>NC_139344.1:68143971-68571471 GCF_055883805.1 Amblyomma maculatum | reverse complement strand
TGGACTAGAGGTCCAACGAGCCCTCGTGACACGCGAGCGGATAGCAGCGGCAGCCGCTGGAGTCCCGAGCTAGGGACCACACCTATACATTCCCCTCCCTTAAATCTACTCAATAGTTTTTCACTCACTCACTCACAGAGTTATATATATTCTTTGCCAGAGTTACGCTTTCCTTTTTCTTTCGCCGCCAAGAAACCATACAGTGCCGTAAAGCCAAAGCTACGGGCATCCCAGCTGCATTGCATCATCCGTCGAGAGTACGGCGTGCCGCGGTGTGTGCGAGCTGTGACAACGATGACTTGTTTCGATTAGGATAGCCAAAGTAATTCCTTCTCGACTGATTTCCAGTCTGGCTGGTTGGCTGCTGCAAAGAAGGCGTACTGCTTCGCTGCACAACTTGGTTGCTTATGCGGTACCTTCGCGCAACTCTGGCAAAGCATATATAGTAACTCTGGGTTAAACCCGTGCCCTCTGCAATTAGCTACGGTGCAAGGGGCACTTGATCGCGGAGGCCAGTAAAGCTTCAGCCATTTGCCGCGGCGGCTCCCAGATGGGGCATCGGGTACAGCTGAAACTGCAGCGCACTGGGTCCATAGGCACATTGCAGATAACTTGTGTCAGGTAGGTATTGTGCAAAAACAGAAAATACATCGGGATAAAGCAAGTAAGACGAACCCCCCCCCTCCCTCTGCCTCCGTGCTTTCGCACTGTAATCAGTTCAGCGGAAATAGCAGCTGTCAAATGTTTTGTATGAAAGAATGGGAACGTGTGATCCGAGAACGAGACATTTTAGTTGATTTTATTTATTTCTTGGTCACTTGGCGTTTTTATTTTCTTATTATTTGTTGTTCCTATTATTGTTTCTTTTATTTTTATTTACCGGCTTCTGGTCCGTGAAGGACATGATTTTCGTAATGCCGCCCGCTTCATACTGTGAGTTTTAGACTTCTGCCCTATACGCTCTGGCCCTGTAGCCGTGACGAGGAGAACATGGCATGGTTCCACAAGCCCTGAAGTATTCGACGCTCTACTCTTCCTGGATTACGTGGAGCAGAAGGAAGCAAGACGCTAAGATGGCAGGGAAAATCTGGGCCTGTGGGCAACCCGCGCCGACGTTCTTTCTCGTTCGCATTCAAGGACTACGGGCGCTCGATGTTACCAGGGGCAACCCCGTTGTCGGGTTTACCGCTCTTCGAGCGAGCCTTGCAATTTAATACAAATTGTAAGCCTTTCGCAGCAGGTGCAACATATTGAAGCGACATACTTTTATTGCGTTGCACATATGTCTTGATCATGACGTGTTTTTGAGAGTTGGATAGCGGATTAGTTTTTTTTTTGTCACTGAAGTAGCACGCGACAGATATGTCCTCATTCGTTTTTTTTTATTACTTCTAGTTTTTATTTATTTACTATGTTTGTCATTACTATCTAGAGAGCCTAACTACTCCACTGATTAACGTTCTTGTTTTTTGTTTGTTGCCTTTTTGTATTTGTGCTGATCACATATCAGAAGCGTGTTGCAGTCCTCTCCATCACTGCTTCTGTTCCAAGGATCATAATAAATAAACTGTGACATCAGGCATTCTATTCAGCATGTATTCGTTGTGTATATTTATGGAAGAATGCAATGCCTCCCCCTGCATGCACACCTGTGTTCCTACGACTCAAAGTAATATTTTATTTTGGCCTCTATACAGTGCTCGCCAAGATAGTGAAGCAACATTGTCACGGATTGTGGAATTCAGATGCAACACTGTACCAATTTTTGTACAACAAACCAGATAATTAGCATTTGCGAAAATATGCAGAGGCATGCTAGTAGTTGCGCAAAGGGTAGCGTTTCGAAATTGACTGCATTCTTCGGCGAAACACAGGTGATAGTATATTGCGGTTTAATTCTAGCCAAGACTTGCGAGTATGACTGAAACCTGTGTAGTCATGAGTAAGTGGTGGAAGCTGCCTGCTGATAGTTAAAGGCAACGGACTTCTTGTCATGTTAATGGTGGCTGGAACAATACAAGAGTCAAGATGTGCAGCAAATCTTAAGAACTACAGAAGAGCATGTGTTTGCCATTGTTTAATTACTCCGTGCATGGTGTAATGATTTACTGGATAACGCAGTTACGTGTGAGCATCGTTCATAAATTGCTGGCACAAAAATAATAAAGAAACTTGATAACTTCATGTAGGCCAGTTGCGAGTCTCTCACGGCTTTCATTCACTATACTTCGGAATGCGTGTGGATATTCGCAAAGGTTCTTCCATGTATGCACTGAAT
The DNA here is from genome assembly GCF_055883805.1 of Amblyomma maculatum. Lineage (NCBI taxonomy): Eukaryota > Metazoa > Arthropoda > Arachnida > Ixodida > Ixodidae > Amblyomma > Amblyomma maculatum. The sequence continues at coordinate 68,569,193 of NC_139344.1, read as the reverse complement.
TTGAATTGAATTCGAGCGTAGTCGAAGTTTCGATAAAACTTCCAACCAGGCATGTTTTTATTTCTTCTACATACCGAAAACTGAGCATATATGCATTTTGTTTTTCATTACGCCTCAATGGAAATGTCCTCGTGGCGCACGGATGAGACTCCTTACACTTTTTCTCAGCAGTTCAACGTAGCAGCAACTGATCTAACTTCGGGGCCGCATTTATCTCCCAACTGAACCAGACCAGACTATGTTTCGTATTCAGCTTGCTCTGCAGTGCTTTTACCAATTTAAAGCCCAAGTTCTGCAAAGCAGCCTAACAGTTTCAATGAAAACTGTTTCAGCTACAGTTTTTTCCGAGATCCTGCATGCAGCATTACTTTCGGTGGTATAAGCATTGGGAAGCAAGAGTCCACGCGTTGGTGAAACAGATTTTTCAAAGCAGGCCTCAGCCAATAACGTCGTTCGCTAAAGCACATTGTTTGCAAATTCATCATCAGCCGGACTATACCAACTGCAGGACGAATGACTCTCCCTCCAAATCCTCCAATTAACCCGGTCCAGTGCTAGCTGCATCCATTTGACTCCTTCGAACTGCTTAACCTCATCCGGCCATCTAACTTTCTGCCACCCCCTGCTACTCCTTCTTTCCCATGGAATACAGTTTGTTACCCTAAGCGACCATCAATTATCCTCTCTTCGCATTACATATCCTGCCCATGCCGATTTCTTCTTGATTTACACTAGAATGTCAGTAACGAGTTATTTCTCTGACCCACTCTTCACACTTTTTATCTCTAAACGTTACCCCTACCATTTTTCGTTCCATAGCGCTCTGAGTGGTCATCAATTTAAGTAGGACCATTTTCGTTAGCCTTCACGCTTCAGCCCCACAGGGGAGTACAGATAAGATACAACTGTTGTATACTTTCCTTTTGAGGGATACCGGTAAGCTGCAAGTTATAATCTGCGAGTATTTACCAAATGCGCTCCACCTCAAACGTATTCTCCTTGTTATTTCCCTTTCATGCATGGCCCGCATCTGCAGTTACTACCTGTCCTAAGTAGACATATTCGCCTACTAGTTCCAGTTTTTCGCTACTTAACGTAAACTCTTGAACATTCCCGAGGCTGCTTAACATTACCTTAGTCTTCTGCATATTGATGTTCAAGCCTACTTTTCTGCTTTTCCTGTCTAGATCATTAATCATTCTTTGCATTTCATCCCCTGAGTTACTTAGCAAGGCAATGTCATTAGCGAATCGCAGATAGCTGAGATATTTCTCCTTGGAGGAATTTGACGCTGCGCTGGCTTCTTGCAGACGGTCATCATCGCCGGGTCCCGACGGTGTAACATACACTGCGCTTGGAAATCTTGGACAAGAAGCTAGGCACGCTCTTTTGGAATATTAGAACAAATCATGAAGTGAGGGTACAGTTCCAGACGAGTGGAAGTGCAGTCGTTTAGTTGCGCTCCTGAAAGCTGGCAAATCGCCTCTGGACTTGACATCATATCGTCCAATTGCACTGGTTAGTTGCGTTGGTAAAGTACTGGAAGGAATGCTGCTTACAGGTATTGAGTGGTACTTGGAGCGCTACCGTATATACCCAGATATAATGTCAGAGTTTCGACGTGGACGCTCTTCAATTGACAACGTGGTGGACCTGGTATCATCTGTACAACGCCAAAAAATTTTGAAGCGCGCACCCGCGGCGTTGTTCCTGGATATTGACACGGACATATTTCCGTTACCGTGACATACTTTGGTGTCAGCGCTAGGTTTCGATCCCAGTACATGTCCCGTACACCACCGCATGCCCAGGACTCAACTGCTGTGCCAGTCGACACCCCTCTGCACCGTACTAGCCGAAGGAATCAAGGCCTGCCCCCTGAGCATGGGCCGTTGGAGTTCAACACCGCAGGCGCCACTCGACCGGCTATGCAAGCTCCAACTTACTATACCCAGCACCTCCACCAAAATATGTCACGGACAACAGGGCTAGACGTGACTAACACGACGGGACGAAGCTGAACCAGCAGGCAAAGTTCCGCGCACAGCACGCGAGTCAACTTCGGCGTCCTTTTCTTCCAGGCGCCACCTAAGAACATCAGGGACACCAGGTGGCAATATAAAGAGCGCATACGGCAATTGACGTCACTCACCAGGCCATTTTGGACGCTCTGGAAGCTGCCGAGCTTGGCGGTGGTGTTTTTTGCTGGATACGCAGTTATTTATCCAACAGATCTCACTTTATGCAGACTGAGGATGGCACAACTTCTCATTTCACTTCCCCTGGAGTCCCACAGGGCGGAGTACTAAACCCAACGCTTTTCAATCTTACTCTTGTCGGGCTTGTCGACTTAATACCACAATCGGCGCAACTTTCAATATATGCAGACGACATCTGTATCTGGGCATCAGGAGTTACGCACCCACAGGTTACAGCGAGGCTTCAAAAGGCGGCAAGTATAGTTGCGGCCTACCTCCACTTGCAAGGTTTACAGACATCAACTGAAAAGTGTTCGCTAATTGCATTTACACGCAAGAACATGTCACCTTACACCGTACGCATTGATGGTAAAGCAATACCCTACGAAAGCAGCCATCGCTTTCTGGGAGTGATCATCGGCCGAAGTCTTTCGTGGACTCCCCACATTTCATTCATGAAAAATAGGCTGACAGCAATTACTCACGTACTTGCCTTTACTGAGGGAAAGGGATGGGGAGCGTCCGTGTGGTCGATGCTCCAACTATACCGTGCATTATTTATGGGATTTCTTCGGTACAGCTTACCTGCACTTAGAAATATCAGGAAAACCAACTTAGGAATTCTACAGAGCGTTCAAGCTCAAGCTCTGCGCACCTGCCTGGGAGTGCCGAAATGTGCCTCTACGGCTGCTACCATTTTATTTGCACAGGAGCATCCCATATCTACCTACCTAACAGTTGGCTTCCTGAGGGCACATTTCCGACACATCTTCCGGGTTCCCTGTAATCATTTGGGCAGTCTTCCTATTACCAGGCCGCGTACATCGTTTACAGAGACCGTTGATGCGCATCGCGCTATTCTGCCGTCCCAGTTTACACCCGCATTTAGACCGTCCTCTCCACTATGGAGTCTGCATCAAAATCACGTGCTTCTTTCAATACCCGGCATCAAGAAGAATGTACAGCTATCGCCGACAGAACTAAAACAAATTACTCTTGACTGCTTCCATGAGCGCCATGCAAATCGTTTGCACGTCTACACCGATGGTTCAGTGAATGCCGTGAGTTCTTCAGGCTCCATGGTCATACCCTCAATTATTACAGAAATAAAAGTTAGGACAATTCACCAGACTTCTTCAACAGCAGCAGAACTAACCGCTCTACGTGTCGCTATTAGGCATATCAGTCAGCAGAGCCCCCAGCGTTGGTCTATCTTCACAGATTCAAAAGCAGCCCTGCAAGCCTTGAAAGCGGCTCTTCGCCGTGGAGCCCATGAACAACTGGTTGCAGAAAAACGACAAATTTATCACTGTGCAATTAATGGAGCACATGACAACATCTTCCAATGGTTTCCAGGACACAGCGGCATAGCGGGCAATCTTCGGGTGGACGAGGTCGCACGAACAGCCCACCAAGACGGCGATTGTGTGTTGATTCCCTTTTTCAGGGCAGACGCAACGGGCAGGCTTCGCGCACTTGCGCGGGAACACGCACTCTCCTTGTGGAATTCTGGCCAGTTTGCGAACTGCCGCTTAAAATCCCTGGACCCTGACCTGAAGCTTCGGATTCCACCTGGCCTTCCCCGAAGCGAAGAAACTTTGCTGTGCCGCCTGTGGGTTCGTGTAGCTGTTTACCCTCAATTGCTGATAGCGCCATGGTGGTCGCGGTGCGCTTAAATCACGAACCGTTACAGAACCATCTTCCATGTACTTGGCAAGAGCTGCAACTTCAGGGATGATGTGGCATTTCATGAATCGAGCTTGGCGGCGCAGGTGAACCATGCAGTTCGTCAGGCGTATTTATTTGCGCCTAGAGAGCACGAATGGGAGCAATTCGTGGAAAGCCCATAATCCCCCGCATCGTTGCTCTGTTAATAGATTCTAGGCTGTCCCACTTTGCAGGTATCATGTGATGGAACTGGGCTTGGTAGACCAATCGTGGTTTTAGCACGGAGCGTATGAGGAAGCGGGAAATGGTGGACGTAGCACCTCCTGATGTTTGAGAAATTCGGCGGATGAAGTGTAGCATTTGAGATGCCTTTGGTCGTGCTGTGCGAATCCAGGGGCTGGCGGAGCCGGCATCACATAGATCAAGGCCAAAGACTCGGAATAAACTGACAACTGGGATTCTGTTCCCGTGTAAATAAAGGTTGATAGCGGTAGCGTTAAATGCACGCTGGCCACGAGCATTTCCTAGAGAAAGAAGAGCCGTCTTTGGAGGCGACAGCGTAAGTCCCACAAAAGAGCACCACTGATCTACAGTTGTCGAAGCAAGCTACAAACTTGTGGCTTGAGTTTGCATAGAAGGGTGCACAGACCATACTGTAGTGTCATCCGCATAAATGATTGTGCGCAGGTCAGCGATGTCACCCAATCGCCATGCCAGTGGCAGTAGACAGATATTGTAAAGTATGAGGGCTAGCACTGATCCTTGTGGCACACCACGACGTGGACAAAAGGAGCGCACGCTGTCTTTGTTAATGCGGGTGGCGAATTCACGAAATGTAGGAAGTTTTGAGTTACGTCACCTCCACAAGGGCATCATGACTGATGCCTTCCTCTAAGCAAGCTGTAAATAGTACTGGGGAGATAATGTCTCCTTGTCTTAACACCTTCGTATACAGACAACATTAATACCCTAGAAAGTAGCTGGGGGGACAGCGGCCGATGTAGCTCAGTTGGAAGAGCACCGGACGCGATATTCGGAGGTCGTGGGTTCGGTTCCCAGCATCGGCACGTTGTTTTTCCTTCTACTTTGTGTTTATTTATCTTTCTCCTAAACACATTACATGACTAATTTGTGTGATTATCAAGTAAAAATTGAAAAAAAAAGACAAAATACAGTCCCCAATGGTTTCCTTGGCCTATATATATAGAGGAAAGTATACAACAGTTGCATCTTGCCTGTACTCACCTATGGGGCTGAAACGTGGAGGCTAACCAAGGGAGTTCTACTTAAGTTGAGGACAACCCAGAGGGCTATGGAACGAAAAATGGTAGGGGTAACATTAAGAGATAGAAATCGTGCAGAGTGGGTCAGAGAAATAACTCAAGTTACCGACATTCTAGTGGAAATTAAGAAGAAATGAACATGGGCAGGAAATGTAGTGCGAAGAGAGGATAACCGATGGTCGCTGAGGGTAACAAACTGGATTCCAAGGGAAGGAAAGCGTAGCAGGGGGTGGCAGAAAGTTAGGTGGGCGGATGAGATTCAGAAGTTCGCAGGGGTCAAGTGGATGCAGCTAGCACAGAACCGGGTTAAGTGGAGAAATATGGCAGAGGCCTTCGCCCTGCAGTGGGTATAATCAGGATGATGATGATGATGATGATGATGATGTATATGTATATATATATATATATATATATATATATATATATATATATATATATATATGTGAAAAAGCATTTGACTCAGTAGTAACCTCGGTGGGCATGCAGGCATTGGGGAAATCAGGATGCAGACGAGCCGCATGTGAAATTACTGAAAGATATATATATATATATATATATATATATATATATATATATATATATATATATATATATATATATATATATATATATATATATATATATATATATATCTTTCAGTAATTTCACATGCGGCTCGTCTGCATCCTGATTTCCCCAATGCCTGCATGCCCACCGAGGTTACTACTGAGTCAAATGCTTTTTCATAATCAATGAATGCTATGTATAAAGGTTGGTTATATTCTGAGCATTTTTCTATCACCTGGTTGATTTTATTGATATGATCGATAGTAGAGTACGTTTCCGAAACCCTGCTTGATATTTTGCCTGATTGCAGTCTGAGGTTGTCCTGATTCTATAAGCGATGACCTCCGTAAATACGTTATACACAACAGATAGCAAGCTGATCGGTCTGTAATCTTTCAATTCCTTAGCGTCCCCTTTCTTATGAATTAAGATATTGTTTGCGTTCTTCCATAGTTCCGGTACCGTCGATGATATCAAGCACTGCGTATGCAGGGTGGCCAGTTTCAATAGCATGATATCCCCCCCCCCCCCCCTCCATCTCGTCCTTCAACTCTGCAGTTATCTGATTCTCTCCAGCTGCTTTCCTCCTTTTTCATAGCTTCTAAAGCTTTCTTAATCTCGTCCTTCATCACTGGCGGAACGTCTGACTGCGTTTCCCTACTGCCAATCTCATTATTTTTCTTACTACTTTGGTTACTGCACAGATAAGTATAGAACTCATCGGCTACTTTGACTGTCTTGTCCATATCCGTGATGACATTGCCCGCCCTGTCCCTTAGCGCATACATTTATTTTTGCCTATGCCCAATTTCGTCTTCACTGTTTTAAGACTTCCCCCGTTCATTAGAGCATGCTCAATTTTCTCCATGTTATACTTCCTTATATCGGCCGCTTTACGCTTATTGATTAGCTTTGATATCTCTGCCAGTTCTATCTGGTCTGTTGGGTTGGGTGCGTTCATACTTAGGCGTTTCTTATTCAAATCTTTTGTCTCCGTAGACAGCTTATTGGTATAAGAAATTACTATCCTACCGTCTACTTCTACAGTGCACTCAGTAATGATATCTGAAATTATTGTTCATTGCTTCTAGACTAATGTCGTCATCCTCGGTTAGAGCTGAATATCTATTCTGTAGCGAGATCCTGAACTCTTCTGCCCTCCTCCTCGCCGCTAAATTGTTGGTGGACTTCTTAGTAATCTGTGGCATTCCTTCTTCAGATTTAGACTAATTCGGGACCTCACCATCCTGTGGTTACTGCATCGCACTTTCCCGATTACCTCTACATCTTGCATAATGGCGGGGGTTGAACACATTATGAAGTCAATTTCGTTTTTAGTCTTCCCGTTCATAAGTTATTGCGCTCTGCAAACTCAGCTAGTAACTCCCCCTGCTATTCCTAGAACCGATGCCATAGTCTGGTCTCCTGGTCTCCTGCCTGCTTTTCTCCTACCTTGGCATTGAGGTCACCCGTTAGCACAGTATACTGCGTCTTTCCTTTCCGCATTGCCGATTCTACATATTCGAAGAAGCTTTCAACTGCCTGGTCATCATGAGTACATGTAGGTGCGTAGGCCTGTACAACCTTCAGTTTATACCGCTTATTAAGCCTAATTAACCCTCTCAATAATGCTGTATTATTCATCTATATTACCAGCCATATCCTTATTGACAAGGAAACCTACTCCTATTTTCCGCCTCTCCGGTAAACCTCAATAACACAGTACATGCCCGTCCTTCAGTACAGTATATGCCTCATTCGGCTTCTTAACCTCACTAATCCCTATGATATCCCAATTCACACCATCTAGTTCCTTGAACAGCATTGCTTAACTAGCTTCACTTGCTTGGGTTCTAGCATTAAACGTTGCCAGAGTCAGCCTGCAATGGCGGCCTGTCCGGAGCCAGGAATTCACAGCACCCCAAGGGAAAAGTATAAAAAATTATAGAATATCATTGGCTATAGAAGAAAGATTGTGCTGCGCTAAGCTGAAATATACATTGAATACTCGGCTGTCGCATCTGCCTTGCAATGCAATGCAATGCAATTCTTCAACAATATATTGAAGGAAAGAAGGAACGTCACCGTTTTTGTGCCTTTGGTTCAGTTTTGCGTAATTGCGACTTGCTCTACTTCGACCTGAAATCCGGCACCAGACCCCTGAATCAACATGCTGGGCGACCTTTCGTTCACTTCGATCTAAAATCAGCCATCAGGCAGGCCACTGAATCAACCCGCTATGCAGCCTGCATTCACTATGGTCTGGAATCGACCACACACAGCTGAATCGAGACGCTAAGTAACCTTGCATTCGCTCCGTTCCGAACAAGGCGAACACGTCACTGAATCGACACGCCAGGTGGCCTGTGTTCACTTCGAACTGAAATTAAGCAAAGGCCACTGAATCGACCCGCTAACACTTAATAGATCAAATTGAATGGTTAGTATTTTGTTCCAAGGGAAAAATAGTTAAATATACGGCGTTGCTCAATACATATTTATATTTTGGGTTGGTTTAGTTTATGAAATTTAACGTCCCAAATTGAGCTATGAGAGACGCTGTAGTAGAGGGCTCCGGAAATATCAACCACCTTGGGTTTTTTAACGTCCACTGACATGGCACAGCACACAGGCGCTTTGCTTTTCGCCTCCGCCGCAAAGCGGCCACCGAGGCCGGGATTCGACCCCGCACTCTTGGGCACCGTAGTCGTGCGTACGGACCACTGTGCCACCTTGGCGGGGCTCTTTATAATTTCTTAGTAGCGATTGATCGTACAATGGTGCATCAGTATTGGTATTAATAGGCTGAAATGAGCAAATATGCAAAGCTATCTCTAAGTGGGTCTGGACTTTGTTTTAAAAAATAAACCCAAGAAACAGTGTAAGCCTATTAGTTAATTTGGTGTTTACGAGGGAACCAAGAGGAATTATCAAGAAAGTCGTCAAAGCAATATAAGCCATATTGATTAAAGTGGTAAATTCACAGCTAGAAGCAATGCTTGTTATGTAAAAAAGAAAGCTTAGTAAAGTGCTGTTTGTAGTCAAGGCGGCTGAAGTACAGCGGGCGAGTGGGAGACTTATTAGTATTGATTCCCTACTTGCATAATTTCGCGCGCGAATACATGGCTCCTAGCCTAAAGACCGTACCTTTCGCAAGAACATTTCAGCCTTTAAAATATGAGCGCTCTTATCCCTCTCTCTAGATGCATGCGGAGGCAGTGCAACTACGATAGCTCAAACTGTTTATCGCAGTGTCTTATATTTGGTGGGCGGCGCAGTCAGAGTTGATAGAGTGGCGTAAGCCAAGGAACGGGGATCTCAGATTGAGCTCCGCTGGAGCGCGGTTTCACTCTCGGCGAGCAACACGAGTCATCCTGATGAGCACGGAGGGCACGACACCTTACCGGGTTGTTGACAGAAGACGGAAGTGGCATCTCTTGAGACGGATTAGGCGTTTTGCGTGAGTTTCTGCCATGCAGGAAGCCTTGTTTTTTGCCCCGCTCAGAGCACTTTTACCGTTTCAGATCGCCGTATTCACGGCGCCATTTTTTTTTATCCTGTTGCGTTCAAGTGCTGACTCTTATTCTATTGTAATCTTAGCATTTCGTTGTCAGGATCCTCGATCATATGCTTTGTTTCGCAGCTGTGTTTGACGTTGCGTCTTTCTAAAGTTTTTGTTTATACGGAATGAACGGATGTTTTTATGCAGGCTGCTTATCTGTCACTCTTCGGGCGAGCCCCTGGTTCGTGGTCCAGTTCTTTAGATTGTAGGCCTTCTTTTGGCGCCCAAAGTGAGTTTTGCTCTAGCATTAATTTCCCGCGCGAGTGTTGCAAATTACTAATATAATTCTGTGGTTTCATGCGTAACCATGTCAAGCCATTCAAGGTCATCTTGCGGTACCTCCTAAAAAGCAAATCCGATTCGGCCTTCCATCTATGACGGTTCTCTGCAGCAGCACTTTGGAGAATTGAAGCTCGAGCCCTTGGACTTCATTAGCGGAAAGTGTAACCTGTTCTGTCAGCTAGTTGAATCCAGGAAGTATTTTACAGAGGTTCTGTAAGACAAGCGACTTTTCATGGCTTCAAGTTCCTTCTATTGTGATCATCTGTGCAGCTAAATTTTTCCTTGCCAAGGTATGCGTGCTGCACTGACAAGAAATCTGATTGCGATTTCCTTCATGAAATTCACATTTAAAACGGCGATGGCAATTTCGGGCTACGCTCTTGTCGCGCGTGTACTTTTTACGTTGGTGCGCTCTGCTGCAACTTCGAAACGCACACTTCATCAGTTGCCAACAAAGCAAAATTTCGTAGAGAGATTTCGTGCAGCGTTCATGCAGCCTCACTCCGTGATCGGCATAAAGGACGAGAATTTTGCCAAGTCGCAAGAAAAAATGAAAGTTTGCTGGACTTTCTGTGCAGTTTCTAAATTCTGAATAGCGTGCGGATCCCTGAGTACCTTAGGCTGAGAAGATGACTCAGACAATTGAAACAAAGGTGTCTTCAAATGTTCGAACGATATCTCCAGCGCCACCAGGGCCCGTATTCCGAGTTTATGTCGTTATCGAAGTGTCGCTATCTCACATGACCTCGAGTCATGTGATTGGTCGAAACACCGGAACCGGGTGTTGCCACTACAGAACCGGAAGAGGTGGCAACATTATGTTCCGGCGTTTCCACCAATCAGATGACTCGAAGTCAAGTGAGATAGCGACTCTTTCGATAACGACGCAAACTCAGAATACGGTCCTACACTAAACAGCCGACACCATGGCTAGTCGCCGGGCAACCCCTCGCATTCCCACAGTCCTGCAGAGGAATGTGCGTTCCCTCGCGGCGCAATACCCCGAGTTCCGCTCGCGCATAACATCAGAGCAACCAGAGGTAATCGCACTGCAGGAGACGTACGTCCGCCTCAGGGAAGGGGAGCCCCAACTGCGGCTGGCAGGATACGTTGGATACCATTCATCAAGAAATTGTGAGGAGGTGTCATGTACGGCAATGCCCCGCGGCGACTCGAACCACCGACCTGAAAAATCTCGGGCCTCTATTTATGTGCGGCGCGACGTTCAGCATGCTCTCGTCGACACGGCGGCGGCGACGAACAACGCCCAGGAGTTCGTGGCAGTGACAATGCGCGTCGGAGGTGTTGACACATCAGTGGCAAGCGTTTATGTGCGCCCAGCTGTGGCGTGGGACCTGTTGTGTTTCCGTGCAGTGCCATCGTGCTGTGCCCCACTCCAACTAATCGTTGGAGACTTTAAAGGGGCCCACAAACACCTCCCGAGCACTCCTCACAAACTATCTCAGTCGCTAGATTATGCTGCGATACACATTTGAACGCAATAATACACGTCTACGCGCAGTGCAGGTCCCACAATCCCATTCGAAAGTTGGCGCGTTCTTTCCTTCGACTTTTGCCAGTCCTCCTCCTTCTCTGTGCAACGCTGCTACGTGCATGCGTTTTCGAATGACTATTGGTCTGCTTCTTTGCGACGTCACACAGCCATTAAACTATCGCTTATGCCAGAAAAATCGAAATACGCTTAACATTTAATTATCAGGAAAGAAAATTAGGATGTTTTGTAGACAGAAACATTTTTTCAAAGCTTTTTTTTCCTGCACTTCCGGTCTCGCGCGCGCACGCGCGCATCTTTGCCCTTCGCGCAGGCACCACGGCAATCGCGGCGCGGTCGCGAGCGGCGATCTCGTTTCAGTTCCTTGCAGTGTACTTGCGGGGCACTTTCCGCCTGTGAATGTTCTCGTTTCTTGTGTCGCCCATGCGAAATGAACTTCGAAGTCGGCTTACAGGTTTACAACATTAAGTCGGTGCTTTAAATGTCGGGCCCCAATCCACTGCGCCTTACGTAGTGCAGCAAAATTTCGGAGGCAACCGCTGCTCCGTTCCTGTGTCCACCAAACCAAAATACGCACCTCGGATCAAGTCAAGGCGACAACATACGCTGGTAAGTAATGTGTTTACTAGCTTGAACATAGCGCACAGATAAGCGACGGTTTCACAGGTGCAATGAGTTAGTCATTGTTGTGATGCATCATTACTGTGGCGGCTATTAAAATCCTACCGTCTTAACCGTTGACTTGATTGCGTGAAACTACTCACGAAGGTTGCATTTTGTCTCGTAGTAAGTTTGTAGGTTATAAACCTTTGCCTTATAGTAAATTAGCTAAGACAACTGTACCTACCTGGCTTGGCCGTGCGCGATGCGCGAACCCGTGGTATCATGTGCTGGCGTTGGCAGCTTTCGGCCCCCGATACTGGCGCAGATTGCGGGTTCGCATTGTACGCAGCAGCAGCGAATTAAGTACCCTTACCTAACTTACTGCGAGTAAATAAAAGTTACCGCAATATCAAAGCTCCGTGTGCAGTTTCACCACAAACTACTGAGCGGTTAGGCCGGTGAGATACAAGACGCCGCGGTAAACACGTATTAGCATTCGCATGCTGTATCTGCCCCTTGAAAGGTTTCACATGACGTGCAGTGATGAGGAGGCACCGAAGAAACAAAGAAAACAACTTTATTTCGAGAGAAGGCCTACAGAATTTCTCTAGATAAGTCCTAGAGCATATTCCATTATGTCCTGAGGGTAAACAATTGACGTTATTAAAAAAAAAAAAAAAAAAAAAAAACTTCTCTCCGCAGCGAAGTGTTGTGCTTTCTTAGTCGCTCAGCAGTATAAATTATCGCTAAGAACACATTATTATATCGCCCACATAATAATAATAAGCGCAATTACACTGTTGTCTTGTAAACTGTGGACCTTAACGGATGCGGAACAGCGAGCCTGTGAAAAGAGAGATGTGACATGGTCACTTGTGAAGTCGGCTCACTTTAATTACTTCCATTTACTTCCAGCTTGACCTCAAGAAGCTGAACAACTCTGATCGGCATAATTATTCGCTATCTAGCTTTACACACACCCTGAACCCACAGTTGCTCTGTCTTTCCTACTTTTTGTTTCAGGTGGCAGCTTTGATGCAATACTTGAAGGGCCTGCGAGCGGGTCACACACCATGTGGAGTTGCCGCGATAAGCAAACAGCAACATGCTTTGTGTGCACGTTTGCTTGGCCGCAGCCAGAAGCGAAACACATAGACATGGGTACAAGACTGCACTCACTACGACAAAAAAAGTCATATGAAACTGCGCTCCAGTTATTGTTAGTCGCAGCAAACACATTGAAACAATTGTTTTGGCTCCAGCGGCCAATGCTGTGCCTCGTTGATGCCAGTCTGTTGAGCATTTGGGTTAAGTATACTGACAGTTGTGCTTTGCAATTAAATAGTAATGATGAAGCACACATCTGTGACTGTGTGCAGCAATTACTTCTTTTGACGGTCTTTCATAGGCATCAATCATAAGGTGGCGCTCTGAAGCTATGCTTGCAGCTGTGTCTCTGTGTGAAGAGCCCTGAGACCATTTCTCCGCATCCTGGAGGAGCCTCTGGACGTACGCTGCGCGAAATAGCCATCGTGATTACAACAGTTCACTTAGTTTTTTGTGTAATAATATAAGTAAAACAAAGTTTTAACTTACAAAAAGTATGCTCCATTTTCACTGAAGCGGCACTGAAATGTCCTTTTCTTGATTTTGCCATTTTCACTTTCCAGCCGTCCTCTCCTTTCTTTTTCTGTGCCTGGAGCTTAGAAGAATTTTCATTGAAGTGAATAACAGCCAGATGTGACCTAAAAAGAAGGTAAATATGAATGAATTTCTCATACTTTGGAAAAAAATGTGTTTCTTGTTGCCTACTAGCAAAATTATACCAAGTAGAGGCTACTATAAGAAACCATTATGCATTATATTCAAATCACTGCAGCAGAGATTGCTTTTGTTTTAGCTTCTATATCCAGCGCCTTTATATCAAATTAAAAATGTGATGCAATGATCTTCAAGCAAAAAAATGAATGTATGACATGGGCTATACAACTTCATATCGTGGATCACCCGTGTTCTCCCTCTGTGGTATTCTAGCGATCATCATTAGTCCAAGTGATCAAGTGAACCTTGAGCATTCTTTCAGTTTCAATACATTAGCTTTGGGACATTCGAGATGGTTCTAGAGGGGTCGGAAACTTGCGCTGATAACTTCCAGTTCTTTAAAAACTACCTTTGTCTTGGGACTGCACTAAGATGAGGAGCACAAAAGAGAGACAAGGTGTTTTTCCAGCCAGCCCTCCATGCTCGCCCCCAACTTTGTGTCATTGCAGTGTCTCAGCTCATGTCATTTTTGTCTGTATGTATTCCTGGTGCACTGTTCTTTATCTCATCCCATCTGCCTATTCTAATATAACAGCAATGACTTTCAATGAGGACCCTTGGTAGCCTGTGCAGTATGTCTATAGCCTCCTGTCTCACTTTTTCCACAGAAGGGGATTACAGAATGGCTAGTGCTACCATTCTACCAAATATGTTTTTACCATATTATATGAAGCATCCTTGAATGTCAAAAGTGTGCACTGCAGTCTCCTCCAAATGTATGATAACTACCTTTGACATGGAAGTGTTCCAAGTTTCGAAAAGAAAGACACAAGATAAGTTCAGCTAATTTTACAGCAGTGTATTTACTATCAGGATGGAAGGATTGTGGCAGCTGGCTCATAAGGTGCATTGAGTGCCTACTTTATGCAGAAGTTGGGATTGAGTTACCTGGAGGGCACTTTTTTTGGCAGATGTCAGGGTCGACTCCTGTGAATCGCAATTGTAGGGTCTCAATTTACCTGGCCTGATAACATGAGAGCTCCAGATCAAGCACTGCACTAAGAAGACTGAAGTCAAGCCCAACTTCCATAAAAAGAAGGCGCCAAATGCGTCCAGTAACACAGCAGCTTCCCCCTCCTCACATTAAAAAAAAAACAAAAAAAAAACCTTTGAATTTTTTTTCTCTAAACCTCAGCACTAGACCATGAGAATGACTGTTTTGAGGTGCTTGAAATTGGTCACAAAGCAATTTTTCAGCCCTCCAGGGCTATTCCATAGCACGAACTAAAAGCAATCTGCTTAGTTGCAAGTTCCAATGGGCTGCTTAGCAAGTTGAAGAACCAAAAGGAGCAAAAGGAAATGGAGCAAATGATATGAATTTCTGGTCTTCTTTTTCGCACTGTGTTCTATTTCCTATGGTCTCTGTTCCTTTTATAATGACAATATTATGTACATACATTAAAAGCTTCATGCAAGGACTTATTGTTTGCACATGCCATGCAGAAAAGTTGGACTACATAGTCACACTGGAGGGAAAAATAATGTCTTAGTCTTCTCTTTCATTCAACAAACCTTACTTGCATCCCACCATCCGAGTATGCAATTGATTTGGGAGCAAACTTGATGACAAAGTTGTGAAAAGATTCAAGGGAAGATGTTTGGGCTTTGGGAGACAGTTGTCGAGTGTCAATCAAAAACTGGGAGTTCTTCAGAATGGAGTTCAGCTTCTTGAAAGCACCTGAATCTGTTAAAAATATATACATAAAAAAATATATAAATATTTGGCTGATGAGTTGCAGTGCTGGTGTGTGTTCTAGTCAATCGTAGATGCTGAACCTGCTTACAGCTGCTGCATTGCAGCTGAAAACAGTTTTAGCATCATATTCTTAAAAACACCCCAGGTCTTGTACTACTATATTACGGTGAAAAGAAATCTAAGAGATGTTGTCGAGCAAACATGCTACACTTTGTCTTCTTTAAAATTATCAGTATAGGACAGTATGGAAAATCCCATTGTATTTGTGTTCCATACTAGCATGTATAACCAAGCTGCCTCAGTATTAAAATATCTTGCAGTCTCAGCACTCACATTTACATTATTCTGTTTCTTCACTTCATTAGGGGTTTCTTTCTCAGCTATGTCATATGTGAACTTCCTGTTATGTGCGAATGTATACAAAGTTTTTTCTGTGAAGTTCTATTTGCATTACCTATCTCTTAAATTTATCATTGGTTGACAAATGCCACAAGTGTGAGCCGTGCACCTTCCAAACAACATCAAAGTGAAAACTTTACAAAAAAAAAAAACTATGCAAAACAGATTACCTCTGCTCATCCATTGCCTGTTTGCAAGGAGCTAATGCAGGCATTTGATGTATGGTCTATCATGGCCATCACGCTTATCGCATATGTGGTTCAACAGGCTGCTACATGCTGATGATCAGGTCACCATTACCCTGGCCCAGGGCAGCAACATAGACTTGTGATTGTCTGGATCCATGGTTCTATTGCTTCACAGCCCTTTGACCTGCTCACAGCTTCCAACTTCTTAAATGCAGTATAGAATATTGTTATTACCATGTATTTGCCCTAATTATTAAAGCAAGCAACTGCATGCATCTTTAGTAATGCACCAAGCATCAAAGTAGTGCTGTATGGGCGATTTGCTGCTCTTGCAATATGTCCAGATAGCTGGGTGGTGGTCTGTAGGTGAAATTAAAAACTCATTACATAATAATATATGTCAGCAAATGTACCTCTTCACCAATAGTTTGTAACAATAAAACGTTTTGTAATTCAATTGTTTGTATTATATAATGATTAATTTGATTCTTTTTATGTATAGACATGCAAGCAGCACTTGCCAAGGGCACTCTTGGTGAGGCTGAAAATAATTTCTCCTAATAATATGCAGAAATTGTCGCCTTTTGTTAAAGACTGCACTGAGACTCGTTAAGTTGAGGCCAGGCCCCCTGCTCGCACTATTGGGCACTGCAGCTGACTTCACACAGTTAATATGAATTGCAGCTTGCCAATTTTCATATCGCAGCATTGCCTTACCTCTCCTATTCTTACCTGTTCCCATTGTAGAATATGGTCAGTCTGAATGATAACAACGTTGTACGTGCAGTACTTGGCGCTGTAGCCCGGGGAGTCGCAACGCCCATCTCCTGCGAGGTCCACTTCCATTCCATCCAGCTGGCTGATGATCTGCACCCGCTGTTCCTGGAAAAGCTGGGACAAAAATAAATGTGCATTTGTGAGCCACTTGTAACATTGTGCCGAATGTGTCACTCGATCGTTGCACTACTGCATGCGCGCGCTGTTTTTTCTTTTTTTATTACGCAAGCTTGCCATAAGGCATATTATAAGAACCCGTGAAAATTATTTTCCGTTAGGAACCGGAGAAGGCTCTTGCTCTTATTGCTGTCGGTGAGCCATTTGGAGCAAATGGCTCAAGGAGCAAGGAGCCTCTTCCCTTGTTGTGGTTAATCCCCCCCCCCCCCCCTTTCCGCAGGAAAAATCTAGTTGTGTATATAACTCCTGTCTATGCTCCTGTCAAAACCAACTCTTACACTCCCGATCGGCAGCTGATCGCTTAGGGATAAAGAGCCACAACTTTGAGCGACTAAGCCAGTTCACGCGAGTGATAACGTTTCATTCGCGACCCCCCCCCCCCCCCCTCCTGCTGAAGGGTAAAGCCTCTTGGCACTTTTTTTTTTCTGTTTCCATCTCTTCATTCCTGACTTTCTTTTTATCAACGCCCATCTCGGTTTTCACGTGTTTCTAATTCCTGGCCGCCTCGGTTGGTAAACTTGGACGCGGCTCCATCCGCGCGACATTTCAGGGTGCGCTCTGTACAAACACCACACGGCGTTAAAAAAAGAAAAAGAAAAAAAAAAGCTACAGGGCGGGAGTCATGCTGCGATAATAATCGGGCACCGAACAGAGTTTGTTTACTTCCTGTCGGCGCGCGTGTTCGCCGTTGCAGTCAGCTGACGCCGAACCGCGGCTGACAAACTACACCACAGCGCACAACTACGCAGTCCCCTTCTCCTCATCCCCTTCCTTTTTTTTTTTCTTTACAATCGATCGTTATCTTTCACGAAGGAGCATCATATAGTCAAAAGTAAGAGGAACCTAAACACGGAGGTTTGAAGGTTCGGGCAAGGTGCACGAGAGAGTTTCCCTCCGCAACGCCCGGAAGACCGCTCTCTGCGATCTCGATTCTGAATTTCTAGTCTTTCGCTAACATCTCATGCCCTTGCTGCGGTACGGATATTATGGACCCCGAGCTTGAAAAGCGACTTCGGCGAATGAGTACCGAGATGGGACTCGACCCCCACAAGTACACGCCGTTGAAGAATCCGCTGCTAAACCCCGACGATGATAGTATACGGCTTATATTTGTGCATTGGTGCGTGGGGTCGACTAGCATAACATTAAAAAATAATAAAATCTCATAGTAAGCTCGTCACTGGTTTATTTTGAGCAGTGTAGTTCACAGTGATCATGACAAATCTTGCTATATGCATGCCACAACGCCGAGCAAGATCGCCTGAGTTAAAAAAAAAACAAAAACAAACAATCCACTCTGTACTGTGATAACGCGTCTAAAGCTAATATTATCACAATCTTTTCATTTTACACTTACCGGCAGGGTTGGAAGAAACAGCGCTGGTACCGCTCCGTCATGCAGACTCAGTCTTGTTGGGATCCCCAAATCGCGAACCACATATCCGGGTAAAGCAAACGTAGATAAACGCTCTCATCACCGATGCTGGCTATCCGATGATCTGTAGCCACTGTTTCCGGAGGTTGGCGTTTTGAAGCACTTGATGCAGAATGTTTTTCCTGCCGTCACTAGCAATACCTTCGCAGCCAGGGACTGCACACTGTAACAACCTCCCGCTCATGTCCCGTCAACAACAATTCAGCGCTTCGATAACTGCCTTCGCGAACTCAAGAGAGTGACCAGTCTAGCCCATAACTGTTCTGCACCCGTCGCGCACACGACGTAACACAAAATCGAAGGTGAGGTCAACGCTAGGGATGTATATCGTGGCAACAAAACTTTCGCGAGTTCGTGCCGAAGGGCGATGACGATGAAGCAGACGACAAGAGGCCCCCGGCGGCGCGTCGGCAAGCAAGCGCGCCAAAACGGAAGTTGCGGCGTGCGGCGCTAAGCAAAAAAAGTAAAAGCGCAGATGCGTCAGTTGTGACGTGTCAGTGGGCGAGGCCTTGGAGGAGGGTCAGCCTTTGCGCGCGCTAAAAAGTTGAAAAGAGGAGGAAAGCCGCGAAGGCGCAGATATTCAAAATTTGATTGCAAATAACTCTGCTTCCAAATGCCGCATTTAAAAAATTTTTGCGGGAAGGTTATCTTACATCGACATTCTTTCACATACTAGGCATAGGGAAACTGTATCGCTAAGGCTGTTTTGGGCCCCTTTAATGCTCATCATTGTGCATGGGGAAGTGCGCGCAATGATCGGCACGGTGATGACTTGCACAACACGGCAACACTGTTGGGACTCGACGCCTCAACACTGGCCAGCCCATCTTCCGACGACGCGGTTCGCCCGGTTCTTGTATCGACGTTGCGTTCGCGTCTAGCGGCATGGAGGCGACCTGGCATCGTGAACCATCTTTCTGGGGCTCGGACCACTTCTCCATCACCATAGAACTCACTACAAAAGAGGCGCGCCTCACTTGTACGTACTCAATAGTAGATTGGGGCCGCTTTGGCAACTAGGTAGACGCCCCCGCTGCATCCGGTACCGACTACTTCACCAGTCTCTTCCGGAGCGCTCTCGCGGCCACGCGTCACGTAGAAGTGCGCGCAGGTCAGTCAACACCCGACTAGAAGTCCGCGCGACAAGAAAGACAAGGCAGAGCGCACGGCACGATGGATGGACAGGCTGGAAGACTGGACAATTTATAATCGGCTAGACGCGGAAGCAAGGCGGCACGCCAACAAGCTCTACCGCCGGCAGTGAGCTTCTCTGTTCAACACTATGGAGAAGGGTCTCCGCTCGCGATGGCTCTTCAGCACCCTGCAGCGCATCACTACACCTCAGGCGAGTCCTCAGCCACTCGCTGCTATCGCCCATCTCAAGCGGCCAAACAAACCAAGAGCTACCTGAGCGGTTCGCTGACCGGTTTGCGCAGCAACGCCCCGCGAGCACCGCTGCCATCGCAGCGACGACACCGAGCCCGAGTCCCGGATGTCGAATGACGCGAGTCCCGATGCCGAATGACGCCGTGCGCCGCTGCACCCTCCGCTCAGCTCCCGGGCCCGACGGGGTGACCTACCGGATGCTGCGCAACCTGGACGCGGAGCAACGTAAGGTTCTTCTGCGGCAACTCAACCTGGTGTGGGAACGAGAGGAGCTACCGGAGGAGTGGCGCACAACGGTCGTCTGCCCGCTACCGAAGCCAGGTCGCCCACTCACGGAGCACAGCGGATACTGTCCCGTGGCGGTGACGTCGGCGGCATGTAAGGTGATGGAGCATATGGCGCTTCAGCGCTTGCATATGCGGGCCGCGAAGGCGGACTTGTACGAAAAGCGTAAGACATACTTTCGCAGGATGCGCTGCACGGCAGACTCAATTGCGGACGTTGTTTTTGCGCTCGAGCACGCCGCAGCGGCGCGGCAGGTCGCCCTGCTGTTGCTGCTTGACGTGTCGAGTGCATTTCACAACATCCACCATGCGTCGCTAGGCTGGAAGAGGCAGGCGTAAACGGGCGCCTCTTGCGCTATGTGCAGGGCTTCCTCAACGCGCGCTGTCGTGACGCTGGGGCTACGTCGACCCGGCCTTCACTTGGTAGCGTGCAGAGACTCGGGGTTGAAGTAGGATTGAATCTTCGAAGTTGGTGAAATATGTACAAGCTGGTTTAATGGCACTTTGAGAAACTTATTTACAAGATTATTTACACGGAAAAGAAGGGTACATCAGCAAAATGGCAAGCGTTAAGAGTTCATAGCGAGAAGCGACTGGATGAGCCGTTTACCCAGGGCCCAGAGCCACATTTCGTGCTCTGCAGCGTCCTTAAAACCCCCTATGTCCAGCCCCTCTCTGAAGATGCTGACCAACCAAATCCAGGGCACGCCCCTCAGGTATCGGCATCCAATCGAACACATCACTGCACTGATGGTCTGAAGCACTGACTGGTCCGGCATTCATTCGTTGGGCGTGATCACTTGTTGGCGGGAAAAGCTTGGGAACGGCGAGGAGAGGAGGTACATTTCTATTCTTCAGCAAAGAAACCACAGGCTGGTTCTGACAAGTGGTTTTACTTCTCAGAAACCCGAGTGCACGTGGCGCCGCATCCGCTCCCAGCATTGTCCGTTTTCGACAATTGCAAATCTTTCCTGCATTCCTGGGAAATCACTTAATGGCTGTATGCGTCATGCTCCTTTCTTGTCCTGCACGTCAGCGGACATGTCACTCTGTCATCTCCTTTGGAAAGTAGGCATTCCTCACTGGACGATAGGGCTTATCGACTGGAAGGGTGAACAAAAGAAAGAAAGCACTTCCTGCATTTCCCGCAGGGGGACGTTTCTTTGTGTTTTTCCAGACGTTCTCTTGGCAGGGTCAATTTGGCATTTGCAGAGTGTCCACAAAGCAAAACAGGCTTACAAAACAGGATTCCTGGAAACAGGCTCACTTAGAGCCATTGGACCATCACCACATATTCACAGCACTTATCCATGCCCACAGGCGAACAATAGAGCGCGCAAATGCGGATGCTTGGTCGTAACAGCCTCCTCCCCCGCCAGAAGAGTCTCGGAGGGCAGCAGTCCCAGCTGCTGCATGAAGAGACGACTTAATGGCCTGCACGTGAACGCTTGAAGCTCGCTGTTGCTTGTCGCGTTGTCTCGATTGTTGTAGGCCAAATTGCTCGAGCTGTCTGAAACTCAACCACATGTCGAAGCAAGCACTCGGCTCCCGTCTGAAGAGACCAGGTTAAAAGAAAACTGCCATTGTTGTTCGAGAAAAGCCCACTCTCAAGACGTTCAGGACCCACGTATTCCTAGAAAACCAAACGTGCTGCTTTACATAGCCACACATATACAAGCGCACGAAAAAAAAAAAAAAAACCTGATTATCAATTTGGATACATGGTGAGGAACATCTCGGACCGCTTAGAAAGAGCGGCTAAGCGCGTCCGCATTCCCATTTAACTTCCCCTTTTTGTATCTTATTTCAAAATTGTACTGCTGTAAAATCAAGCTCCACCTAAGAAGGCGACTGTTCTTCGATGTCGCAGTTTGCAGCCAAGCCAGGGGACAATGGTCCGTCTCTAGGGTGAATTTGGCCCCTCCAAGATAGCACTGCAATTTTTGAATGGCCCATACAATGCAAGCGCACTCTTTCTCAGACGCGCAATAAGCTCTCTCTCTAGAACTCAGTTTTCTGCTCAGGTAGAGCACGGGGTGCTCATTACCGTCGTCATCTCTCTGGCAGAGAACAGCACCTAACCCTCGATCACTGGCATCACACTGGACCGTGAATTCTCGGCCATAGTCTGGAGCTCGCAATACCGGACGGCTAATCAGCACAGCCTTCAGGTTTACGAAGGAGGCTTCCTTTTGTTCGTCCCAGACTACATTTGTCGGTTCTGTCTTGCGGAGAGCGTCGGTCAGAGGGCTAGCCAAAGATGAATAGGGAGGGATGTAGGGGTTGTAGTATCCCGTCAGCCCTAAGAATGCCCGAATTTCCGTCTTCGTGCTCGGCCGCGGGTAGTCTGCTACCGCAGAAATCTTAATCTCGCTGGGTTTCCTGAAACCTTGACCTACATTGTGACCCAAGTAGTCCACGGTCGCCCTCGCCAGGCAACATTTCTCGACCTTTACGGTTAGTCCAGCTTGACGCAAAAGGCTCAGTACAGCTCTTAGATGTACCATATGGTCCGCCCATGAGTCGGAAAAAACCGCAATGTCATCTAAATAAGGCACCGCGAATGTTTCACACCCATTTAAAACCCTATCCATGAGTCGGGAAAAACAAAATGGAGCATTTTTGAGCCCGAAACTCATCATTGTTGGCTGGTAGCTGCCCGTCGGAGTGACGAAAGCCGCGTATCTGCTGGCGCGTTCAGTGAGCGGTACTTGCCAGCATCCTCGAGTAAGGTCCAGCGTAGTCACATATGCCGCTCTACTGACCTGTTCTACTCTCTCCTCAATATTCGGAATACGATACACTTGATCCCTGGTGAGAGAATTTAGCTTTCGGTAGTCTACCACAGGCCTAGGGTCTTTACCTGGAGCTTCTACTAAGATCATAGGCGAAGCATAATCGCTTTCCGAGGGTTTTATTACTCCCAATTCCAGCATGCGAGTTACTTCCCTATCCAGAATTTCTCTTTGCCTTGGAGAAAATCGGTAGCACCTTGATCGCACTGGCACGTCTGAAGTCAGCTCAATATCGTGCTCAGTCAAATCAGTTCTGCCTGGCCTGTCCACGAAGCAGGCCTCAAACTCAGTTATTATCTCGCCCAGATCGGACAGCTGGGATTTCTTTAGTTCTCCTCTCTGCTCTGTCTTTCTGAGAAGCTCCTGAGCGTTGCTTCCTTTTCCGCTGAGGCAAATCAAGTTGTCCCCCATCTCCTCGGGAAGGTTTAACGTTAGATTTACCACGGCTTCCCTCTGCACATAAGGCTTCATAAGATTGCAATGATAAATGCGCACTTCTTTACGCCTACCGGGAATTTTCACTGCGTAGTTAGTGTTAGAAAGCTTTGCAACGACTTCAGCCGGTCCTTCCCACTGTACTTCGAGCTTATTCTGCCTTGAACTTCTCAGCAACATCACCTGGTCCCCGATACAAAACGTCCTTTGACGGGCTGACTTATCATAGTACACCTTGGAACGAGCCTGGGCTGACTTCATGCTGGCCTCAACGAGTTCCTTAGTGTTATGTAAGCGATTCAAGAGGTTCAGAATGAATTCTACTACTGTTGGGTCTTCTCCGCGCCCCTCCCAGGCTTCGCGCACCATTCGCAAAGGTGAGCGCAGTGACCTTCCGTACACCAACTCGGCTGGGCTAAATCCAGTGGATTCGTGCGGCACTGACCGCAAAGCGAAAAGCGCTGCAGGCAGGCAGGTATCCCATTCGCGCTTGTTTTCATAGCACAGTCCCCTCAGGACTCGTTTGAGAACAGAGTGCCATCTTTCTACGCTGTTGCTCTGCGGATGATGGATCGAGCTATGCACTACCTTAATGCCGCATCGCTCGAGAAATGAGGTGGTGAGGACACTCGTGAAAACGCTACCCTGATCACTTTGGACCTCGGAAGGGAATCCAACTCGTGCAAACACTGACAGCAGCGAATCCACTACACTCTCGGACGTCACCTCGCGCAGCGGAACAGCCTCTGGAAACTTTGTGGCTGGGCATAACATAGTGAGGATATAACGGTACCCTGACTCTGTCACAGGAAGTGGCCCAACTACATCTATTACTAACCGGTGAAACGGCTCGGTAATGATTGGTACTAACACCATCGGAGCTTTCCACTTATCTTGCGCCTTTCCAACCCGCTGGCACGTGTCGCATGATCGTACAAAATTTTCCGTGTCCTTAAAACATCCAGGCCAATAGTATTCTTGCAACAGCCTCTGCTTTGTTTTCCTTATTCCAAGGTGACATGACCACGAGCTGCCATGGGAAAGTCGCAGTAAGTCTCCGCGGTACTTTTGGGGAACGACTAATTGGTCCCGCTCTACTCCGCGCTTATCCTTGAATAAGCGATACAGCACTCCCTTTCTCATCTCAAAAGAAATGTTCTTTGCTGTCTTAGTGGCGCGGTGGCGCTCTCTTATCTCCTGTATCTTGGGATCATTGGCTTGCTCCATAGCTAGGTCCTCTCGAGTTCCACTTAAAAGTCTCGTGAGATTACTAGACACTGGCGGCAAGAGGTTACTCTCAAGAACGTCCTCATTCCGCGTCTCATCAAGCTCACTTTCAAGTTGACATATCTGAGATGCCTCGCTCTCAAAGTTTTCTGACCTGCTATCTTCCGCATTTACCACTGTTTTAACTGCCGTTTCCTCCGCTGTGGATTTTTCTGGAATGAGCCGTGTAGCTAGTTCTCGCGCCTTTGAACGTGTTAAGGCTTGCACAACTCTGTCTCCGAAAAGGATGCCCCTCTTTCGCAGCAGCATGTCCGATTTGTTGGAGAACAAATACGGATAGCACTTAGGAAGCTTTCCTGAAACGGCAGCCTCGGTTGTTAATTCGCCGAAAGGGCCCTCGATGACCACGTTCGCGATCGGCAAGCACACACTCTGTTCCTCAACTACCTGTCGGATCCATGCACACTGTCCTGTATAGTCGGAAGGCGACACATACGCCGGATGGACAACATCCATCGTTGCGGCCGAATCGCGCAGTACCTTGCAAGGCTTCCCGTTGACTACTAGGTCATGCAGGTAGGGTTCTAAAAGCTGCATATTTTCATCGCAGTCCCTGACATACGAGAAAGCAATCTTTTCTTTCCGGCAGTTGACGGCAATGTGACCCTGCTCATTACACCTAAAGCATGTGAGCGGCTTCCTAGCCTCAAGCTTTTTCTTTGTGTTCTGCGCGTTGGTCACTTCCCCACTTTTCTCACTGCCGTCCTTTCTAGGGCGTTTGCCTGAAGAAGCCTTCCTTTCTTCGTTTGCAAATCTAGCAAAGTGCCTTTTCTGACGGTTATTCACACTCAACTTGGGCTTGCGGAGCCTATCTACTGCTGGGTTGCTGAATTGTCGGCGCGAAGCGTACTCCTCAATGAGTTCGGCAGCTTCAGTTGCCGACTTAATTTCGCCTCGGTCCTGTAACCAATTTCTTTCTTTTTCTGGGAGGCAGCTATAAAACTGCTCCAAAAGAATTCGCTCGACTACAGCGTCCCTATCACTGTAGGAATCAGTGCTCTTTAGCCACTCGCCCAAATTGACTCTTAGATTGTACAGGAATTCAGGGTAACTCTCGTCCCTGGACTTAGTAGCTTTCCGAAAACGTTGTCTGAACGCCTCGGCGCTAAGCCTATACTTTTTCAGAAGGCAAGCTTTGACCTTCTCGTAGTTGTCCGCGTCCTCCTTGCTTAGCCGCGCGACAACCTCCGCTGCCTCGCAGGGCAGAACCGTCAATAATCTCTGAGACCAAGTGTCTCGCTGGAAGGACAGTTTTTCGCAGGTTCGCTCAAAGTTAGCCAGATACAGACCGATATCCCCTGATATCACATATGGCTGCATGTACTTTGACATCTTGAAATCTGCCTCCTTGTTGAGACGAGGTACCGCTAGCTGGGGACAATCGCCCGACCTCTTGCTCAACTCTAGTTCTAATTTCCGGAGCTCAATGTCTAGCTTCTTTTCCTCTCTTTCCCTCTCACGTTCGCGCTCCC
This sequence comes from Amblyomma maculatum, assembly GCF_055883805.1. Classification (NCBI taxonomy): domain Eukaryota; kingdom Metazoa; phylum Arthropoda; class Arachnida; order Ixodida; family Ixodidae; genus Amblyomma; species Amblyomma maculatum. The sequence goes on along the minus strand of NC_139344.1, from coordinate 68,543,386 downwards.
TTTCCTCTTTTTCCCTCTCACGTTCGCGCTCCCTTTCCTCTTTTTCCCTCTCAAGTTCACGCTCACGCCTCTTTTCTTCTTTTTCCCGCTCTTTCTGCTGTCTGAGCTGCTCCTCCTTTTTTTGGGCGATGAGGTTCCATGCTTCACTGAGCTCCTCATCATCGGCTCCCAAATCTGTGATTGCCTTTATAATCAAAGGTTTTCGTGCCAAACCACTTGTATCAATTCCCAATTCCTCACACAATAGCAACAGGTCCGGTTTCTGCAGCTTTTGTAGGTCCATGATCGCTCCGAGTGTCGGCTACTTCCAAAACAACAGTGCAAACTACCAAACCTAAAGGCGTTTCAACACTCTTTACCAGTTCTATAATCTAACCCTGTTCTAGAACCTGGTCCACATCAGAAGAAAAGCCAAGCACTCACCCACACATGCGATCGATGTTCCGAGCTGCTCTCTTGTTGGCCGATTGTTGCGCCTGCTTGTTGCTTGAGATGCCACCTCCGATCACTAGATGTAGTGGCTTGTAGATTCAGATCCACCTCGAATCACCAGTTGTTGTAGCTTGTAGATCCAGATCCCACCTCCAGTCATCAGATGTTGTGGCTTGTAGATTCAGATCCCAACGCTGGTCACCAGTTGTCGTGACGCTGGGGCTACGTCGACCCGGCCTTCACTTGGTAGCGTGCAGAGACTCGGGGTTGAAGTAGGATTGAATCTTCGAAGTTGGTGAAATATGTACAAGCTGGTTTAATGGCACTTTGAGAAACTTATTTACAAGATTATTTACACGGAAAAGAAGGGTACATCAGCAAAATGGCAAGCGTTAAGAGTTCATAGCGAGAAGCGACTGGATGAGCCGTTTACCCAGGGCCCAGAGCCACATTTCGTGCTCTGCAGCGTCCTTAAAACCCCCTATGTCCAGCCCCTCTCTGAAGATGCTGACCAACCAAATCCAGGGCACGCCCCTCAGGTATCGGCATCCAATCGAACACATCACTGCACTGATGGTCTGAAGCACTGACTGGTCCGGCATTCATTCGTTGGGCGTGATCACTTGTTGGCGGGAAAAGCTTGGGAACGGCGAGGAGAGGAGGTACATTTCTATTCTTCAGCAAAGAAACCACAGGCTGGTTCTGACAAGTGGTTTTACTTCTCAGAAACCCGAGTGCACGTGGCGCCGCATCCGCTCCCAGCATTGTCCGTTTTCGACAATTGCAAATCTTTCCTGCATTCCTGGGAAATCACTTAATGGCTGTATGCGTCATGCTCCTTTCTTGTCCTGCACGTCAGCGGACATGTCACTCTGTCATCTCCTTTGGAAAGTAGGCATTCCTCACTGGACGATAGGGCTTATCGACTGGAAGGGTGAACAAAAGAAAGAAAGCACTTCCTGCATTTCCCGCAGGGGGACGTTTCTTTGTGTTTTTCCAGACGTTCTCTTGGCAGGGTCAATTTGGCATTTGCAGAGTGTCCACAAAGCAAAACAGGCTTACAAAACAGGATTCCTGGAAACAGGCTCACTTAGAGCCATTGGACCATCACCACATATTCACAGCACTTATCCATGCCCACAGGCGAACAATAGAGCGCGCAAATGCGGATGCTTGGTCGTAACAGCGCACTATTCGTGTGCGCGCAGGAGGGGCTCTCTCGCGGCCCCGTCCGGTGGATCTAGGCGTTCCGCAAGGGTCGGTGTTGTCCCCGTTCCTATTCAATGTGACGATGTCGGTGGTTCCGGGCTGTCTGCCCCCAGTCAACTGGCACTGTGTGTACATCTCCATGTACGCGGACGACATCACACTGTGGTGCCTGGGGCCGCCGGGCGAGGCTTCCCGCATTAGAGGGTGCCTGCAGGGGGCCCTCTGCGCGATAGACGCCCGGTTACTGGGTCTCGGCCTGGCGCTCTGCCCGGGCAAGTCTGCGGCCATAGCCTGCGGCGCTCGCAGGGGCGCTCGCCTCGTGCCGCTAACGCTGGCTGGTACGCTGCTGCCATGTAAAAGCTCCGTGCGGTACCAGGGCCTAGACATCGACCAGTGCCTCTCCTTCCGTCCCGCGGCGACCAGGGCATGCCAGCAGATGAAGAGGACCATAACCGCCGTGCACAAGCTCACCGCCCTGGGCCAGGGGATTTCTCAGAAGGCTGCGCTGCGCCTCTACAATGCAGCAGCCGTGGGGGCGATTATCTACGCACTGCCACTCGTGAAAATGCGTAAACCATCGTGGAGGGCCCTGGAGGTGCAGCATCGCAAAGCGCTACGAACCTGCCTCGGCTAACCTGGAAACTCGCAATGGGAAGCGACACTCGCTGAGGCAGGCGCGTGACCACTGTAGCTACAGGCCACACATCGAGCGCTGCACCACATCGACTGTCTTCACCGCGCATCAGACGGCGGCGAACTCCTGCAGCGCCTTCGAAATTTCCCACGCTCAAGAATGGGTGCGGCGCTGCAGGAGTATGACCAGCTGACGCGTGCCACGCCCCCCTACGACCTCTGCACCCCCTGGCCCCTTACGGCGGAGGTACAGCGAGAGATCATCGGCATCGCGGGAAAACGCAGCACACCCCTCTGTGTGGTGCAACAGCTAGCCAGAGCCGTCATACTCGAGCAACTGAACGATCACCTGCTTGTTTTCTCTGACGGCTCCGTGGCGAGCAAACGTTGCTCGCTGGCCGCAGCGGCCACCATCCCTGCCCTGCAGTTGCACCGCCAGCAAAGAGTGACGCACCTGGGCTCTTCGACCACGGCGGAACTACTGGGTTTTCGCCTGGGCCTGGATCTATTACTTAGCAATGCTCTGCCACCGCCCAGGTTTGAAGAGCTGTGTGACTGCCGCGCCACCGTCAGCCGCCTACAGACTTCCGGTCGTGGCACACCGCTGCTGTGTGCGATACGCGACCGCCTCGAGCGCCTCGCAGAGCTCAAGGGCAGCCTTCGCGCGCAGTGGGTGCCCGGCCACAGCAATGAGCAAGCCGACGAGCTCGCCACCGCCGCACATCAGCTTCCTCCTAGCAACGAACCTCTTGTTCCGGAGGACATGCGCGCGGTGATCTAGGATTACCTCCGTCAGCAACACCTGGACCCACGCACCGCGCGAGGAGAGCGCATCTCTGTTGTCGGCGCGTGGTCATTGTCGCGCCTTCAGCGTGCAATGATCGTCCGAGTGCGCGTCGGCTGCGTGTGGCCCGGGGTAAGACGGGTGTGCGACGGACTTTCGTCGAGCGACGTGTGTGGTGATTGCGGCGGAAACATTGGAGCACGCGCTGCTTCGCTGTACCGCATCCGCAGAGAGGTCGCGAGGTACTCGCTGCTTATAGGGTGCTCGGGATCATCCTAGACAGCATCGAGACTTTCCTGTGGCAGTGCGGCAGTGCGTGCACCCGTGAAAGGACAATGGTGAGCCTCTGTGCGTTCATCGAGCAGACGGGCTTGATGTCCCCCTTGCTCTTCGCCAGATAGTGCGTGTGTGACCCGAACGCTGCCGGGCGCCCCACACCGCCAGCTTGTGCATTATTTCGCGCGCGCGATCTGTCTGCGATAGGACGCTACGTGCGCGCGGCTATGTATATACACCAATGTAACTATATATATTGTAAACAATTGCAGTGGCCGCTCGCGCGCAGACATTTGTGGACAGTTCTCGCACACTTGCGCGCGAGCGACGCGAACTCGTTGTCCTTTTTGTATTTTGTAAATAATGTACAAAGCTCCCCTGTCCTTCCTTCCTATCGCTCCCCTCTATTTCCCCTCGCCATCCTCTCTCTATCCCCTTTTCTTTCCCGCTGGCTGCCAATCAGGTATTTCAGATTTTAGATAGCAGTTGCCGCGGTCGGCAACACTCTTGTCCTTCTTTTTTATTTATAATAAATCACTACCACCCAGTTCAGACTTCAGCATCCAGTCTCGAGTTTAATTCCTCACGGTGCTCCATTACAAGCTGCCTGCCCCGTGGAGGCCTCCCTCAAGCCGTCTTATGCATGGATTGGTCCCGTACCGCATACGACTGAGCTTAAGGCTAGAGCCCAAGTAGTCACTTTGGCGGTCTACTTCAGTCTATCTTCATTGCACAGGCCATAACCACAAATACCCAGTGCTCGAGATTGGCAAGGATATCGCCACTTGCGTCAGATGCTCAATACAATGCGGTGCCAGGCCATCCATGGAACGCCACCTGCAGCTCCTGTCGACTGCCACGCAGTTGTGCCTGCTCTCGCAGACGGGGTTTGGGGTGCTACCCGCTCACTTCGTTCCGTTGATGATGGTGTGGGTGCAGCCAGTCGTTTGTCCCCTCCCGCTGACGAAGCCGTGGGTGCAGGCCTCTGTCGCCCCCCGCCGCTGACGGAGTCGTGGGCGCAGCAAGTCGTTCACATCACCCCGCTGAGAATGACGTGGGTGCAGGCACGGCTTTCATGGAGTGGCACTAAGATTGGGACACTAGTATCCAGGAGATGTCCTTCCTTGATGAAAGGCCACAAGGACCACGGTAAATCGGTGAACAGATTTTACGCCAGCGGATATTTTTGGTGGCGAGCTGCGGTTTATCAGAGCATGCTCTCACCTACAAATCTGAATTACCGGCTCTTAAATATTCTACATCTCCAAACGCCTCACCGCAACCCTGAAGGAAGCCAAGAAAAACTTGGACCTCGCCTGCCAGGAACGTGCAACGAGCATAGCAAAATGTATAGCAAGGTTGAGCTCACGGTCGGCGACGAAGTCCTTCGCCGCACGCATCCACTAAGTTAAGCAGCAAAAGAGGTTCGCTGCCCTTCTCTTGCTCTGCGATGGACTGGCCCTTACGCGTGCCACGCACATCACCTATTCACCATGTGCAGGTGGTCGAGAAACGGTGCCGGTCAACGTGGTTGCTCTCGGAAAGGCACGTTACCTATCAGGCATATGGATTACTCGAGCTCGGTGGATGTCTCAGCACGCCTCTCGCCAGCAGCAGCATATTGTTTTTGTTCATGTTTTCGCCCCGTTTCTTTGACGCTCGGAAGGAAGGGGGCCTTTTAAATTACGCGCACATTTTTCGCTCTGCCTCGTCTTGGCGGTTCAGCGGTTAGGGTGCTCGACTACTGTGCCCAAGGATGCGGGATCAAATCCTGGCCTTGACGGCCGCTTTTCGATGGAGGCAAAAAGCAAACCGCGCGTATACTGTGCGATGCAGTGCACTTTAAAGAAGAGTAGGTGATCGAAATTTCCGAAGCTTTCCCCTACACCATCCATCATAGCTCGGGTCCGCTTTAAAAGGCTAAACGCTCTAAAATAAACTAACTGCACTATAATTTTCTTTCTTCTAATCCTTTCGGCTCTGGAGATGTCAAATGGCACATCAGGTTTTCCCTAGCACCTCAGGCACGAAAGGAGAAAATAAAACCTATTAGATATCTACTGGGATGCAGCCTTCAGGAGCCTTGCTGCTGTCTGTATCGCTGTTCTCTCATTTCTTATCAGCTGTACGGTGTGATGAAGAATCGATAGCAAGGGAAGAGAAGGGTGGCAAGGCTGCGGACGCCGAAGGTAAGATATTTGTCATTAGCTGTTATTTCTTTTACACTAAGTGTTTAAGGAAGTTTTTTTGGTATGTCATTGTAAACATTTAAATTACCCACAAATATGAATGAACGTACAGAGGCTTTCCTGTGCTACGTTTTAGTCTTGAGAGTTTTACACCGCCAGTGCTAAACAGCTGTCGGCGAGGACCATTGAGTGATGCTAGGGACCCTTTTTAGAGAATAGACACGCTTAACTTTCTGCAGATGCGTCCATACTAATGAGTTTGTTCGACTGCTGACATATATATTCTTCGTGATTAGTAAACGAAATCATGCTTTAGCTTTTTGAAGAAATTAAAGTCTTTGTTATAGAAAACGAATGTTACAATCAAGCCAGGCTAAAACACGGCGACGTTGGCGAACAGCCACCGGGGCAAATTCACAACAAAAAAAAAAAAAAAATTGACACCCGACCTTGAGCTTTTATCCTTTTTTACCGCTTTCCTTCCATTGTGCACATCGTCAACGGGCTACAGGAGGCCTACGACGCATGCACGCCGGAGCTCGTGCACAATCCTTCGTGCAAGCACGTGTGGCGCGCCTTCGAGGCTGGGAGCATTTCCTTTCCTCAAGCGACAGCTGCTGCTAGCGTCACCAGTCTGCTATCACCGGAGCGATTTGTGCCGACCCTGTTACGCCCATTGCTCGTCACTTCGGCTGCGGTGGTGGCGGAGAGCAGTTCGCGCCTTAATTGCTCCATTCAACTGGCTACAGGTTGGTGCCTTTGCATTTGTCTTCTCAGATCTTAGTCTCAACCTTCCGCTACCGTTGCCGAAAGTGCCTCGCATTGTGCTTTTAGTTTTTTTTTTCTCGGCCTATGTAAGATAAGACATGGACGGCTGCGATAACACATGTGCGGCATATTCAAAAGCAATTCCAGTCAAAGGCCGCGTAATGATATGTTTCGAATGTGGCAATGTGTTCCACATTAGAAAATGCTATGGGGTGTCACAGTCGACCACTAAGGGGAAGGCTGAGGCTTTTTTTTTTTTTTTTTTGTGGTCTGGAAATGTGGTACCTGCTATTCGTCGCGCCGGAGAGGGGCGGGAGGCAGCAAGGAAGGTGAAGAGAGCAATATGCCTGTCATCCTTAGTGCTATGCTTGCAAGACTAGACAAACTTGAAAATCTTCCAGAAAACATGGACCATATTGACAAGTCAATCACCGTGATGTCAGACAAGTACGATGAAGTATTAAAAAAATGGCCAGACAAGATGCAGAAATCAAGAAACTTCGAAAGCGGATGTTTCCTCGAGACCTGTAATAACAGTGAGGAAATGAAACAACTTAAGGTCACTGCGAACGATTTGGAGTGGAGGAGTAAGCGGCAGAATTTGGTATTCCATGGCATCTCAGAGTCGGATGACGAGAATTTGCTTGAAAAAGTTAATGACGTAGCCAGATCTGTTGAGCTGCCTGAGCTGTGTAAAAGCGATGTGGATGCCGTACACAGACTTCCCGCGAAAGCAGGTAAAGTTCCAGGTGTGCTAGTTTGATTCACTTCCCAGAAACTCAGAAAACAATGGTTTTCCAAAGGCAAATCACTCATAACGTTTGAGTCTGAGGTCTCAATCACTGAAAACATGACTCAGTTCGACAGGACGCTACTCGATATTGCCAAGAATTGGGCTGATGCGAATGCTTACAAGTACGTGTGGCACCGGAACAACAAAGTACTTGTACGAAAAGCGAGCGGAGAACTAGCACACGTGATTCGATGTAATGACGATTTGAGGAAGCGGTTGCAGTAAACCACTGCTGTTCACTGAAACTAGCCCTTTATGGGGGATGCTTTCGTCACTCCGAATGATGTGAATAATGATGTTCAAGGTCTGTCTTGAATATTCAATCTGTTCGCGATAAACATGATATCTTACGCGTATTTCTTGAAACGTTTGAATTCTTGTTCACTGTGGTAATTCTCAGTGAGATATGGATCAAGGATGAAGTTGACTGCTTTGACTTTGTGAACTATCAGTCATTTTTCCTGAATAGAACTAATAGAAGAGGTGGAGGCGTTTGTTTGTTCGTGCGTGATAGTGTACAATGTGAAAGGGTCAATGAAGTTACTTCACTCACACCTGATTATGAAGTACTGTCTGTTTGTAGCAAAAATGTCCTCATCACTGTAGTATATCGCCCCCAGATGGTTGCAAAGAGAACTTTTTGCTCTATATGGAACGTGTTTTTCAGTTTGCCTTTGAATATAGTTACACTATGTTTATAAGTGGTGATTTCAAAATTAACATGCACGAAAATACAACCAGAAAGTTTCGACTCTTATTACTAATGGAATCATACTGTCTTGTAAATGTTGTGACATCACCTACACGTATAACCACAACGGCGGCAACACTCCTGGATTTGCTTATCACGAATAACGCAACAAAAACTCTCTTAACCGGAGTTATTAATTATGTTATTAGTGATCACCTGCCTGTGTACGTCGTTTGTTATCCTAAATTCAAATCGAATTGTGAACCGAGAAACGTTAAAATACAACGGATCAACCCAACGACCTTAGATTCATTTCGACACAAAATAATGAATGTCAACTGGGAACCAGTTTTTGCTTGTTTGACTGCTGACAAGGCGTTTAGTTGTTTTCTGGAGATATTCGTGCCCATATATCGTGACACTTTTACATACACAGATATAAAGAAACCAAAAGGAGCTCGTAAGCCCTGGATTAGTTCGCATATATTCTTCGAATGATTGCTAGAAAAAATTTCCTCTACCAGAAATTCTTACAAATACATAGTGCAGAATCATAGGCAACGTTTAAGACATACCGAAACAAGCTTAATTCAACATTGAGGAAAGCGAGGAATGAATATCACCTCAATTTGTTCGATGGTTTGACCGATCAAAAGAAAGTTCGGAATAGGCTTAATCTAGTGTTAAACCCTAACTTGGCATATATAGCTGACAGTATTACAGTTGATGGTATTGGATGTACTGGACTCGCTCTCGCTAATGAGTTTAATAACTATTTCAGTACACTTGTTGATAGTGAGCACAATCGTAGAGCATTAAATTACGTTACTAACCACACAAGCAACCGTATGTTCCTAACATGCTGTGATGAAAATGAGGTGATTGAAATATTTAAAAGTATGAATGTTTCGAACAGTGAAAACGCTTTTGGACTGAAAACGAAACCTTTCATGCACGTCTTGGACATTATCTACCCGATTTTAACTTCTATCTATAACTGGTCCCTAACTACAGGCATCTTCCCTTTAGATATGGAAATTGAGAAAGTTGTTGTAGTCTATAAAGGTGGTTCCAAAAATGACCTGGGCAGTTATAGGCCAATTTCAATATTGCCTATTTTTCTAAAGGCTTAGAAAAAATAATACATTTATGACTTTTTAATTTTCTTGAGAAGTATAATGGGGTGATAACTACTTAACAGTTTGGATTTAGACCTAAGTCTTCTACTGAAATGGCTCTTCTGAAGCAAAAAGAAATAATCCTAAATAACATAGAATGTAAATAACGTTGGGAATATACATAGATTTCTCCAAAGCCTTTGACAGGATTAATCACGAGACTCTTCTACTGAAACTTTCTGTTTACAGTGTTCGGGACGAGGCACTATCTCTAATCACTAACTATTTAACTGATCGATATCAGTATGTTTCTATAGATAATCATTGCTCATCTTATAACAAAATAAAGCATGGTGTACCTCAAGGAAGTATTCTTGGTCCCTTAATATTAAATTGTAAGGAAGAAGATGATACAGCGCTGACACAAAAGACTATGAAGACTGCTGGGTTCCTGGCCGATCAGCTGCCGCGGGCACTAAAAGCTCAGACTGTCTTGTTCGAACGAGATTGTGCTTCGCTCTACGATCGCCTTGTGTCACCGGTCGCCGTCTCCAGTCCTCCGAACAACCCCAATAAACCCGTCTTCAAATGTATGTATTAATGATTTAGTGTAGATTGATTCCGAGACAAAATATTTAATTTATGCTGACGATACAACTTTATTTCTATCAGGGACCAAGGCGAATGGTTTGGTTTGGTTTGGTGTGTGGGGTTTAACGTCCCAGAGCGACTCAGGCTATGAGAGACGCCGTAGTGGAGGACTGCGGAAATTTCGGCCACCTGGGGTTCTTTAACGTGCACTGACAATATAGTCAAAACGGCCAATAGCGTGTCGGGTAAGCTTAACTCCTGTGAAATAAATTCCTTGCTGATAAACTCCCGCAAAACAAAGGCGATGATTTTAGAGCAAAAAATGTGAAATGGGTGGTAGACGTAGATTTATTCTTGGGTGGCAATACAATAGAAATAACTAATGTTGTAAAAACACTTAGGCGTTTACTTTAATGAATTCATGTTATGGGATGTCCACATCGAGCTGCTGGAGGCTAAACTGGCTAGGGTTGTCGGCGTACTTAAAAGGTTAAAGTGCATGTTGCCTACTAGCAATAGCAGGTGCTTCATATTCAGCACATACAAGTTCCTTATTTTCAAAATACCGCATTATGAAGGTAGGGGTCATCCATCAATATCGTGTGATTCAGCTATATAAATCCCAGGCAGGCAGTAATATTACATTTCTAACTGACCTTGCTATTCTACGGAAAAATACGGTGCTCCGCAATACAAGACACTATGAATACTAGTGTGTACCTTGCCCACGCACAAGCTACAGACTCCGAACATTAAGATATGCATTACCTTCATTCCTAAACCGATACACTTTCACAAATCAATCCATTCACTCAGTTTCATATACCATGTATAAGAAATATGTTCCTACATAGCAATGAAAAGAATGTGACAGTAAGAAGTGCTAAGTAATCATGCGAGATGAAGCTGCCATCTTTTTGATTTTGTGTGTAACTGTGCAGAAACTATACTGTGTTCCATCGGGAAAGTATTGTATGCATTTTGATTCCATGCCTGCTCTTGTTTGTGTTTTAGCTGTTATCCGCCATCGCCGCGTCGAACCACTGCGGGAGATGGGAGCTTTGTCAAGCCGCGTGCGCGGCTTTTTTTTTTCTTTCCCCTCAGCCATTGTAAATGTCTGAAATAAACTGAAATTAAATTAAATACAAAACATGATAACGAGATTGGCTTGATTATGTTTTGTTCTGGGCGGTTGTGAACAGGTGCGTTTGTTTTCTTTATTTGTGTAAGACGTGGAAGCCACCTCAAATAAAATGCTTACAACTGGGCGATTTTGTATCTACGAGTCAAATATAATATTCTCATATATATTACGAAAATACTCTCACAGATTTTGCTTTCTGGTATTGTAACTTGTTCGAGCGCAGCCTGATCCTATGCTCCCGTTTGATTGTTGAGCCATCGGTGTCGGTCAACGTTTTTTTTTTTTGTTTTTTTTTTTGTTTTGGTGCCGGTGTAACCGAGAAAAAAAAAGTCAGGAACCAAAGAGAATTGCTCAAAAGAAGAGAAAAAAGAGTCACGAGCTATGCACAGCTCGCTGATCGAGAGAGGAGAGAGGATAAGGGGAGGAAGAGGAAAGGCAGGGAGGTTAACCGGAAGAAGGAACCGGTTTGCTACCCTGCACTGGGGGAAGGGCGTAAGGGGATATAAAAGTGATGGGTAAGAGAAGGATGGGTGAAGTCAGTGTGGTCACCTCACAGCCATGTCACGTCACATCACACGACGTCACTGTCATATCACGTCACATCACAGCAAAATAATAGCCCATCGATCAGGCCCGTGGTTTTCATAAAGCGGAGCAGTGCCTGGGAGGCCTTCTACCGTCGACGATCGCAGCGGTTAGCAACCTAGTCTTGATTTCAGTCAGTGGGCGTCCGTCTAGATGCTCCAGCGCTCGGCAGAGACAATGTCCTTCCTCACAGTATGTGGGGCACTCACAAAGAATGTGGCTTATAGTCTAGTGGTACCCACAGGTTGCACATGCAGGGCTATTAGCCATGCCTATCACAAACGAATAAGAGTTTGTTAACGCTACACCAACCCACATGCGGCACAGCAAAGTTGCTTCACGTAGGGGTAGACCGGGTGGAAGCCGGAGCTTCAGGTCAGGGTGCAGAAGTTTCAAGCGTGAGTTCGCAAACTGCCCAGATTTCCATAAGGCGAGCGTGAGCTCCTGCGCAAGTGCGCAAAGCCTGCCCGCTGCGTCTGCTCTGGAAGGGAGATCAACACACAATCACCGTCTTGGTGGGTGGTTCGCGCGACCTCGTCCGCAGAAGATTGCCCGTTATGATTGCTGGCTAAGACAAGAAATGAAAACTAGAAACCAATTGTTCAACGATTTCTTGGCACACGTGAGCCTGAAGACTTGGCCATTTTTAAAATACAGAAACAAGTTGACCAAGAAACTGAGGCGCGCAAGAAATGATTACCATCTTTCTTTTTTAAACGTTGAACATAGAAGGCATGATTTACTATGGGCTTGGTTGAGCACACATACACCACCGCAAATTTCATGCCACGCCCTCAAAACTGCTATGCCAACGGTCGAGATTTATCTAGGAAAGATTATGCTGAGTTCAACACCTTTTTTTGCATCATTGTCACATCCACATGCTTCTGTCTGGCCAGCACCTTACAATATACGAGTGCTCCCAAGAATGACTCTATATTTCCTCAGCCTACAACTGTGCAGTAAATAATATCTGTATTAAAGGACCTGAAAACGAGTACGTGCCACGATATTGATGACCTCCAGGTGCAGCCCATGAAACAGGTAGCGGATATAATTGCACCAGGTCGTGCCAGCATATTCAATGCGTGTATAATGACAGGAATATTTTCAACAAATATGAAGATGGCGAAGATAACTGTAATATTCAAAAACGTCTACCAGAATGATCTGAGCAACTATAGCCCAGTGTCTATTTTGCCTGTGTTCTCGAAAGTCTTTGAAAAACTTTTGCGTATCCGCTTATTGAAATTTTTTGACAAGTGCCGAATATTGACATCACATCACTACGACGTCACCAAAAATAAATCAACAAAACTGGCGCTTCTTAAACAACAGAAATTAATTCTTGACCAGTTTAAGAATAAGTCCATGGCCCTTGGTGTATTGTCGATTTCTCAGACTTTCGATTTAGTGGATCACAATATCTGGTTGCAAAAGTTGAGTCGTTATGGCATTCGTGGGCAGGCTTTACAATACAGTCCTAATTATCCCGCAGAAAGCAAGTGGTCTTTTTTGTCTTTTCTTTAATAATGTCTTTAAAAATTTTGTCTTTCCTTTAATAATGTCTGCAGTAATGTCTTTTCTGCAATTAAATATATACATTTTGGTGTACCATAAGGTAGCATACTTGGACCTCTCCTCTTCAATATGACATCGTAAACATTAACCCAATGTAAGATTTATCATTTACGCAGATGATGATGACATCTTTTTCTGTAGAAAATACTTATCAGAAATAATATCCAAATGTAGTAATACCCCGAAGGTACTAGGAGAAGGGGCAATGTCAAATTCCATGCGTGTAAATTAGCAGAAAACTAAGGCAGTGATTTTCCGGCCAGTGAACGAACTTATTATGCCACACCAGGCAATAACACTGAACATCAGTAAAATAGAAGCTGTAGAGAGTTTCAAATGTTTTAGTGTAATCTTCTCCTCTCACATGTCTTGGGACGATTACATAAACTACTTTAGGACAAAGTTGGCTTCCATCACCAGCTTGATAGGTCGAATGAAATATCAACTATCAACGCGAACTAAAATGCTTCTGTACAACTCGCTTTTTACTCTCAACTCAATCACTGTCCACTAGTATGAAGGACCTCGACCCCATCTAGCCTTCAACGAATTCATCGCTTGCGGTAAATATACATTCGCCATGTTTACAATGTACCATGCAGATGGCAGAATACACAACTTTTTCACACTGCAAGGATAATCCGTATACATAGCGTATATAAATACTCACTGAGCGCAAAGTACAAATCAGAAATAAAGCAAGGCCTAAACAGTCTACGAACCTTTGCAAACCTGCAAAAAAAAAAAAAAATCTACCATGTTACCATCTCTACCATGTATGCAGCAAGCTGGGTAATTAGTACCCCTCGTCTTAATGCCGGTCAACAGCGTTTATGTTTCCCTTTACCACCTCTTTTGAATGCCTACAAGTCAGAAGACATTTTTTTTTCTTTTCTTGTTCTTACCGGAATCTTCGCCTAATGTATAGTGCATAATTTTGAATACTGCTTTTATTTTTGATCATGTGCTCTCCCGTGGTCTTAATTGTCGTACATATTGTTTTCATATTGATCAAGACATTATCAAAACGACGTTTATTACATTCCACCTACTGTTCCGATTTTGTGTGTAGATATTTTGTTTTAATGTGACGCTGTGCTGTTTTTGCAAAAGAAAAAAAAAGGGGGGGTTCTGGACTGGTCAAGCTTGTCATAGCGGAAGTCGGGATAATTATAGTTTCGGTTTTGAGAGCAATACTGCGCTCAGAGAAATTATAAGTGTAAAATGGTGGTTTTTTTTTTGTCATTTTTTCGGAAAACTGCAGTTTGCAGCCTTCGGCAAGTGGTGACCTTATGCATGAATAGGGAGATAAAAGTTCCTGCAACGTGTTCTTAAAAGCAAAAAAAAAAAAAAAAAATTAAATAAAATAAATAATGCTCCCTCCAGAACGTCAGCACTGAGTATTTGAAAGCAGTTGTTGTTTTGTGGGCTTCTCCGCCAAGCTAACCATCGAAAACGCGATGCGTACTATTTTGCATCTGCTTTCGTTCTTGCCTCCGAGCAATAACATTGCAGTTACAGACAGCACCAGTTCCATTCTTGGATCAATAAATATCTGCCAGAAAAGTGGCGATTTTAAACTTATGCGATTTGCTTTGCAATTCCTGTAGCTGTTCTTGGCAAACATATTCGTCATTACTTTGCAATATTTTTATGCACTGCTTCGTCATGACTTGCTAATTGTACTCACAATACATACTTTTTTCAGCGATTTCGTAGACCTTTGCGCGCTTGTGCTAATTCGCGATTAACATTTAGTGGTGTATTAATCCTACAAATCCTGTAATGACCTAGCAGTGTTCAAATATAAATGAAAAAAAAACATGGCTGCCGAACTCTACGGCCAGTAAAGAACCTTCCCACCGTTCTACGCAAAACAAACCTTTTAGGCATTTTCGAACAGTCCTGCTATACGTGACTGGGAGATCGCGTCTTCCGCTCAGAGGTGGGCAACCTCATGAGGTCGACCTCAACCTCAAAATGACCTCAACCTCACGGAGTGAGGTGAGGTTGAGGTGAGGTCGGTGACAGCTCGAAATTTTTTGAGTGAGGTCACGAAATTGGACCTCAACCTCACGCGTGAGTTTGAGGTTGAGTGAGGTCGTCATTGTGTGAGGTCGAAATTGTGAGGTCCAGGCTTTTTGCTGTTGCCGCGGCTTTCTTCGAAGAGCGCCCCTTTTGACGCGGAGCTCGAGCGTACTGCCGCGGTGTGCCCGCCGACTCTCGGTGTTTGGTTACCCCCCAATCGGACGACCGGATGCAGCAGCCCCTGCCCAGCTTTCGGCATTCCACCGTAATGTCCGCAGCCCGAGACCGCTTCCCTGTGGTCTACTTGGAAGGAGATTTTTTTTTTTTTTTTACTTCACGAACTCCTCATGCCCCCTGCCAGCCACCGCCGTTTCCTCCGACTTTGTGCCGATGCTTGCTGCAGGCTCAAACACCAAGAAGCGCGCAAAGCACATAACTCACGTTGACCTGCGGTGCTTTTGTCGGAGGCCGCAAAGAAAGCAGCAAACTAAAAAGCGAAGCAAATTGTCTTTGCGCAGACGGCGCGGAGCAGAACTGTGTCTTGTGCATGCCCGTTTCCAGGCGCTATAACGGCTGCTGCCTTACATTGGATAAAGGACCCTGCTGTACATTACACAGAAACTTAACAGAAAATGGTGCAGCGAAATTGTTAGGGGACGTGATACTGACAGATAAAAAAAAAATATTGTTACGGTGCGCAATATCTAGATGACGACGACGCACTGGTGTGGTGTTGTGAAGAAGACGACGCTCAGGCTAAGCTGGGTTCGTTCTGGTGGCGAGTGCTTCTGACAGTCAACTAGCGGTAACCGCTGTGTACATTTTCGTTAACAGTATGAACAAACCAGAAAAACCGGCACAATACCATCTGGACATTTTATCGAAGTCCTCCCTTTCGAATTGTACGTCATCGTGCTATATTTCGGTCCTGTAAATTTATATTCTTGTATTTTCCAGAACAACCTCTCTTGGTCTTCTGCTGCTTGTTTCTTATACAGATTCACAGGTGACCCCGAACAACTGCAATGGGATGAAATGGACGGCACATCTTATAAGACGCAACTGGTATACAGGAAAACGCATGCGCACGTTAACCATTTGCCGAGATAGAACAGACAAAAAAATATATGGGGCTTGTATGCAGTCAAGCGCAATGAAAAAAAAAAAAATGATTTCGCTCCGCTAAGGCCTTTTATTTCTCTCTCAAATTCTATTGAAATCAAGCAATGCAGGAGAGGAAGGAGGAGAGTAAGGGATTCTTAACTTCATAATGTCAGGTTTTTCTTGAAATCTCTTATTCAGGCGCAGAAAAAAAAAAAAAAAAAAGAGAACAGCGTTCTCCTACATGTTTTTATGAGCTAGAAAGTATTGAGATGGTTTCCGGCTGGACATTTTGGTGTCTAGACGGACGAATTGGTGTGGCGAACTGAACGTGTCTGTTTTGTGCTCCCGTCTGCTCGAGACGGACAAATCAATCGGATGAAAATTTTTGTGACCAGATGTCGGAATAATTTTTTCAGATATTTGTTTTTTTTCTTTAAAAATCAATTTTAATGTACGTGATGTGAAGCCAATCACATGCTAGCACTGAGGAATGCCGTATTAAGTCGATGTCTCAAACCTTCTATAAGCTCTGGGAAGCGCAGTTCTCTTCTGTTTTTAGTGTGCGATATTTGTTATGTCAATTAAGTTCGTACACTGCCGAAAAGAGAACAGGCTTCTTCTCTCACATTAGGCTCTTTTTCAGAGGCCCATAGCACAACCCTCCTTTCCACTTACTCGCGCGGTCATTTAGTTTTTTTTTTTTTCTTTTTCTTTTGCAAGTATTGGAAAGCGCGATCTAGTCTCTGAAAGCGGAGCTGGCACACA
Organism: Amblyomma maculatum; assembly: GCF_055883805.1. Lineage (NCBI taxonomy): Eukaryota > Metazoa > Arthropoda > Arachnida > Ixodida > Ixodidae > Amblyomma > Amblyomma maculatum. Next base: position 68,526,695 of record NC_139344.1, on the reverse strand, counting down.
TACGCCATTGCCGTTTGGTTGTATTGGTGACAGTTGGGCATTCACCGCATGAGCAAAACCAGATGCCTACAGACCATGCATGGCAAAATTACCTTTGAAAAAGAATTAAATTACATTACTAATTACTTTGCTGAAAATCTAAGAAAAGTAATTAAATTACATTACTCATTACTGCTTCTAAAAAGTAATAAAATTACATTATGATTACTTCTACTGAGAAATTAAATTACTTTTAAATTACTTTCTAGTTTCCATCCATGCAAAAACAATCAAAGCTAATAAACAAAGCAAAAGCTTGTTCTTCGGACGCGAAGGACACACATTCTTTCGTCTTCCCGCCAAATTCTGTCCCAAAGAGCTATTCCTTCCCTCTCTCCTACAGCACGGGCCATTACAAAAAAAAAAAAAAAAAGAAAAACACATGGTCGAACAGTCGTGAAATGACCGGCGAACCCAGCGTCTTGCTGGCACGGAGCTGTCGAGCTGTCTCCGTCATTTGAAGGGACCGAAGAAGCTAGGTTATTTATTGCTTCCGCAGTCCCAAGAATCGACGTCGGCACATTTGTGCTCACTGCTCAGTAATGCTCAAGCCACGGTGCCTCACGTCATGGACCCTTCCGCCTATCTCCCCCAACCCCAATCCTCCCTCGCACCGTGGTGCTGAGTGTAACCAGGCACCACTGTGCACTAGCCGACGCAGCAGGGAGTGCCGCTGCGCGCTCGCAACTAGTTTTCAGCTCCAGCCTTTTTGCACCATTTCTCCCTTCGGGATTCCCTTGACGCCTTGTATCCTGCTACTTAGAGAATGGTTGCCCCTGCTACACACGAGGTCTCAGACGCACTGTTATGCTCAATCTGTCCCCCTTTGCCGATCCGTTACGCTGGCTTCGCTTGCCGCACGTCGTTCTTGCTTTCGCGGCACTCTACTTCGTTGACTATTGAAGGAGTAGTGGCGCACTTTAGTAAAAGTAATTTCGAAAGGAATTAATTACTTTTGCTGCGAAATTACTACCAAAAAGTAATTCATTACATTACTAAATTACCAACCCGAGAAAGGAATTCATTACATTACAAATTACCGAGAAAAGTAATTGAATTACAGTAATTTCATTACTTTAATTCAATTATTGCCATGTATGCGAGACGGACGGCGAAGGGAGGAGCGCGTGCACAGCGGGGGGCGCGGTCCCTCCGGGCTGCTTGCTCGCCTCCTTTCTGTTGTTCTTGCCTTTATTTTACGTTTATGTGCTGTAACTACGACAGTAACGGGAAAACGGTTTCTCTAGATTCACCTACGGTGCATGCGGCGAAGCAGCTTCGGAGACACCACCGTGCAATTTAGTTCATTCTTCAAAGGAAAACAAGTGAATACCACAAAGAAGCTCGTCTCAGAATTGTTGGCGAAATGGCATGCAGTATTCGGTTCGGACGTACAAGTATTTATGTCGTGTGTGTGTGTGTGTGTGTGTGTGTGTGTGTGTGTGTGTGTGTGTGTGTGTGTGTGTGTGTGTGTGTGTGTGTGTGTGTGTGTGTGTGTGTGTGTGTGTGTGTGTGTGTGTGTGTGTGTGTGTGTGTGTGTGTGTGTGTGTGCGTGTGTGCGTGTGTGCGTGTGTGTGTGTGTGTGTGCGTGTGTGCGTGTGTGCGTGTGTGCGTGTGTGCGTGTGTGTGTGTGCGTGTGTGTGTGTGTGTGCGTGTGTGCGTGTGTGTGTGTGTGTGTGTGTGTGTGTGTGTGTGTGTGTGTGTGTGTGTGTGTGTGTGTGTGTGTGTGTGTGTGTGTGTGTGTGTGTGTGTGTGTGTGTGTGTGTGTGTGTGTGTGTGTGTGTGTGTGTGTGTGTGTGTGTGTGTGTGTGTGTGTGTGTGTGTGTGTGTGTGTGTGTGTGTGTGTGTGTGTGTGTGTGTGTGTGTGTGTGTGTGTGTGTGTGTGTGTGTGTGTGTGTGTGTGTGTGTGTGTGTGTGTGTGTGTGTTTTTAGGCGGGTGGGAGTAGGATATTTTGCTCCGGCGAAATTTGACGGGCGAGCCGATGTTCGCGACAGCAAAGTGGTTCACGTTTACCCTTTTTCCTAGCAGTTCCGACCCTTGTAATTTTTTTATGTAAGCGCCGTGTTCGAAGAAGCAATTTCGCCAATTCTTGTAATACGCCACGGGATCACAGAATTATAAACTAACGCCCAGGATTGGCCGGTTGGGACCTCATAAGATAAACAGCATTCCTCTTCGAAATTTTCTGAATGTTTATGCGGCGTTGGCCGAGTTTTATGATTAATTGGTGTTTTGCTGTCTTTTCCTCTTTTGTTTGTTTTGTTGGGGATCTAGTCTTCACAAGTCGTTTCATGAGTGGCTTTCACGGAAAATTTGTGCCCCGTTAATATGGCATCCGTTAATACGGACGACCCGAATTATGGACAGTTTTTCTAGGGGCGAAGATTTTTCAATGTATTTATGTCTCGTTAATATAGAAACTCGCTCTCTGGACAATGGAGATGGGATGAATGCACACAGCCTATTCGGCCCATGTATTTGTGTCTCGTTAATATGGACATCGTTTGAAAAAAGCAGAAGAGTCCAAACGCAAGTTAAAGAAGGGTGCGCAAGCCGGGAACCTATGCGACAGCCGATACGGTCGGATGCCCGAACGAGTCCTGTGGAGTTGGAAAGAACCAAAGCGGGCGTGTCGTCGTTTTAGGAGGGAAGGGGGGGGGGGGGGGGCGCAAGAGCGGGAAGGAAGGGAGGAGGAGGAGAAAAGGAGGGTGGATGACAGGGATCGTACACAGCAAACCGAGGGTCAGCTAACTAAGAAAGACCCCAAAAGGAGGGAACCGGGAGATTTCTAGGTGCAGCGGCAGCGCCGCAACTAGAGGCCGCAGTCGGGAAAACAGCAACATGTGGTCGCAGAACAGAAGAGAGGCCGGTAAAAGCGTAAGAAAGAAAGACAAGCGCCAAAATTGGGGGTGGGAACTGAAGTTTTTCTATCCCAGAACACAAGGTGTGTTCCATGAAGTCGTTAACGCTTTTCGGTCAGGGTTAAAACACACTCACGAAGTAGAGCGACAAAAGAAACGCGACGACCACGCAACCAGGACCGGGTGTCCCGTCCTGGACGCCCTTCCTTTTCATGCTCCTGGTTTTCGTCACTGTTGCGCTGCCGAACTACCACATTTTGCACTACAGCGATCCGCATGTCGGCTTCGCCTTGAGTCAACGATGCGGCCTTGACAAGATCTGAGCTCTTCGTAGTCGGCTAGTCGTCGTTCTAAACTGTACTTCAGCTTGCAGTGTTTGTTTCATAGGAACACATACAAACGGCACAGGAAAGGGCTGTTTGATAGCCCTCTGTATAGTAGCCTGCCAACTTGACTCCCTCGCTTCCTTACAAAAACAGTACAAGGCAAGAAAGAGAATCAGAAGAACGGAAAGTCAGGGAGGTTAACTAGGAAAAAAGAGTGCGAAGAAGCAGGAGCCTGTAACTCTCAACTTTAGTCTGACTTTTGGCATGGTGGGAGTTAAACGCAAAAGAATGGAGCTGAACTTAGGCGCGGAGAGGGAAATTTGTGAATACAAGCGGCAAAAGCAATCTCAGTCCATCCAAGCCGTGAAAGACTGGACCCAAGTTCAACTAGGCCTCAGCCTCGTCAGGTCGACGGTATACCATCTATATATACTACCGGACTCCGATAAATGGCTCAACGTCGGCATCACAGCGTAAGCCACAGTCCGACAGCGCTCAGCACAGTTCGAAGAAATGGAGTCAGCCTTGTTAATGTGGTTCGGGAATGTGCTCGCGAATGGTGCTGTCGTGAGCGACGAAATGCTTCAAGAAAAGGCTCGCTGCCTCGGCAACATTATGGGTGCTTCTTCTCCGTCTTGATAGGTTTTACCTGTGATGACTTACGGAATTTTTGTTCAGTAAAACAGGGAGATGTTTACTGAGAAATATTATTCTACGCTCTGTCTAGGCGTTACTGACTTCAGCTACTCAAGAGGATGGCTGACAAGGTTTAAGAACAGACATGACGTTTCGCGTCGACGGATTTTTGGAGAAGAGGGTAGCATCGACATCTCGGCGGTGTTTATATACCCAAATTAATTAAAACAGCAGCCATTAATTATAAATTTTTTCTCAGTTATATAGTTTTCGTTTTTATTCATGACTCGTTATTATGAATGACTCGCTTTATGGACAGTTTTGGTCGGAAACCAAAGCGTTCATACTAACGAGGCACGATTGTATTCCTATTTTTTCTTAACTTAATGTATTCTGTCGCAAAACAATGTACAGTGTATTAAAAAAAAAAACCCGGCAATCATCAATTTTTTCTTCGAATTAAGAAAAAGAGCAAGGATGAAAGATCGGGCGCGTTGGTGTCGGTTTTCTTACCTCATAGCGCTAAACAGACAGGGACACAGCCAGACATACGTGGGCGATAACAAAAAGCGCCGTCCCGTGTGTCTCGCTCTGTCCCTGTCTGTTTAGCGCTATGTGGCAAGAAAAGAAAAAGAGCATATCGTCATTGTTGTCGTCGTCACTAGGGTCAAAAGCATTTGTCTTTTCAGTTTATAGTAAGAACTGGCTTGTTTTATTTCTAATACGAATCTTATTCACGTGAGTCAGATGGGATAAACTATTTGTATTGCATTATGGGCCTGTGCGTAGTAGCGTGGTACCCATGTAGGCCTTAGATTGAAACCGACCACAAAAGGGTAGGCGAGGAGGGGGAGAGGATTGCCACTTTAGTGCAGAGTTGGACATGTAGTGTCCAGAGTTTTTCTGCTTTTATCCAGGATATTAATTGTAGTATAAAATTAGGAGTAAAATACAGCCTTCATACGACAAAATTCTGGCTAGCCTATATATACCCCAGGAATACCGAGAAATGTATATTTGCTTTAAGTTACGGTTTAATTTAATGATTTTTTTTTTTTTGAGGTCGAGCGCCTGACCTCAACCTCACATTTTGAGTTTGAGGTGAGGTTGAGTGAGGTCGTCAATGGTCACCTGAAAAGTGAGGTGAGGTCGCCAAATATTTTTTGAGTTTTAGGTGAGGTCGAGGTTTTTGAGGTCAAATGCCCACCTCTGCTTCCGCTTTTCTTTTTTTTTTTTTTTCTAAACAAATCTTGGCAGTGCGGTGGTGAATTCCACTCACTCCTGGCATCGAATGATTGGCCAATGGGTATTTCCTCACACCCCCGCTCCCTCCCTCCTCCCCCTCCGCGGCCGCTGGTCACAAATACAAGTTTGCCTAGAAGAATAGAAATGCAATGGGGAGTGGCCATTGGGTAACTTCCTTCAAAAAAGCCTTTGTGAGGAGCCAGGTACGGAATCTGTGTTGCCAAGTTAGCGGTTTTCCCCCTAAATTAAAGGGCTGCGACACTGTTTAGCGGATGAAAATGTTGTATTGCGGGAGGTGGGATTTTTAGCGATTTTTAGTGCCTCTTGGCTTTTTTATTAGTGGTTTTGGGGCTACTACCATTTTTCGTTAGATTAGTACAAGTTCTTTGCAATTATATTCCTTTCTGTAAGCGAAAGTCAGTGTGAGCGTACGATGTCTCTAAGGTCTAAAAGTCGCAAATATTCTAACATGCCCAATGCGTCTTGAACAGATTTATGCATTATTTTTGTAATGCAATCGTCGAGCGTGCTGGTGCCGGACATGAGGTCCAGCTAGAAGACTAGGACCTGTCAAGTATGGGCAGAAGTTTGGTAAAGAGTGGCTGCAGAACCCTACACACCCCCCCAAAAAAATCACTGCAAGTCAAATACAGTGGAAGAAGCCCATTCTCGTCAGCTGGAACAACCACGAGTGCACAACTGAATTCTGAGATGAAGTGAACGATAGTGCAGGAAAGTTTCGGACGAAAATCCCTCCTTTGAGCAAGCCGAGTTTGCTCTGCACGTCGTTGCTGCTTTGGTGGAACGCAGAGGTTGTACGCATGTTCAGTCACCAAAACATGTGAGGAATGTGAGCATATATTACGAAGCACATCTTAATTATCCAGCCAGACTACAAAGGCAACGTAAATGCGGCTTAACCTACGAACTGCTCGCGAATGTGATCCGAACGATTGGCTCTGTATGAATGTGTGCGTTGGCAGCAATTGAATATCCCGCCTAGAAAAGGCGAATGAAATTACGTGCCGTCAGCACTTCGTAATTAGGAAAGAAAAACGTATTTTTGCGACGTTAATTTAAGCCTAAGGCAGGCAGGGATGATGTTCTAGTAAATGTTCGTAAAGTTTTAGTCAAAAGAGAAAAAGTAAATCCTGTAATATTTAAATAAATAAACAGACTTTATTACAGAGTTCTACCAGCATTACATCATTGGCCTGCCAAAGACGCAGTGGGCTTGAAGGGCGGGCCGAAAGGCAGCGGTAACGAGCTGTAATATCTGAAAACCACAGTATACATTGAAATAACTTAAGCAGGAACAAGAAAGAAAAGAACTGACAGCAATGAAGAGAGAAAAAAAGTTAACAAGCCACGTAACCTGAGCTAAAATGAAATGTGAAGTAGCACTTCCATTACACAGTAACGAAGACAAGAAAAATAAAACGATTTTCGACAGCAATACCAATTCAAAATGAAACAAATAAATGGAACCTGATATATTCACATATCAGCAGAGTACAGGACAACAAAACAAACATTCTTCGTGCTTAGCTTACTTAGCTTAAATGTGTATTTATGCAGTTATGTAGGACAAAGATGAAATTTAAAAAAGGTCAAAGACTAAAGTAATAAAGGTTATTACGACGAAGGATTTGTTTTAATTTAAACTTTGTTTTTACGCGGAAGGCACTTGGTGGCAGTTGATAGAGGCAAGATGGTATGTAGAAACTGCCAGTGCACTGGTCGTATCTGGTGGAGCTGCGAGGCACCCGGTAACGGTATTTAGGCCGGAGACAACGTGAAGGAACATATTCCACTTTATATTTGTGTGACCAGAAATATCTGAGGATAACCGTTTCTGTAAGAAGGGAGCGAAAATTTGTGCACCTTAAGCGTTTGAAAAGGTCAGTTCGGGCAGGTAATCCTAAATCATAGCTAATAATCTTCGAAATATTTTGAAGGACACAATTTATTCTATTTTCCCATCGAAACGCGCAGTGATCAAACACCGTAATTCCATAACGGAGTATGTTATAACTCAAGGAATGTAAAATCATTTTACGAACGGACAATGGCATGTAATATCTAATATTGTATAAGGCTCCTGAAACTGCACGAAGCCTTCAACATGGGTAAGCCAAATGGGAATTCCAGGCGAAATCCCTGTCAAAGAAGACACCCAGGTACTTTACACAAGACACATAAGAAACAGGCGAACAGCTAAAAGGAGAGCAAGAAGGGTGAACGAGTAGTGGAAGGTTTAAGCTAACTTTCTTCAAGGGATGATGGAAACAAATAAGCTACGTTTTTTAGACATTTACTTTAATTTCATTATTATCGAACCAGTTCATGACACTAATTGTTGCATCTTGCAAACAGGAGATTGCATTTGAAAAGCGGGAATCTTGGGACAGGATAACTGTGTCGTCAGCGTACTGAAAAGTATAGGTATACGAATAGCAACGGCGAGGTCATTGACGTATAGATTAAAGAGAAGAGGACTTGATGCTGATCCCTTAGGTACTCCGGCTTTAATTGGAGTTATATTACTCTCATACTGCCCAATAGAGACGTAGTGAGTTCTGTTTTCCAAAAAGTTTGTGAGCAGTTTAGAAAAGGCCTACGAAATGCTATCAAGGAAAGTTTAGTTAATAAAAGGCGGTGACATACACTGTCGAAAGCCTTGCTAACTTCAAGAAAGAGAGCGCATACAACCTGGTTAGCGTCAAAAGCTGAATTTATAAGGTCCGAAATATTCTCCGGGAGAACCTGTGTGCATTTGCCTAGTATAAAGCCGTATTACGCACTTGAAATAATGTTATTAGCATTGAGATACTTGGACATGATTAGCAGCAGATGTTTTTCTAATATTTGAGAGATACTCGGCAAAACTGAAATTGGACGATAATTTTCGGGCTTGTTTCGTGCGCCTCCTTTGAAGAGAGGAATTACTTTGAATTTTTTCATTTCTGAGGGGATAACACATTTAAAATATGAATTACATTGTTTACAAGTCGAGTAGCAAACGTGAATGCATAAACGTTACTTTTTAAATGAAAACATTGAATTCCGCGGATGGTAGCTGGTTTCGGGGCTTTCTGTTGCGGGTTTTCTATTTTTGAAATAGCACCACTGCACATCTTCGTTGGGTAGGTTCTCACTGTCTGTCGCGTCGTTGATCGAGAGAACATCGTGGAAGAATACGTGCGCAGCGAATTGGTACGGCGCACAATACGAAATGGCAGACGAGGAAGTTCTGCGCATGTGCAGGACGCTCCAGGACGAAAATTTCCGAGAGCACTGCAGAATCTGCAGTGGAGAAATGCGAAAGCCTGAGCGTTGCTGCTGCACGTGGTACATCGCGCACCCCTTGTCGAATAAAACCCGCGTTTCGTTGAATGCATCAAAATTCAGCGGCGTTCTATAATTCGTTTAAAGAAAAGGAAAAGCGCATCGACATTAGTCGTATTGCTAATTCGATGTCTGATTGATTTTAAGTTTACGTTTTTGGCTTTAATTAACTAACTATTTAACCTACTGGCATATTTTCTTCTACAGCATCCCCACATCAGCCTCTATCAATCACAACCATTCGTTTGATCCTAACTCTTGTAAGGACGACACAACGGCTGCGGGAACGTTCTGTACACTCATTTTGTACACGCGACCTTGCCGACATAGCCTAGTAATGATTTCGCATTAAAATGCACGGCCCTATAAGGTCAGGCTTGTCGCCCAAGTACACAAACACCGGCTAGAGCAAATCCGGGGCGTATAAGACAACGGGTACAGTGAGGCAGTCGGATTCATTAGATGAAATTATCAAAAATCCTGAATGAGTGTTCATCTCGGCGTTTCAACATGTACATACAAGAGACAATAGAGCTGGGTTTCGCAGAGGCGTTCTGATAACACATCTTCAATATGGTCGTCGCCATCATCATCATCAGCCACTGCAGAGCGAAGGCCTCTCCCATATTCCTCCAATTAACCTGGTCCTGCGCTAGCTGCATCCACATGACCCCTGCGAACTTTTAACCTCATCCGCCCACCTAACTTTCTGCCGCCCACTGCTACGCTTTCCCCTGCCCATGGCCATTTCTTCGTCTTGGTTTCCACTAGAATGTAATTAACTAGAGTTATTTTTCTGACCCTCAAGAGAGTGTCGTAAATATCGTACATGGTACAAATTTCTTGGGAGCGAAGACGAAGTTACAATAAAATTGCTTCATTTCAGCGCTTAATGTGCCTCCTGTGGCACCTGCCACATATTGGAAATAATAGCTATTAGGCTCCTCTTCAGGACTCCCCTCCCTTTAATTCAATACAAGACAGCTCACGTGGCAGTGTGTCCAATTAAACACCTTTGTGAACTATACGGAGGAAGTTTTTGTCATAAATGTAATGACGAGAGACAGTGTGAGAAAAAAAGTATCCTACATAGCACTACACAATGCTGTACATAGGGAAACAGCAAATGCGCGTTCTAAAAGCTCACTTTTGATTGGTATAGAAGCCTGTAGTCAGCACACGCGCACCGTTCTGGTCATTATGTGCAGCAAGACAAAGGGGATAAACCACCTTCTTGGCCGCTGAAGATCGTCGATAGCACCACCACTGGCGGAGAGCAGGGAGAAGCAGCCCGCAAGAATCCTGTGTGTTGAATTCTTGAAAAATAAAAAGAAACAGTAGAGAAGTTTCACTGCTGCAAGAATGTGAAGTCATTCAACAGCATACAATTACGGTTGCGCATACGCACATATTGCACTATTCCAGTACTTCAACAGCGTCCTCCACGCTGAGCATGCAGATGCATGAGAGCTAGAGTGCGTCACATATTGTCACGACAGCCGTGAAGGTACACGTAGACAAGGACCCGAGAGTAAGGTCGGCTCCTAACTCCGATAACGGCGTCCAGCATCAGCGCGCCTCTCAAGCCAACAACTGCTTCGTCGTCGTCAGCACCAAGCCAGCCAAGCATGGCGGCAGCCGCGTGGCACTACGCACGTGGCATTATCCCCCCCCCCCCCCCCCCCCCCCCGCAAAAGGGAAACATCTGAGAGGAGAAAAAAAATTAGGGGTGAGGTGAAGTGTACAATAAGTCAAGGTCTCACTTTCAGGAAGCGTCAAGGTTACGAAACGCGACGTTGACGCAGCGCTCAGTCACGTGAAAAGTACGGCTTTAAGCGCACCACGTGCACAATATCAGGTCGCTGACGCCGAACACTGGCGGTCACACTTCCATCTGGAACAACTTCGTAGTTAACACTGTTTAAGCGGCGCAGGACTTTATAGGGTTCGAAATACCAGTGTAGCAGTTTTTCACACAAGCCTTTGTGGTGCACTGTGATCCACACCCAAACTTGGTCCCCGGGTTCGAAGTGGACTTCCCTGTGCCGAAGGTTATAGTGCCGAGCGTCGGTGTCATACTGCTCCTTGATGTGCAAGCGGGCCAGCTGGCGGGCTTGCTCGGCCTGTTCCGCGAAATGGGCGGCATCAGGTTCGACCGCTTCATCCCCGCAAGAAAGCATCGCGTCCAGCATCGTGCGGGCCTCCCTACCATATACGAGACGGAATGGTGTAAACTCCGTGGTTTCCTGCAGTGCCGTATAAAAATTATTTTATTTACCATCAACTTTTACATGATGGCGGGAGCCTGGAGTAAAAGCTGCCTTACGGCAGCTTGACAAGGCCTCAAGCTCCCCACTTTGGCAATGGTACATCAGCGGTCACATCACAGTTGCTAAAACATGTGGGAAGCAATTATTCAATGTATTATAAGTATTAGCGGGAAAAAATGAAAAAATAAAAAGAAAAAAAAAACAACACAACACTGCCTGAAGTATACAATGCATTGTTTTGGATTACGGAATACAGGAGGAGGAGGAGGAAGAACATTTATTTCCGCCGAATATGGTGCAGCAGCCAGCTACGTGTCCGCACGCAGGCGTCCGGGGAGGCAGTCTATCACACCGCGGCCAGAGGACACCCGGCCTCGTCTAGGAGAAGAGGTCTTCAGCCTCGGCCGCCAGGCGGACGGCGAATCGCTGTGTTTTTTCGTCGGAGCTTCTTAGCGTGGTCTCCCATTCATCGCTAGTTTTAATCGCGTTGCGCCCTGGGGCACGAACGCATCTCCATATTATATGATCTAATGTTGCCACGTGGCCGCAAAATTTACAAATTTCGGTTTCTGCACCGTCCCTCTTCCGCCCTCTGGCACCCGTCCAACTCCTCCACAGGGGCGAAAAGAAATTTCGAGCTTGGAGTCTTCTCCAGTCGTACGATTCCTTTTTACTCAGGGATCTAACCGGTGGCGGATATATCCTCCGGTCTTTCTTCAAGTTGTCGGTTACATCCCTAAAGGTACCTATACATTCCTTGGTTTTAGATGTTGTGGAGGCATCCGCAGCACCCCGAGGTAGCGAGGAGCGGGCGAGCATGTGGGCAGCCTCGTTGCCGGCGAGACCGGCGTGTGCTGGGGTCCAGATTATGGTCACGCTTTCGGCGAGAGACGACTCGTTCAGAAGTTTTGCAGCACAATTGCTGACTCTACCCTTGCTAAAATTTCTAACCGCCGCTTTGCTATCGCTGATGACGTGTTTCACGCCTGGTCGTGCAATGGCAATGGCTATTGCAATCTCCTCCGCCTCTACCGGCGGTAGATCTCGATTTCTTTCTATTCCTATGGCGATCCCAGTGTCCAATAGGGCGACCGAGGTTACGTCGCCTTCTTTCCCGATCGCTGCATCGGTGTAGGCGACCGATCCCGGCGGGAGTTTGTCCAATTTGTTAGCGAGGTGCTTAGCTCTGCTTTTCCTCCTCCCCTCGTCGTGTACGGGGTGCATGTTCTTCGGTATGGGCGAGACGTATAGATGCTTTCTGATTTCTCGATCTCAGAAAGCATCTATACGTCTCGCCCATACCGAATAACATGCACCCCGTACACGACGAGGGGAGGAGGAAAAGCAGAGCTAAGCACCTCGCTAACAAATTGGACAAACAGGAAATAAATACATAACACAATACATTTATAGCAATATACATAGCACAGAAATAGATAGCGGAAGCATATGAAAGCAGAGAAAAACCGTTGGCAGAAATGTTCACGTTTGAAAGGAATTTTTTTTTTCAAGCAAACACATAAACAAAAAAAAAAAAACATATCATGGGATGAACCTGTGTTTTAAGAAAGAAAGTATGAAAGTAATTCTTGGAATGATGCCTCTGAAAGAAGAATGTTTCCTTGCGATAACTGATTAAGTAAGCGGGGCAATCTATTTTCCAATGTGTGCAGCCCGTATGTGGTCCGGCACGCGTTAAGGTTCCAGGGTTCTACATTGCGGATTGACTATGCTTGTTCTCGTTTTTGTAGATTAGCCAGTGAGCGAAGAAAACGTGTATTTTGGGAAATTTCTCTTTTGTAAGCACGACATAGTGCGTAGTCAGGTAGCTTTATTACTGGGATTATTTTGTGCTTTAAGAAAAATTCACTGATGTGATGAAACGTTGATACACGTTCAACTATTCGTAAAAAAAGCTTTTTTTGTAGCACATGTAGTTTTCGCAAATTTTCCTGTATTGTCGAGCCCCAGATTAAAATTGCATAATTTAGGCGAGAATGGAACAGGGATCGATATAATGTAATTTTCACATTGGTCAGTACTACATGACGCTTACGATAGACTATACCGATAGCCTGTGATAGCTTTGTTGTAAGATGATCGACGTGATCATCCCAGCTCATTTTTTCGTTAAAAATAACACCTAATGTTTTGAATGCTGATACGACATCTAAAGGAACAGACCTGTAACATATGTCTCTGGTAGGCGAAGGTGACATACGGCCGGATCTCGTCCCACATTTCATGTTCAACGTCGACGTACACTGAAATCACGTCCGCCAACGTTTTGTTGAGTCGTTCCGTTAGCCCATTTGTTTGTGGGTGATAGGCTGTTGTCGTGCGATGATCGGTACGGCTGAAAGTTAATGTGTCCCGCAGTAGCCGAGCTGTAAACGTCTTGCCTTGGCCAATAATAATGGTCGACGGTGCACCGTATCTAAGCACAATTTCATCCATGAGCAACTTCCCCGGCAGTACCTCGGGCAAAGGCCTTTGTTTCAGCGTAGCGTGTCAAGTAGTCTGTGGCGACTACGATCCACTTGTTTCCGTTCGAGGATAATGGAAATGGGCCTAAAAGGTCCATGCCCACTTGCTCGAATGGTGTGAGGGGTGGTTCAATAGATTGCAACATGCCGGATTGCTTGAGCGCGGGGTTTTTTCACCGCTGGCATTGTCAACAAGTCTGGACGTAACGTTTAACGCTCGGAGTAAGATGTGGCCAGTAATAGTTCTGCCGCACTCGGTTTAGGGTGCGTGTAAAGCGAAGATAACCGGAAGTTGGTTCGTCGTGGTAGGCCAGAAGGATTTCGTACCTTAGATCGGCCGGTATGACTAGCAAGTATGTTTTTGCACTCGATGTAGAATTCGTCTTATAAAGCACCCCGTTGAGGAGGCAGAACGATGACAGCCCCGGAGCAAGGTACCGGGGCTAGGGTGCCCACCTTTTAGATGGTCGATGATCAGTCGCAGCTCGGCTTCGGCACGCTGTCTGGAAACGAGGTCGGACGTACTCACTGCTCCGAAGAAGCTATCGTCGTCGGTTGCGTCTGACGGAGGAGGGTCAACGGGAGCGCGGGAAAGGCTATCAGCATCGGTGTGCTTTCGGCCGGACTTACAAATAACGTCGAAATCAAACTGCTGCAAGCGCAATGCCCAACGTGCTAAGCGGCCGCAAGGGTCCTTTAAGTTTTTCAGCCAACACAACGAGTGATAGTGATCACTTGAAACGGTCGGGCCATAAAGGTACGGGCGGAACATGGCAGCGGCCCATACTACCGCTAAACATTCTTTTTGATGGTGGAATAGTTTGACTCAGCACGGGAAAGTGCACGGTTGGCGTAGGCAATTACTTTGTCGACCCCGTCTTGGTGCTGAACTAGAACGGCACCAAGACCGACGTTGCTCGAATCCGTGTGTAGCCCCGTGTCGGCGTCGGCGTCGAAATGCGTCAGGATCGGGGGTGATTAGAGCTGGCGTCGTAACTCATCGAAAGCCATCTGCTGCTCGGCTCCCAGGAAAATGATGCGTCATCTCGAGTCAGTAGTGTCAGAGGGCTGGCCACCTGTGCAAAGTTTTTAATGAAGCGGCGATAAAAGGAGCACAGCTCTAAAACCCGTCGGACTGCTTTTTTTGTGGATGGGAACGGGAAAGGCAGCAATGGCAGCAAGTTTCTCAGGGTCAGCTCGGATGCCGTCAGCACTCACGATGTGCCCAAGAAACTTCATTTCGGTGAACCCGAAGTGACACTTTTGAGACTTGAGAGAAAGGTTGGCAGACCAAACAGCTTCGAGAACAGTTCTCAGGCGGCGTAGGTCTTCCGTGAACGTCGGCGAAAAGATTATCACGTCGTCGAGATAAACAAGACATGTCTGCCACTTCAGACCTGTGAGCACTGTGTCCATCATCTGCTGGAAGGTGGCAGGAGCGCAGCAGAGCCCGAATGGGAGGACGCGGAATTCATAGAGCCGATCTGGTGTCACGAAGGCAGTTTTTTCACGGTCGCTCTCATCAACCTCGATTTGCCAATAACCACTCCTGAGGTCAATTGAGGAGAAGTACTTGGCTTCGAGAAGTCGGTCGAGAGTCGTCTATCCGTGGCAGCGGATATACGTCCTTCTTTTTCATACTTTTAAGCTTCCGGTAGTCAACGCAGAAACGCAGTGTTCCGTCTTTCTTTTTGACGAGGGCGACAGGGGACGACCTTGGGCTGCTTGACGGTTGAATGACGCCATCGGCAAGAATCTCTTCGACTTGCTGATGGATAGCTTCTCTTTCCCGAGGAGACACACGATAGGGCTGTTGATGGATAGATCGAGTGCCTTCATGCGTGATAATCCGGTTTTTAATGACCGACGTTTGCTGCGCTTTAGATGAAGACGTGAAGCACGCACGAAACTCCAGCAATAGATCCTGGAGTTGCCTCTTTTTAGCGGACGAAAGGCTAGAATTGATGTCGACAGCGTGTACGGCATCATCCGGTTCGATGCTAGGCGTAGCTTCCTCGGAAGCAAAACATTCGGCGACTTTCTGCAGATGGCCGACGAAGCAATTACAGTGCCACGGAACAAATGTCGATGTTCATTGGAGAAATTGGTGACGAGCACCTCTGTCTTTCTGCCACGAAATAAACAAAGACCTCTTGCCACAGAAACTCCCAAGACGAGTGAGAGGGACACATTAGGCTCTACAACCCGGAGGCCGTGATGTGGCTCGTCGCAGGTAACTATGGCGAGGATGCTGGTTCGTGGGGGCACTGTGAGGCTATCATCGGCAACTCGCAGCACGGAGTGGGACCCACGGTACTCATGCTTTTCGGTGGCCAGTTTAGAGGAAGACGTCACCAAGCGATTCGGCAGATCTATAGTGGCACCGTGCTCACGAAAGAAGTCGGTGCTAAAAATAACATCGCGAGAGCATTCGCGTAGAACAAGAAACGTTGCGATAAATGTGTATCTTCGCACCGTAACCCGAGCCGTACACATACCCAGTGGTGCAATCACATGTCCGCCTGCCGTACGCATGACTGGTCTGTTCCATGGCGTCATCACTTTTCTCAGCGTCCTTGTAGGCCGCCCGCTAAGGATTGAATAATCGGCTCCCGTATCAACTAAAGCACTGACCTCCTTCGTGTCGACGATAATAGGGATGTCCAGGGAGACCCGGCCCCGACCAGGGCCTGTCGACGTCGGTTCGGAGTGAAGCAAGCGGTGCGGCGGTGGCAGCTGAGCGGCAGTTGGGTGGTCGGTGTCGGGGCGGTTTAATGTTGACTTCGGGTCGGAGTGAAGCGAGTGGTGCGGCGGCGGTAGCTGGCCGGCAGTTGTGTGGTCTGCGTCGGGGCGATTCAGTCGACACGGCGGTGATAACTGGTCGGCGATGCGGACGGCGTCGTGGCGATTTGGTCTGTGCGGCGAAAACTGGACGCAAATTCGGCGTTTGACGTCGGGGCGAATCGAGCGGTGCGGCGAATCGGTGTGCGGCGGCCTCACCCCCAAAGGTCGCCAGAACTAGTTTTCCCGAGAACTCCAGGAACCCCGGTGTGCAGCGGTATAACATGACCCAGAGGGCGAAGAGCGGCGTGGTGAAGGCGAGCGCGACTCACGATGAGGAGAATGCGGCGGACTGCGCTGGCGGGTGACGTTCTCGGTGATGTCCTGAGATTGCTGACCAGGTCTTGAACGAGGACTGTCGGGAGAAAATCCTATCAGCCCCATTTGGTGATAAGGGCACTGCCGGAAGAGGTGACCTGCCTCGCTACAGTGGTAGCATAGAGGGTGGTTATCTGGAGCGCGCCAGAGATCAGTCTTCCGTGG
The DNA here is from genome assembly GCF_055883805.1 of Amblyomma maculatum. NCBI lineage: Eukaryota > Metazoa > Arthropoda > Arachnida > Ixodida > Ixodidae > Amblyomma > Amblyomma maculatum. Next base: position 68,510,159 of record NC_139344.1, on the reverse strand, counting down.
CGCCTGGCGTGGATCTGCACAGAGGGGCAGCGGTTCCGCAGCGCGCACAGGGACCTTAGGTGGACTGTAAGGCGAAGGAGTAGGAAGAAGGGCTGGGCAGCGTGTGACATCAGCATAAGTCATCGGCTGGGTGAGGCCCGGGTGTGGCGATTGAACGACTGCACTTATCGGTGGCGTAAGTGCGTTCTGGACCTCCTCACGGATGACGCTGGCCAGAGAAGTCGGACCAGGGGAAAATGTCCCGTGAAGTTGCTGCAGCTCCTCCCGAACTACGGTGCGAATGAGGTCGCGAAGGTTGCTCTGGTCTGCCCCGGGATTTTAGTCGGTGCGGTCAGTTGGTGGTAGTGTGGAGAGGGAATTCAGTGGCCGAGCGTACTCGCTGCATCGCTGCTGCAGCCTTTTCTCCATAATCACAGCTTCGGCCAGAAACGTCGCGACGATGGTGGGCGGGTTCCGCACGAGGCAGGAAAAAAGCTGATCTTTGATGCCGCGCATCCGGTGCCGCACCTTCTTCTCTTCACTCATGGACGGGTTGGCGCGATGGCAAAGGCGCATTACGTCTTCAACGTACAATGCGACCCTTTCGTTCGGACGCTGGACTCGAGAGGTCAGGCCACGCTCCGCTCTCCCGGCGGTCACTGTTGGCGTACGTGCCGAGGAGCTTGCTTCGGAAGGCCGGCCACTTAGAGAATGTGGCTTGGCGGTTCTCGAACCACTTCCGAGCACCATCTTCAAGGATGAAGAAAACGTTTCGCATTTTTGCAGCGTCGTCCTAGCCGTTAAAAGTCGCTCCCCTGTCGTAGTGAGCTAGCCAGTCCTAGGCGTCTTCGAACTGCTCACCGTGAAATGGCTTAGGTGTACGTGGGGTCTGAAGGATGAGACAGGACGAAGGGTAGAAGGGGCAGTCCTGGTACGGGCGGGCGGTGTCCTTGCCATAGCTAGGGTGGAAGCTAGGGGTTTTTCGTCAAGAGGGAAGGTCTCGGAGGGCAAGCCTCAGAGCCGCCGGCTTGCACGATGAACAGAAGTGGTCACGAGAGGCGGCCACGTCGGGTCGTCCGCAGGAGAAGGGATCATCGATGGCACCTCCACCAATGTCACGACTCAAGTCACAGGGAGCCGTGAAGGTACACGGAGACGAGGACCCGAGAGTAAGGTCGGCTCCTAGCTCCGATAACAGCACCAGAGCGCCTCTCAAGCCAACAACCGCTTCGTCGTCGTCGGCACCAAGCACGGCGGCCGCGCGGCGCTAAGCGAGTTGCAATATTAACATGGAAAGCAAAAGAGAAATGATTTGACCTTACTGACAAGAGAAACTGGAACAAAAAGCCTACAATTATTTGCTTCTCGTGATCCGCGTAAACCACTGGCCTCAAGCCTGTCTATAACGTCCATACGTGTACAATAAAGACCGCGGATCACATCTTTTGTGACATAGATAAAACGAGGTACATCATGCCACCCTTCCAGCATTTACACAGAATTAATCATCACAGATGCATCAGATCCTTTCTGTCGCGTTCTGACACATTTAAATACTCATTCTTTCCCTGTGCTATTGAAGCATGGAACCGCGCCTCCCAGAAGAAATTGTGAATGTCGATTCTGTTGATTTATTTGAAACTAAAATCAAGACACTTCTGCGGAAATAGGACTGAGTGAATATGCTGGTGTTCATTGCGACTGTGAGTTGCGTGTTTCTCTTCTTTGTATTTTATTTTTCAAGTGTACTGCAGATTGCTTCCTGCGCTGTTCCACTTCCATTTTGTTCTTTGCTCTGTAATTTTGCTGTTCTTTCATTCTGGATTGTTTGCCTTGTGACCCCCTCCTGTATGAGCCTGTAAAAGCTTACAGTATCTATAAATAAATCAATCAAAAAAATAAACACACTTGAAAGCATGCAGGAGCGGCATCACAAGAGCCCCATGGCAGAAACAGAGCATAGAGCCGAGCCCAATTATAACGGGCGCATTTATAACGAACGCTCGCTTATTGGGAACAAATGTAGAGCTACCGTCAAAGTATATGTTAGCTAAAATGGACTATACTATAGCTGCGCCACTCTCTTATAACCAGCCAGACAGCCCCAAAAGTGGCCTCAAGGAGTCAAAAACGCACTTCCGTCCAGCGCAGGGTCCAAAGATCGTTTACCAAGTCCATTGATACCCCTTTCTCTTTAATGAAACAAACATAAGACAAGAACAACAAAACCACTCATTGAACCGGCAGTTAACCGCTGGCAAGGTGTGCCTCGACAGGCTAGATTGGAAAGTGGTGAGTGCGTTATTACATCTGGGTCGCGTGCGCCCGAGTATCCCACCGCTGCCACCAGTTATTAGGTTCGGGCTTGCGCGCCCCTCGTTAGCGTTGGCCTGGCGGTTCTGTGGCTCGGCGGAGGCATCAACGGTCCCAGCAAAGACGAGGCGTCTTCTAACGAAACAACCTTTACTACAACATCATGAAGAAACGGGCAGAGAAGCTGACCCGGAGAGAATACAGACACTCTCACACAGCTGGTGTCTAGCGTCGTGTCAACGGCGTGTCAAAGTAGTCTCTGTCTCAGCGGAGTCGGCCGCTGCTTTTTATAGGTTTGCCAGTTCACAGGGAAAGGGGAAGCCCTCACAGGGAAGAGAGAGCCCAACACGTTTGGACAAGACGGGATGACTCAATCGCAGGTGGCCCTACCGCATCTCCTCCACCTCCTGCAGACAGGCGAGGGCGACGCACTCTCCCTCGTGCTCCGGGCTTGGCCGGCGTTTGCACACACATGCACGCACACACATTTGGCGCGTGGCAGGATCACGTCGAGACTTGCCCGCGGGAGGAAGCGTTGGGCGGCCGATGGACGGCGCCGAGATGGCCGATCCGCTCGTGGTTCTGCCTGTTGCTATGCGGTGGCCGCGTCAGCTGTCCCACTTGTCGGTGGCGAAACTTAACAGCGTTTATAACAGTTGCGAAAAGCGTCTATAGAGTACGACGAGATGTAAGCGAAACAAGGCCAGCGATGAAAACAAAATTACTGTACATGGCTGGTGCAGAAATTTTGTTTCAGGATATCAATATGCAAAGTTTGAACACCGCTCCCGAGGTACGCCTTGAAGGCTTACCCGGTGAAATAACAATTGCATCTTCTGCGCAATCTGATTTCTGCCTTCTATGCTGCTGCCATATGCAGACAGCGCCCAGAATGGATGGATGGATGGATGGATGGATGGATGGATGGATGGATGGATGGATGGATGGATGGATGGATGGATGGATGGATGGATGGATGGATGGATGGATGGATGGATGGATGGATGGATGGATGGATGGATGGATGGATGGATGGATGGATGGATGGATGGATGGATGGATGGATGGATGGATGGATGGATGGATGGATGGATGGATGGATGGATGGATGGATGGATGGATGGATGGATGGATGGATGGATGGATGGATGGATCGATCGATCGATGGACGGACGGACGGACGGACGGACGGACGGACGGACGGACGGACGGACGGACGGACGGATGGACGGACGGATGGACGGACGGACGGACGGACGGACGGACGGACGGACGGATGGATGGACGGATGGATGGATGGATGGATGGATGGATGGATGGATGGATGGATGGATGGATGGATGGATGGATGGATGGATGGATGGATGGATGGATGGATGGATGGATGGATGGATGGATGGATGGATGGATGGATGGAATATCGAATCTTCCCCTCTGAAACGGTGTGGTAGCAGTTGCTATCATGCTCGTTTTTCCCCCTGTATCTTAATTATTGTTTTAGATCAGTTAACTATACCATCATTCACGCACAGGGATAAGGCCGAACGCCAGCGGGTGCCAGCAGCACCAAATAAAGATTATAAGGGTTCGCAACCATATATCTACTCGCCGCGGTCGTTTGCAAAATAAGCGATTTAAAGTTGATGTTTCTTGCTTTTATTAAATCTACGAAACACTTGAATCCACACAAAAGGTTTCTCAAAGGACCAAGCGAGATCTATTTGTCCTGTTGAAGACGCACAGGCCAACCCCACAGGAGTTTCACTGTACTGCCGTGAAGCAGGAAATAACCATGTTTCGTGGTCATATCCACCGAACCCTCGTTTCTTGGTGTACGTCGTCTATCTTCACCAGGCATGGAGCGGAGAAAGCGAAAGAGTTTTGGTTTAAGAATATCGCAGTCAAGTAAATGCACACAATTTACATCTGTATTTTCTTGCAGTTTTTTGTCATAATGCAGGGAAATCAGAATAGCAAAACCAAATTAAGGTAGTAGCAAAGGTTACATCCTCAAACGCCCATATTGTTTTTATATTCGCAGGAAACTTTTTTCTCCATTCTTCTTGTTCGACTTGAAGTGGCGACAATCTGGGAAACGTAATTTAGCGGCTTTTCTTTTAAGTTTCTGAAATCTGAAATCAGCGCTACAGCACTTTTCAGATCTATCCATATTCCATCTGCTCCCGACAGCTCCCTTTTTTAGACACATTATTCAAATCATATTTTCAAGAACGCAGAATTATATCATACAAATTGTAGTGCACATCTGAAGTCTGCTTTCAGATTTAGGTATCGCTCTATGATGAGAACAAATGTGGCATAGCATAGTTCTAAGGCATCGTTAATTGGCTAACATACATGCTGAAATTTTATTATAATCGGTGATATTAATCTATTTAACAGTACGCTGGTAGCAACAGTTGAAATGATTCCATAGAATTTTCTAATGGCGTGGCTCGAACATGTTGATACCCACTGCCATATATATGTCCACTGAATTGACCTCACATTCCAACAAACTACAGTGCGCAGCTAGACTAAGTGGCCATTTGCTCAATCAATGAACCAATCAATCTATTTTCATTAAACAAGGTGATGCTGGAAGCGTGATTAAAACCCGAGGAAGTTGTTGGCTTGACAAGGACCACACTCCCGGTTTCATTTTGCCGGCAGCAGCAGAAGCAAAACAACCGTCCCTAGGAGCAAACAACACAACTGCGAAAACTGTGCAATGCACAGAAATAAAAAAAAAATAATAAATAAATAAATAAATTTAGAAAAATAAGAATAAACTACAAGAGAATCATTCGTCAAGTACTACAGCGGCATACATTAGCAAACAATAGCATAGGTTATTATACACTACTTGCGAGAGACGACTGTAACACACTGGCGGAAACATATCGGATACACTGCAATTTCCATGATCGAGGACTTTGCTATGCTTAATTTATTAAGTGACACGGGTAACTGGTTTTGTAACCTCTGATGACCATAGTTACATCTGCTAATCGGGACCTTCCAGTAGGTCGTGTTACGAAACTGCTTTGGTTGCGCGTTTTGTGTTAGTTGTACCATTTCCTCCATAATTTTTTTGTGCAGCTTTCTTTTTTTAATTGGCGATAATGTCAGAGCGTACATGCACAGGTGACGGACTGGGACAATGTTAAGTCACTAGAATAAACTTGCCGTGGGTGAGTAGGGCTGTTGGTTATATTACGCACTGTTTTTTTTTTTTTTTTTTTGAAGGATCAGTAATTGATTTGTATTTATTAACTTTGTAGTTTTACATACAAGCAAAGCATAATTTAAATGACTAAAAAAAAGAGAGTTGTAAATAAGGAGCTTTATTTTTTTAAGGGAGCATGTTCCGGAATTTGCTTATTACACTACAAGCTTTTGAAAGTTTCTGCTTTAGCGTGCACACGTGTTCATTCCATGACATGTGCTCGTTAAAGATGTCGCCTAGCGATTTCATATAAGGGACGCATGATGTACTGGTGCGGGTAATGTTCAGCTCTGCCGACAACGGTATTTCTTTTGCCTTTTGTTTTGTCAGTGTTGATAACTATGGAGTTGCCTTGACTCCATTCATATAGATTTGGAAGTGTAGTGTTGCCAATCCGGGCACGTTCTTGGAGCGTAGAAGTGCTGAAAAGAAGTGTGGTATCATCGGCGTGAATTATAAAATTTGCAGCTTTTGTGATGTTAATATCATTTATGTACAAATTGAAAAAAAAAAAAAGTGGTCCCAGAATGCTACCTTGTGGGACTCCGGTAGTGAAAGAAGGAACATTTGACCGTGTTTTATTGTTACTACGCGATCCTAAATAGCTTTTAATTAATTCTAAGATGATTCCAAGTAAGCCATACCGTTCGAGCTTTGTAAGCAAAGTTCTGTGGTTTAGTCTGTCAAATGCTTTATATAAATCAACGAAAACACCCAAAGTAAGTAACCTGCTTCAAAGCTTTGAAGCAGGTTACTTACTTTGGGTGTTTTCGTAATAGTTATCCTAGTTATCCTACATTAACTGTTTTAATTGAAGCAGTGCTTGAGAAGTGGATTTTCCAGATCGAAACCCGTATTGTGCGCTAGATATAATTCAATGTGTGTCACCAAATACGGTTATTCTGTCAAATATTATCTTTTCGAAGCCTTTCGAGAAAATTGGAACTATTGATATCGGTCTGTAATTTGAAAAATTGTTGTTGTCCTTTTGTATATTGCGAAGACTTCAGCTATCTGTAGTCTTTTGGGAACTTCCCTGAACTCGGAAACTTCGGGAACTTCCCTATCTGCGGTACAGATGATGTGGATGTTGAGGACTGGCTCTCGCATTATGAGTTTGTTAGCCAGCACAACAGGTGGGACGCCACGCTGATGCTGACCAATGTCATTTTCTACCTCACCGGCACCGCACGCGCGTAGTTCGAAACACACGGAGCAGATATTCCCTCCTGGGATGTTTGCAAAGAAATACTTCGTGATTTGTTCGGAAAGTCTGTTGGCCATCAGCTCGCCGCCAAAAGGCACCTTGCCACTTGAGCCCAGACATCTACCGAGCCTTTCGTCACCTACATCCAAGACGCCTTGGCCCTGTGCTGAAAGGCTGATAAAGACATGACCGAAGCTGATAAGGTGGGGCACATTCTCAAAAGCATAGCCGACGATGCTTTCAATCTTCTACTCTGTCGGCACTGCAGTACAGGACTCCGTTCTACAGGTTGTCGACGCTTAGAGCAGGTCAAACACTCACGCATTGCGTACTGCTTCCACCGGCTCTCCAAACCCGCCCCTAACTCTACGTGCCAGGATCTGCGGGCCCTAAGGCAGCCTTCAAACACTGCAAACATCACTCGCATCGTGCGTCGTGAAATGGAAGCACTCGCTCCCGCTGCATCCAACCCGCCCTTCTCGGACAGCAAAAGCGACTATACCTCTTATTCAAGCCATCGTCCGTGAGGAGGTTGCCACCTTGGGCGTCCCCTGTAGCCTCACCGTGGAACACCAGAGTTAGAGCTCCGTCCCTCCCAGGACCGCTTCCGCTACTCCCCGCAACACCTACACGCAACGTTACCGATACTGTAATCCTGATGAGTGGCGTCCCCCTGACAATCGACCGATAGGCTTCTCTCGCCACTGCCGCAGCCGCTGGTCCTCACCACCTGGACCTTTCACTTACATTGACCGCTACTCCGAATATAGCCCCCGCTGTTTCTCGCCTCGTTATGATTCGCCCAGCACCAAGACCACTCCGCCTTCTCCTGCTTTCAGTCGCTCTCCCTCCCCGCCAGCGCACCGTTCCCGTTCACCTCTTCCTCACTGCAGTTCCTCACCGTCCTTCGCCGGCTGCTTCATGGGAAACTAGCTAATGCAGCTCCCGGAGGTGACGCTGCATTGGTACCCCGGCCTGGAAATCCTCTACTGCCCATTGCTTCGCCATGTAATCTCACCTCCCTCTTCCCTCATTGACATTGGCCCCCAAGTCTCGGTCATGAGCTCATCTTTTTGCCACCGCCTCAAAAGGTATAGACCTCCGCCACTTCGCCCACTATACGTGTTGCCGATGGCATTACTGCTGCCGTCACTGGCATGTGCACTGTCCGAGTCACCCTTGCCGGTCATCACATCCCTGTTTTGCTCACCGTCCTCAATGAGTGCCCTCACAATGTAATCCTCGGTCTTGACTTCTTAACGGCCCATTCTGCGCTTATCGACTGCTCCAGCGGCCTTCTTCCCTTGAACCTGCCTGTCTTCTCAGAACATCCTCATCTACGCCCCACCTTCGCTCCACCGAGTTCGCTCGCCTACCCTTAACTCTGATGTTTACCTACATCTGTCAGCTTTCCCGCCTGTGCCTGGCGGTGACTGTGGCTTAACCCACCACCGAGGTCTTTCTCCACCACAACGTCGTTCTTCCCCACCTAATCGTGCGTGTTACTCAGAATAGCATCTACCTTCCTATCCTGAACTTCAGTCTGTCACCCCAGGTTCTCCATGAAGGAATATCCCTTGCTACCTTGTCCCCTCTCACAGACTGCACCATCTCTGCTCTCACGCCTGGCCTTCATTCAAGCGTCCTTCAAGCGCCCGCATTCCCCACCACCTTTGTCGACCCTATTTCCGCGATTATTGCCTCCGGCCACAGATCCGAGCACGCTCAAGACCTGCATAACCTTTCGATTTCCTTCACTGATATTTTGTACTTTTCCTTCGGTTCTATGGGTCAAAAATCAGTTGTGACTCACCGCATAGACATCGGTGATGCAAGACCTGTACATTGGAGGCCTTATCATCATCATCGGCAGCAGCACCATCATCATCATCAGCCTGACTATACCCACTGCAGGGCGAAGGCCTCTCCCATATTTCTCCACTTAATCCGGTTCTGTGCTAGCTGCATCCACTTCACCCCTGCGAACTTCTTAACCTCATCCGCCCACCTAACTTTCTGCCGCCCCCTGCTACGCTTTCCTTCCCTTGGAATCCAGTTTGTTACCCTAAGCGACCATCGGTTATCCTCTCTTTCACTACATGTCCTACCCATGCCTATTTCTTCTTCTTAATTTCCACTAGAATGTCGGTAACGAGTTATTTCTCTGACCCACTCTGCACGCTTCCTACCTCTTATTGTTACCCCTACCATTTTTCGTTCCATATCCCTCTGTGTTGTCCTCAACTTAAGTAGAACTCTCTTGGTTAGCCTCCACGTTTCAGCCTCATAGATGAGTACAGCCAAGATGCAACTGTTGTATACTTTCCTCTTGAGCGATACCGGCAAGCTGCTAGTTATATTCTGCGAGTGCTTGTCAAATGCGCTCCCTCCCAATCTTATTCTTCTTGTTATTTCCTTTTCATGGTCCGGATCTGCGGGTACTACCTGTCCTAAGTAGACATATTCGCCTACTACTTTCACTGCTTTGCTATCTAACGTAAACTGCTGTTCCTTCCCGAGGCTGTTGAACATTACCTTAGTCTTCTGCATTTTGATTTCCAAGCCTACCTTTCTACTTTTCCTGTCTAGGTCATCAATCATTATTTGCAGTTCATCCCCCGAGTTGCGTAGCAAGGCAATGCCATCAGCAAATCGAAGCTTACTAAGGTTTTCTCAATCTACCCTTATGCCTTACTGCTCCCATTCCAAGTCTCTGAATACTTCCTCTAAGCAAGCTGTGAATAGTACTGGGAAGATTGTGTCTCCTTGCCTAACACCTTTCTGTATGGGAATTTTTTTTATTTCTTTATGCAGAACTATGGTTGCTGTGCAGCCACTATATATATCTTCCAGCACTTTCACGTACGGCTAGTCTACCCCCTGATTTCGCAATGCCTACATTACCGCCGAGGTTTCAACTGAGTCAAATGCTTTTTCGTAATCAGTGAGTGCTATGTATAAGGGCTGGTTATATTCCGAGCATTTTTCTTCCGAGGCCTTAGAGTGCGTCCCTTTTTCAGCAAAAGGTCATCCAGCAGGAGGTCGACAAGATGCTGGTCAACGATATTATCGAACCTTCGAACAGCCCCTGGGCATCTCCTGTCGTGCTCATCAGAAAAAAAGACAACCGTTGGCGCTTTTGCGTCGATTATCGACATCTGAACAAGATCAAAAAGAAGGATGTCTACGCTCTTCCTCGAATAGACGATGCCTTGAATTGTTTGCACGGAGCCTGCTACTTTTCCTCTATCGGCCTTCGTAGTGGCTACTGGCAAATCTTTGTTGACGAACAAGACCGCGAGAGGACCGCTTTCGTCACACCTGATGGACTGTACCAATTTAAGGTCATGGCTTGTGGACTTTGTAACGCCCCTGCCACATTTGAAGGGATGATGGAATCCTTACTCCGCGGCTTCAAGTGGACGATTTGTCTATGTTACTTGGATGGCATGATTGTTTTTTGGCCCTCGTTTGAAAGCCACCTCCGTCGCCATTCGTCCATCTTGGCACTTTTCCGCCGTGCCGACTTGAACTGAACTCAAAGAAGTGCAGTTTTGGTCGCTGCGAACTTAAAGTGGTAGGCCATTTTGAATGCCACCGGCGTGCAAGCTGATCTCAACAAAGTTCGCGCTGTGCTTTTTCATCTCCGCGTTCACCCCGCAATGTCCGCATTTTTATAGGACTGTGCTCTTTTCGCCGGTTCGTCCCGATCTTTGCAGCCGTCGCTTGCACTCTCACCGACCTACTGTAGAGAGGCGTTCCTTTCTCTTGGGGACCAGAGCAGTCTAACGTATTCTCTAGCCTCATAGCTGTTCTCACCAATTTTCCATGTTAGCCCATTTAGCCATAACCCGTCTGCCCCGAAGGAAGTTGACACCGACGCCAGTGGATATGGGATTGGTGTCGTTCTTGCACAGCGGCAACGCGGCCAACACTGTGTGATTGCGTACGCCAGTCGTCTCCTGTTTTCAGCGGAGCAGAATTATTATATTAAGAAACGAGAGTGACTGGCTCTCTTTTGGGCCATTGGAAAATTCCGGCCCTACTTGTTTGGCCGACCCTTCACACTACAGAGTCTTCTCTATATCCAACTTCTCCCTCATCGCCGACGAACAGCGCTTGAACCCAACCCTCAGTTCTTTCATTGACCGCCTCCGTACAGACAGCCGCGACTCCGTGGTGAACCTGAAAGACGCCATAGCTAGGCCACGGCGCTGCTAGCCAACTGGGACTCGACTTGTACGAACCAAAGTTCTGGGTCGCCGGTCCAAAACGGAGGCAGTTTGACAACCGGTATAGACCTCGCGGTGTTCCCTTGAAGCGGCCCGTCGTTGTTCAAAGGCTTCCCTGATTTCCTTATTCCATCAGCTCCGTGGCTTCCTCTTTCCCTTTCAGCGCTTTGCTACTTTCACCTCCTTAATTTTTGTCCTTATGAGTAGTTCTACCTGATCATAATCCCAATCTTCCGTGGGGCCTTTCTCTATTGCGTCTTCTATGCTTGCTGCTATTTGCATTATTTGATCGTCGTTTAATTTTGCGTTTACTTTTTGTCTAAGTTCAATTTCTGTATTCATCAAGGGCCCCATCTGCAGGTTAATACATTTAGGATCGCTTCCTAGACTACACTCCCCTTCGTCTATGTCCATCTTTGCGAGCTTGCTATAAATTTCCTGTGAGGCAGTATTCAATGGTCGTCTGCCTGTTCCGGAATTCCCATGTGATTTGCCCCCACCATTTTGTTTCTCTATTTACAATAACTAGGTTATGTCGATGTTGAGGCAAATTAACGCCAAACTGCGGTGGCGCTGCTAACTAGTTCAATGACTAGCGCGCACGGAACAGCCTAGTTTTCTACATTGCCTGAGTGGCTCACCGAAATATTCTTACGTTGGCGAAAGAGATTTATGGCAGATATATCTTCAGAGCACTGGCACATGGCTGTTTCTATGTTAATGATGTAGAGAAGACGCTATGTGTCACTACGCGTATTTTATGGTGCCATCAGCACAGCCATATCATGGTAACAGGGTGTTTCAACACGGAGGCGGAATCTTTGTAGGGCCAAGAATCGCTGCTTTTGACAGAAGTATAGACTAAATATCTAAAAGAAGATTACTTTTCATGACCAGAAGCTCCCATGTATATTTTCTCCATCTAAGTGTAAAATACGACGAAATAGTGCCAAGACTACGACAAAACATTTTATTTTCTTGGGTCGTGTCGAGGCTTTTTTCACTACAGCTGCAATGATTTTCTTTCTGGCTCTGTCTCTATTACTACTGAAAGCGTATTACTAAAGAATACGCTGTGTTTTTTTTTTTTTTTGAAACCATGCTTTTCAGCGAAGACTCGTGGCAAATTGACAACCTCTTGTCCTTGCTCTCTTGACCTCTTCGTTTTTGTCATCGGCCCGTTGTACAATCGTATTCATCGCCGATATCATGGCTTTCACATTCCCTCCAATGTGGCGCAATGATCTTCTACCTCGCTGCTCTCACTCTGGCCGTTTCTAAGCTACAAAAAGCAGTTTCTTGCTCATTCGTTGGTTATTTGCTTCGTACCCTCATGATTAGACTTTCTCGTACAAAGTTGTCACCATTAGCATGCAAGTGCGAGCTTACTCAGAAATTTTAAGTCATCGCCGCCATATTGGACGAAACCTGAGTTGTAAAAGCCCAAGCACGAAATATGATTGCATTCGAGTCATTAGTGATGATTTATTTTGCTTCCGTTAAGAGCACAGACAAAGATTTTTCATTCTAAGTTGTTATGCAAGAGCTGCAAGTTATGCACTGATGAAGGTTTGAGGCATTGGCGACATTCCGGGATCATGCGTCCAGGTACTACTGAAGTTCATTTCGCTGCTCCAGCTTGTGGCTGAAATGACTAACACGTTCTCAGCAAAAAGAGAAACTTTTCGGTACGCGGCTTCCTTGCTTCTCCAAAAGAGCGCTGGCTCAGACTTTGATTAAGGGGTTGATCCTGTGGTCAAGTACTCGCTGAGCTCGTCTCGTTCACCGTGTGCCTTTCGTAGCGCCGGCAATGCTCTGCCTCTGCATCACCTGTGCTGGGAAACGAGGAAACTCAAGGACCGCGAATGCTTTGACTAGAGGCTATGTTCCGCTTCTACCGAGGCTATGTCGAGGCCTGGATCAAGGCACAACGTAGGCGCGTGGGAGGTGATGGCAAGGCGCGAATAGATACCTAAACGTCTGCGCCAGTGTTGCCAATGAGGCAGTCGCGAATGTCGAAACGCAATGGCCCACAGACGCCCTTTCTGCTCAATCGCAGGCAGCTAGCAAAGAGCCGTTCACGGCCAAGGCGCGTGGTGGAAATAAAGGCGGATCGGCGTCCGGAAAGAACTCGGAAGCTCTCGCGTGGAGAGGACGCTAGAAAACACTTAATGTTGCGCACTGAAGACGCCTAGCACACCATGCGGATATTCGCACATTCGAAAAATTTGCTTGTACTCGCGATCGGTGTGTTCGGCCCGATCCACCCGAAATAAATACACCTTGCCCCGGACGCGGCCTGAGCTGCAGGCAAAGGGCTTCTGAGTAGCCCGAGCACGGCCCTTGTCCCGGATCGGGCTGGGTGCGGGCTTTCTGGCCGGCCCGAGCCGGTGAATAATTGGTTCACAGGAAGGGCAAGGCGCGTTATCTGTCACACTTGCTCTGTGGACACCTGAACCGCGACCTGAGGAAAGGGAGGAAGGTGGGAGTGAAATTGGAAAGAGAGAAAGGTGAACCATAGTGGAGGGGAGTAATTTCGATCACCTGGGGATCTTTAACGTGCGCTGACATCACACAGCACACGGACGCCACTTCGTTTCGCCTCCTTGGAAAAGCAGCCGCCGCGGTTGGGGTCGAACCAGGGAACTCCGGCACAGTAGTCGGGCGTCTTACCACTGCGCCACCACGGTGGGGCCCCGAGCCCGTGAACACCTCAACTTCTGGGTACCATGGTCGCGCAAACAATAAGAGGAAGGTGTCTTTGTCCAAGGTGCCGTAGGTCTCGGGTTTTGCTATCCCGCGCACCGCTAGTAAGAGAGAAGCCGGGCTATGTCCCTCATAGGCGGCCGGCTTGTATGCGTGAAGGGGGCAGGGCAGCTGGATAGGTATTGCGTCTGATAGTTTAGACAACATAATGATTAGTGCCAAGTTTGATGGTCACCACTAAAGCTGAACCGGGCCAGCGCTGTGATTTTTCCGTCCCTATGGTGACGACGCAGGGGAATACAGAAACCCGGCTGTCCTTCCAGTCATACAACTTGCTGCGTTTTTTCAGTCAAGACAACCGTCCAGACGAAGTGAGGAAGAAAGCTACATTTCGGCAAAACTATCCAAAATATTTTGTTTCCAAGCTAACAGTTTTCGCATGAAAACACTAACGTAGTCGCAAATTTTCCGTCGCCTCAGACACGCGGGACGGTGCTGCAAAAATAAGGCACAGGTTCTCTTTCTTTCTTATGCTATCGCCTTTTAGTGCGGCAGCGTTAAAGGTTTCACTCAGCAGAGAAGCCAATTTCATTCCCTTTCCTTTCTTTAAATCCTTTCATCCCTTTATTCTAGGGCAGGGTAGCCAACCACCTTCTTAACCGGCTAAACTTCGTGCCTTTTCTCATTCTTCTCCCCCTTCTTCTCCCCAGCAGAGAACCCTGCGTTATAGTTGGCGTTGTTGTACTGAGAAAATCCTGATTGTTCGTGACGTTGTTGAAAATTGAGTTATTTAAAAATTAGGTAATTGTGATTGTTAGGTTGCAGCATGACTCAAACGTTACCATAACACACAATATTGCCGCGAACCAGTCAAACGTTTATTTGTTCTTTTTCGACAGCCGCCGCCATACGGCCTCATCACTGATTGTAGCGCATGGATCAATTCTGCATTCTTTCTGTGTTCATGCTCGTTGTCTCGAGACACGGCTTTATCATTTCCTTTGTTGCGGCAGATGCTTCGAGGTGTATCTCGAAGGATTCCAGCCACGCGCTTGTGTTTCTACAATGTTCCAGGCTATGCTAGTCACCGTTCGCGGTTTCAGCTAGACTTTTCTTCGTCGCTTTCAAATTAGCGCTGACGAGTTAAACGGCATTCTCTGTACGACGACCCGCGAGCACGTTTGCTGCTATCGCCTCCGCCGAGTTACTTAGTTCATTTGCGGGCGCAAGTCAGCCCAATGAAGAGTTTATTACAGTCATTACGCCTGTCTCCTTTTTTGGTGCCTACGACCTTGCCACCACTACGTGACAATGTATTCAAGTAGACGAAATGAGCCTAAAACAAAACTGGGGCAGTTATGTGATCGCAAGACATGGTGCCCCTAGGGCAAAAGGGCATTTTTGTTTGACCTGGTAAATGTGAGGCCTTCTGTGCCTTGTACTTCATGTCTGCCAAGGGATATCAAAAAGTGGTCACAGGCCCCTGAAGAAACCCATTAAGGCCACTGATTCAATTTTTCCACATTTCCTACAACACTTCCTCTTCGTTTGGAATTGCAATTCTAAGCATTGGTGCTTGACAGATCGAATGGCAGGCTGCGCTTTTCACTCACCACTTAAGCATTTATCACGAGGAGGAATGCACACAAGCGAGTTGCGAAGGTATTCTCAGCTTCTAAGACGGCCCACTAGCCTGATAATTGGAAACAATTCCAAGATAAGGACGCTCATAGAGAGATAGATTTATTGAAAGGAAAGGCAGAGAGGTTGACCGAAATGATTAAAATTTGGCCTGCTACTCGTCATTGGGGAAGGGGAAAAGAAAGATGACCATGATGGGTTACGATGAAGGAGAAGGCATATGGAAATATATACAGGTCCGGCAACTTGCTTTACAAGCGCGAATCAAGTCCAGTGGCGCACAAAAACAGCAAAGAGCCCCCCCCCCCCCCCCCCCCCCCGCCTTCTCGCTCCCTGCCTGGAAACCCTTCTCCTTGTCCTGCCAAGCGCCCAGCAGCACTTCCTCCGACAGTGGCCTCTTGTCCAAACGCTTCAAGGAAACGACTGGTACATTTATTTCACGCGCCTACACTGGGCACACCAATAATATATGGTCCACAGTCTCTGGGGTGCCACAAGTTGAACATTCCGGGCAGTCCACCTGCTCATTTAAATGCAAGCACCTGCACCTGCACCTGCTCGGAATAGCAGGGTGGAGTTACTAGTTGAGTTTGCAGAGCGCAATAACTTAAGCATCATGAATACCTTCTTCAGCAAACGGAAGAACCGGAAATGGACATGGAAAAGTCCTAACGGTGAGACTAAAAATGAAATAGACCTCATAATGTGTTCAACCCCCGTCATTATGCAAGATGTAGAGGTAATCGGGAAAGTGCGATGAAGTGACCACAGGATGGTGAGGTCTCGAATTAGCCTAAATCTGAAGAAGGAACGCTACAGATTAGTACGAAAGAAACCCATCAACGAATCAGCGGTGAGAGGGAGGGTAGAAGAA
Organism: Amblyomma maculatum; assembly: GCF_055883805.1. Taxonomy (NCBI): domain Eukaryota; kingdom Metazoa; phylum Arthropoda; class Arachnida; order Ixodida; family Ixodidae; genus Amblyomma; species Amblyomma maculatum. The sequence continues at coordinate 68,493,978 of NC_139344.1, read as the reverse complement.
TTCAGGATCTCACTACAGAATAGATATTCAGCTCTGACCGAGGATGGCGACATTACCCTAGAAGCAATGAACAATAATTTCAGAGATATCATTATTGAGTGCGCGGTAGAAGTAGGCGGTAGGATAGTTAGAGAGGATACCGGTAAGCTGTCTAAGGAGATGAAAGATTTGATTAAGAAACGCCAGAGTATGAAAGCTTCGAATCCAACAGACCAGATCCAATTGGCCGAGATATCAAAGCTAATCAATAAGCGCAAGGTGGCCGATATAAGGAGGTATAACAAGGAGAAAACTGAGCATGCTGTAAAGAACGAGGGAAGCCTTAAAGCGATAAAGAAGAAATTGGGCATAGGCAAAACCAGATGTATGCGATAAGGGACAAGGCGGGCAACGTCATCTCGAATATGGACAAGATAGTCAAAGTAGCCGGGGAGTTCTATACAGATCTCTACAGTAGCCAAAGTAGTCAGGACCGTAATGAGATTGGCGGTAGGGAAAAACAGTTAGACGTTCCACCAGTGACGAAGGACGAGGTCAAGAAAGCATTAGAAACCATGAAAAGGAGGACATCAGCTGGAGAGGATCAGATAACTACAGATTTGCTGAAGGACGGGGGATATCCTGCTAGAAAAACTACCCACCCTGCATACGCAGTGACTGGTGTCATCGACGGTACCGGAACCATGGAAGAATGCAATCATTATCTTTATTCATAAGAAAGGGGACTCTAAGGACCTTAAATATTACAGACCAATCAGCTTACTGTCTGTTACGTATAAGGTATTTACCAAGGTAATCGCGAATAAATTCAGGACAACCTTAGACTGCAACCAAGCAAAGGATTAAGCAGGTTTTCGGAAACGGTACTCTACTATCGATCATATCTATACCATCAATCAGGTGATAGAAAAATGCTCGGAATATAACCAGCCCTTATACATAGCACTCACTGATTACGAAAAAGCATTTGACTCAGTTGAAACCTCGGCGGTAATGCAGGCATTGCTAAATCAGGGGGTAGGCGAGCCGTACGTGAAAGTGCTGGAAGATATATATAGTGGCTGCACAGCAACCACAGTTCTGCATAAAGAAAGTAACAAAATTCCCATAAAGAAAGGTGTTAGGTAAGGAGACACAATCTCCCCAGTACTATTCACAGCTTGCTTAGATGAAGTATTCAGAGACTTGGAATGGGAGCAGTTAGGGGTAAGGGTAGATGGAGAATACCTCAGTAATCTGCGATTTGCTTATGACATTGCCTTGCTAAGCAACTCGGGGGATGAACTGCAAATAATGATTGATGACCTAGACAGGAAAAGTAGAAAGGTAGGCTTGAAAATCAATATGCAGAAGACTAAAGTAATGTTCAACATCCTCGGGAAGGAACAGCAGTTTACGTTAGATAGCGAAGCACTGAAAGTAGTAGGCGAATATATCTACTTAGGACAGGTAGTAACCGCAGATCCGGACCATGAAAAGGAAATAACAAGAAAAATAAGATTGGGATGGAGCGCATTTGGCAAGCTTTCGCAGATTATGACTAGCAGCTTACCGGTATCGCTCAAGGGGAAAATATACAACAGTTGCATCTTACCTGTACTCACCTATGGGGCTGAAACGTGGAGGCTTACCAAGAGAGTTCTACTTAAGTTGAGTACAACCCAGAAGGCTATGGAACGAAAAGTGGTAGGGGTAACATTAAGAGATAAGAAGCGTGCAGAGTGGGTCAGAGAAATAACTCAAGTTACCGACATTCTAGTGGAAATTAAGAAGAAGAAATGGGCATGGACAGGACAAGTAGGGCGAAGAGAGGATAACTGATGGTCGCTTAGGGTAACAAACTGGATTCCAAGGGAAGGAAAGCGTAGCAGGGGCGGCAGAAAGTTAGGTGGGCGGCTGAGGTTAAGAAGTTCGCAGGGGTCAAGTGGATGCAGCTAGCACAGAACCGGGTAATTGGAGAAATATGGGAGAGGCCTTCGCCCTGCAGTGGGTATAGTCAGGTTGATGGTGATGATGATGACCTGCTTGTGAAAGCCACCTTTAAACGATATAACCCTATGGGTAGGAACTGGAAGCTGTAGCGAAAGTGAAGAAACACCACAAGAAGAAACGGGAAAATTTTCGTAATTCCTGAAAAGCGTGGGTCTCTCATGGTCCCCTAAAATGCAAAAGCTTCTCATCATTAGGCCTCAGCCGCAAGTTAAAGCACTCCATCTAGACATCTAGGAGGAGGTGAGAGCCGCACAAATACCAGAAGTACAAACCTCTTAATTATAAAGATGCGCACTACAGAACAGTCTGAGAAACCTCATCACCCTAAGTACGATGACAGGCTTTGTCAGATGTATGAGCAGGCTGATAAGGTGCGTGGAAAGCAGACATCAGGGTATGAATGATTGAGACTGAAGGACAGCAGCGCAACCATTTGTGCTTTGTCACATAGTCTAATTTTTACCCATCTTGCACCCAACACAGCTAAAGAAGAGACTGTCAGCTGTCTTGACAGACAATGGTATACAAGTCAGCGTTTCACATCCTCAGATGCAAGGCTAACGAAAAACGATAAACTCCTTTATTTAAGCACGTATATTAGCACAGCTAGAGGAGCTATACAAAACAGAAGCGGAAAGGCGTGTAAAAGAAGGAGTTGGGAATCTGATATGGCTCCATGGATACCCCAGTATGCAGACTTTCACTTGCATACCATAAAAATTTGTTTCTCTAATAAATTTCAAAAGTTGCAATGCTCCAAAATTAGGTTAAATCCTAGGGCGGAGCTCCGTCATAAATAACAAAACAACTCTTAGACTGAGAGGCTGCGGTGTCCATCTCGGACACCGCGGTACAACCGCGGACCGTTGCCTCGGCTTCGAAAGTCACCAATAAGCAAGGACTTTTGTCCACCTCACATCACCAAGGAGAAGCATACCAGTGGATTCAATACCTTTTTTGAACTGACGACATTGAAGTTTTTCCTCTGTCTCATCACTGACCAGCTAAATTCTTGAGGCGCACCTAAGACCCTTTCAGTGCGATAAGGCGAAACGGTTTTTGGCTGGTTTTGCTGTAGTGTTTATTTGACATTACCCTGACGATCACACAATGCAGGACAGCGGCTTCTTCCGTGCCGAACTCAAGGCGATGACACGCGGCGCTTGGTCTTCATAGCTGGCAGCAGATGGCATGCGCCGCGCTCCCTCCTGAAGATTGAGGTGATGATGCCGTCTTCGCGCCCCTACTTTGTCATGGGGACGGCGGGAACGCTAGACAAGGGGAAAACAAGAGTCGGTTAACGCGCTCGGCTGGTGATAGGAAGGGTAGGAGTTAGATTCCCGGAATATGGTGATTTTTTTTTTTCTAAAGATTAGACAGAACCCCGCCGATAACCCGCGGGACCTTGTGGACACATCTCGCGTACAAATCTCGCCCACGTGAGATTTCACCATGAGCAAAGGAAAGCTTTCGTCATAAAATTTTCGAGTTTGCACATGGCCTGATTCATGTTTGCGCATTAAACTCACTTTTGCAACTCCTGCGAGGGAATGAATACTACCCACTTTGGCCTCAAAGCATAGAAGTTCGTATCGCCGGCGGGCATGTTTGGGGTTGCCTGTCTTAAACATTCAGTAGACCTCATTAATAGAATGCGTCATGAGCCGTCGTGCGATATATGCTTTCTTACCATCCAATCACGCCCATTAATTTATTGCAAAAGCAATACTATTCTAGGTTTCGAGCATTCAGCGTAGCGCGGCGGTAGCCACGTCTTACCCACGTGACGCTGTGACTTCACACCCCACGTGACACAAAAACAAGAAATGGGCCCCCAAGTCAAGCGGTCGGCGTGGCGCGGTCGGAGCCGCGGCTCAATTGACAGGAGCTGCCAACTTGGGTCTCTCGTTTCACATGGTACGGCTATGTCTGAATGAGCCTGCTAGGAACCTTGCATTCATGTTACCCCTATAGGTCACTAAGGCACGTTCATACGGCTTGGTTAAAGCGGGGCTTTATATGTTGGCTGAGGAAGAAGAAAAAGAGAAGAACGCTCGGTCACCCGCAGCTAATGCTTTCGCTCAATATTTGGTTCAACGGCATTGAATCCTTGTAATTTTGTTTTTCATCTGCCCTGCCTTTCCTTTGCAAGCTCTATTAATATGTGCTCATGGCGACGCGCTTCGATCCAAGATATGACATTCTGCGCCACTCGCCGCTACGTCGGGCCAGCGCCGCCCTCTTATAGGCGCTTCATTGGCCGAACTCACAAGACTTTAATGCGATCTCGCTAAGGATTTCATATTGCAGAACCCCGCAGGGGCACCTTGTGTAATGAGGTGTTGGTGCTTAGCGCCAGCACGGACCCTGGGCCCCCATGCCGAAACTGTAATCCGTACCGTGGCGATAGGTTGAAAGGTGGAGGGAAGAAACCGTGAACGGTGGCGGTTGAGGTCGTGGTCAAGCCTCGGCCGACGGGCTCCCCGCCTGTCTGCCAGGTGAGGGGCTCCGGACCTTCCTCTGCATATAAGGATGAAACAGAGGCGACAGAATATTAGGAACCCTTAGAACACACATAACGCATGGGAAAACAATCATCAAGAAAACTTGATCGACCTCCGAAAAGGAGTCGCACCGAAGTCACACAAATCATGACACCAACTGAGAACTTCCCAAAGTTTCTTGTCCTGCGCTCATTATCAGAGTCTAAACCTATAAATGAGCTATCAGTTTTTCTGATAGCCAGCTCGCTGAAGGCCATAATTGGGGCAAACTATAAAGCCAAAAAACTAGGATCTGGTGACCTACTAATAGAGGTATCAGACAAAAGCCAGTCAGACAAGCTCCTCATAGCAAAGACATTTTCCTACCTTGACGTTCAGGTATCGCCTCACCGCAGTCTTAACAGCTGCCAGGGAGTGATTTCTGAGCGAGACCTCATGAAACAGAATCATATCTCCTTGAAGGCCTCCAGAACCAAGGTGCAACTGCGGTTCGAAGAATAGCAATCAGGCGAAAGAATGAGGAAATAAGAACGAAATATATCGTTCTCACTATCAACCGGAGCACACTTCTTGAGTACATCAATGTAAAATTCATCCGATGTAAAGTAAGCCCTTGCATACCGAACCCCCGCAGGTGCTTCAAGTGCCAACGGTATGGGCATGGCAGCCAGGCATGTCGAGGACGCCTCAAAAAAAAGGGCCTTCATCTTCTCGTCATAATTACTGTCCTATATCGATTACTAGCGTACCGTCTAAACTAATGGAACATGTAATCTTTTCTCACGTTATGAAATTTCTTTTATCTGTTAATTTCTTTCACGCCAGCCAACATGGTTTTATAAAGGGCTTTTCTTGCGACACACAGTTGGCCCTATTTATTAATGATCTAAGCTCCAACCTTGATCACAACATTCTAGTGGACGCCCTCTTCTTAGATCTCGAAAAGGCGTTTGACAAAGTTCCCCACCGGCGGCTTTTTTTTTTAAACTTTCACGGCTTAATCTCAATTCCTTGGTACTTGACTGGCTTCGTAACTTTCTAACTAACCGGCAACAGTTTGTCCTCGCTAATAAATGCTCTTCTTCTCACTCCTCTGTTATATCTGGGGTACCCCAGGGCACAGTCCTGGGGCCCCTGCTTTTTCTTATCTATATAAACGACCTGCCAACTGACATATGCTCTAACATACGCCTATTTGCTGACGATTGTGTTGTGTACCGTCCCATAATCACTCACAGTGATCGCCAACTTCTTCAATCTGACACTGATCGCATTTTAACTTGGTGCAGTAAATGGCTCATGTCTCTTAACGTGAAAAAAACTTCTTTACTTTCTTTTCACAGGCGTCCCTCTGAACCACCTTTTAAGTACCTAATAGCTAATTCAGAAATTGCAGCAGTAACTACATATAAATACCTTGGGCTTCACTTAACACATGATCTTAAGTGGACATACCACGTAACTCAAATTTCTAAAGAAGCAAATCGAGTCCTGGGGTATTTTCGGCGAACACTAGGTCTAGCACCACCATCGTTAAAATCACTAGCCTATGTAACATTTGTACGGCCCAAACTAGAATATGCATGCGCTATTTGGGACAATAATCAACTTAATCTTTCTAACACGCTAGAAGCAATACAAAACCGCGCCGCTAGATTCATCTTCTCTGCATTTTCTTATCATGAAAGCGTAACCAAACTAAAATGCAATGCTCATTTATCAAATTTAGCTAACCGGCGTAGCATCGCAAGACTATCTCTTTTTCACAAATTCTATTATCATCTTTCGCACGAATCTGTTATCATCCCTGCATACCGCATCTCCAGCCGCACGAACCACGAAAAGACAACCCATCCTCCGCAAGCCCGCACATCTGCGCATCTATATTCATTTTTCGTTCGCACAGCAAAAGACTGGAATGACTTGCCTGCCGACGCCGTGCTCCATACAGACCCATCAATGTTCAAAGCATCACTCGAAGCAATAATATGCCCTGTAACCCACTCCCTCATGTAATACCCCTTCAATGGGGCCTTTGAGGTCGAAATAAATAAATAAAAAAATAAATAAACATGTGCAAAGTGCAGCGCTCACGACCATGCAACCGATGACTGCAGTGCAAATGACTTCAAATGTTTGAACTGTGAGGGCACATACCGTCCCTGCGTACTCCCGGTCCTGGGTGGCCTTTCAGGCAGAAAAGGATACATTTGAAGGTTACAGAGAATATATCATACGGAGAGGCGCGAAAGAAACATAGAATGCTTTCTTCCGCTCCCTATGCTGACACCAGGCCGTGTCTAGTAATGGTGGGCACGCAGTGCAATGATGCTGATGTGCTCCCACCACGGCTTCTCACTAAGGAGCCACCGGCTGCACCAGTCTTTGCAATCCCGGAGGTCACTTTCTCCCAGGCGTCCAGGACACCAAAGACATCTAAGAGGGATGCGACTTGGTTCCTCTTGAAAAATCTCCTGCCTCCATGCCTTCACCAGAGGTGATGGAGGTGAGCGTGGACTCTTCAGCGTCAGTGGCGCCTAGGGAGTTTGCCAATGAGAGGCGAGGCCTGTTGGACCGCTTCAAATAAAAAAAAAAAAAAACATACGCCAGTTAAGCCACCTGATAAAGGCGGCGAGTCTTAAAGCCACCGTCTCTTCCCCATTCCACTTTTACAAAATTGCTTCGGATAGCATTGTTGATTGGAACTGTCGAGGACTGCTAAATAATCTGGATGATGTATATGAAATCCTCGCCGAGCACCAACGAAGCATACCTTGTCTGCAAGGAACCCACTCAAAACCCGCAGACACAAGTTTCCTGAAGCAGTATCTTGTGTTCAGGAAAGATAGGCAAGACAGCACTCGCCCCTCTGGCGGCGTTGCCATTGTAACTCAAAAATCAATTCCATGACGAAACATCTCGCTTAGTACAGGCTTAGAGGCAGTGGCAATACGAGCCTTAATTTAAGACAAAATAACAACAGTGTTATTTTATTGGGGTTTTTTTTGTTAGTTTTTATTAGCCGTGGCCTAGTGGTTAGAGCGCCCGTCTCGGCTGCGGGAGGTGGTTAGTTCGAAACCCACCGCCGGACACCCACCGGTAGAACCCACTCAAAACCCGCAGACACAAGTTTCCTGAAGCAGTATCTTGTGTTCAGGAAAGATAGGCAAGACAGCACTCGCCCCTCTGGCGGCGTTGCCATTGTAACTCAAAAATCAATTCCATGACGAAACATCTCGCTTAGTACAGGCTTAGAGGCAGTGGCAATACGAGCCTTAATTTAAGACAAAATAACAACAGTGTTATTTTATTGGGGTTTTTTTTGTTAGTTTTTATTAGCCGTGGCCTAGTGGTTAGAGCGCCCGTCTCGGCTGCGGGAGGTGGTTAGTTCGAAACCCACCGCCGGACACCCACCGGTAAAAATGGGTACAAGCGTCCCCCGGCCTGGCGCTCGGCTTTTCCAGGGGTGTGCGTTTGGGAGAAGCTCCGTAAACCCCGCTGCGCGCCCCTCCTCCGCAGTGGGCCCAAGTCCAGTTTCGAACCTCGCAGCCTGCAAAGGTGGTTCAGTTTGTCTTGCAAAGGTACTTCCTTTGAGCCTCACCTGAAGTGCTCCCTTAGAGCCTCAGCTGCAGCAGTCCTAAAAACTCTCTCTGTACTCTGTAACTGTACTCTCTGTACTCGGTCTCTGTACTCTGTAACTCTGTATATTCCTCCAGATTATAGGCTATGTAGCGAAAGTTTTGAAAAGCTGATTCACCAACTTCCAGAACCATGGCTGCTAGTCGGACTCTTTGATGCTCACCACGCACTATAGGGATGTACAAGAACGGACTCCCGAGGTGTGCGAATTGAAAAATTTTTATTGTCCTCTGGATCATGCTTAGTTAACACAAAAGAGCCAACAGACTACAACATAGTACATAACACATACACAGCCATAGATTTAGCTATTGGCTCCCCAATGCTCTTGGCAGCTACAGAGTGGGTTGTTATTAACAATCTACATGGAAGCGACCATTCCCGATTTCTATAAAGTATGCAGGCAATAAAAATGAAAATGTATCTTACCCTAGAAAGTTTAAAGAACATGCAGCCAACTGGGAGATGTTCAGGGAACACTCATCATTTCCTTGTTCATCAGTTGCTGACTTAGGCGCTGATGAAACTCAGCACTTGATCACGCTGCACATTATAGAGGCAGCAGAAAAATACATTCCACAAACGTCAGGTAAGCTACAAAATAAACGAAGGCCCTGGTGGAACGCGGAATATAAGACTGCTCGTGAAACTCATAACAGGGCTTGGTCGAAGCTAAGCCCATACCCCTCAGCCGAAAACCTAATAGACTTTAAGCGTGCAAAGGCAAATGGCAGGCGTATTCAACGTTCTCTAAGCGAGAAAGCTGGGCATCGTTCCTTTCCTCTGTGAACTCTTATTCTGACGCACACTAAGTTTACAACAGAATAAGAGCACTCAAAGGACATAGCACTCTCCAAACACCCTTTGTCAGCACCAATGGTGACTCCCTTGAACATCAAGCAGACACTCTAGGGTAGCACTTTGAATACCATATTCAGCTAGGCGCACTATACAGATTCCTTTTTGCGGCACAAGACAACTGAGGAGAGGAAGCCTATGCGCGATAAAAGACCATGCACAGGAGGGTACAATAGCCCATTCACCTTGCAAGAGCTGAAGACTGCCCTAGGCACATGTAAGAACTCAGCAGCAGGTCCTGACAGAATCACATACGGAATGCTCAGGAAGCTGTATGTCGACATGCTTCAAACCCTACTCTGCCTGTATAATAAAATATGGGCCACAGGACGTTTTCCTAAAGCATGGAAGGAAGCAATCATTATTCCAATATTAAAACCCGCACAAGAGCCCACACTTGCTGCCAGTTATCGGCCTATTGCTTTAACCAGCTGCCCATGCAAGCTTCTTGAAAAATTGGTAAATCTCCGCCTTCTTCATTTCCTTGAATATAATGATCTTATTGACGAAAACCAAGCTTGTTTTAGGGCTGGGCGATCAACAGCGGATCAGCTCCTTGCATTTGAGTCTTATGCAAGGGATGCTTTTGTACACAAACAACATTATTTATCTGTCGTTTTCGATCTTAAAAAAGCATATGATACCACTTGGCGCTATGGTATCATCCGCGACCTCTTTTCTCTCGGCATCACAGGGAACATGTTAAATACGATACGAAGTTACTTGTCTGAACGGGTCTTCAAAGTTCGTGTTGGCAATGCATATTCAAAGCAGTACATACAGGAAAACGGTGTCCCTCAAGGTGGTGTCCTCAGCTTCACACTTTTTATAGTCAAAACGAACTCTCTAAAAAGCGTGCTGCCAAGAACCATGCATTTCTTGCTCTGTATATGTTGATGACGTCCAGATAATCTTCAAACCTTGCAACTTGGCCATCTGTGAACGTCAGATTCAGCTAGGTGTTAACAAACTGTCTAAATGGGCTGATGACAATAGGTTTAAATTTAACACTGGAAAGGGTGTTTGCATGCTTTTCACCAAGCAGCGTAGCATCAGACCTGACCCCAAAATAACACTGAATGGTCAGAGCCTTGTCGTTCAAAAAGAACATAACTTTCTTGGCGTAGTTGTCGACGAAAAGCTTTCCTTCATTGCACACATAAAACAGCTGCGACTGAAATGTCTCAACGCAATGAATCTACTAAAAATTCTGTGTCACCAGTCATGGCGCACAGACTGTGACTGCCTCCTAAGCCTTCTCAATAACGTAATTCTATCGCGCATTGATTATGGCTCAATGGTCTATGGGTCAGCATCATCCTCCGCTCTAAAACTGCTTGAGCCAGTGCACCACCTTGGCCTTCGCCTCACCACGGGTGCTTTCAGAACTAGCCCAATAGCTAGCCTTTATGTCGAGGCCAACAGGTGGTCACTGCGAAGAAGACAATTTACTGGTGTAACTTATAGTACAAAGGTACTATGCCAAGTGGATCATCCATGTCGGCGGCTCCTTCTTGGCACAACTAGTACAGAACTTTTCTCAGGAAAACCATCAATAACACCACCCTATCCAGTCAGACTAGCCACTGATATTGAACATCTGGACATTACGCTCGCATAGTCTTCATACAAATTCCATAAAAGACTTAATTGCTCCTTGGGAAATGCACGCTGTTATTTGTGACCTATCGTTTCTTGAAGTGGGGAAACATGCATCCCCTAGTGCCATACAGCAGCACTTCTTGTCACTTCAGGCGAAGTACATACGCAATGAGTATTACACAGATGCTTCAAAGTCTGCTCAAGTATCATGTGCAGCTCATGGACTGCAATTTTCATTTTCAAAACCACTGAACAGACATACGAGTATATTTACCGCTGAATGCCATGGAATCCTACTAGCTGTGAAACACATTATTGAAAACAAAATACGTACAGCGGTAATCTACACAGACTCCCTCAGCGTTTTAACCTCTATATCTTCTTCGAAATGGTATAAGAACCCCCAGTCCTAAATTCTATCTTCTACAACGTCATCTCTGCCCATAAATTAGAACTTCAAATTACGCTACGTTGGGTACCAGGCCACCGTTGTATTCCAGGCAATGAGGTTGCTGATAGGCTTGCTGCGTCAGCTGCCCTTCGAATTGATACAGACATTGACAAGATAACTTATGACCTCAAGCCACACATAAAAAAAATGATTCGGCAACAATGGCAAAAGGAATGGGACGCAGCAACTGAAAATAAACTACACACAATAAAGCCAAGGATAGGCAGGTACACCACAGAAAAACGAGACAGATTTAAAGAAGTAGCTCTGTGCAGGCTGAGAATTGGTCACACATACACAACACATACCATATATTTTAACAAACTCTCCTGCACCACACTGTTCGAGATGTGGGGATCGGCTTACTGTCATTCATGTTTTAATTATATGTACACACCTCGAACCAGAAAGGAGGCGTCATTTTCTCTCATTTTACACTCACCAAATACCTGCCCATCCATCAATTTCTCTTGATGACAACCCAATGTTTCCTTTAAAGCATAGGCTCAAATTTCTATCGAAAGTAGGCTTTTTACATGAAATTTCTTATCGACGTGGGTTTCGCCTATTTCTCTTTGAGAAGTAGGATGAGATCTTTTAAAGCATCTACATATCCTTTTTAAATTTTTTTTCACAGCTCATTATACATCGCGAATTAATTTTTTAGGCCCTATACACCAGTGTTTTTTATCCCTTCGCGAAACATCACAACTAGTACATTACATCAACTTGAGCACACCGTTCACCTTGTGTTTGGCGCTCTTTGGCCTGAGACGCCCTTGCGCCATTAAAATCCATCATCATCATCACCACCATATTGCAGAAAATGCGGTGCCGGCGTCGTTGTCGTTGGTCGTGAACGAAAACTCTCGATAGAAAAATCAGAAGCAGTTTCAAATGTTCAGATTAACAATGAATTTCTAAACGAAATTCCGTAACTAAATGATGATAACTGAGCGGAAATTAAAACGGAGTCAACTTTGAGGGGGGGGGGGGGGTGGAAGTCGAACCCAGGACAGACACATGCTGTTGCGAGACAGACACACGCTGATAGGTCGCGAAGGCTCGCTGTTTCAAGTAGAATAAAGGCCGATTTACTGAATTCGCGATGCGAACGGAGTCCTAAATAAGCGCCTCGATATTTAATCTCCGACGGGCTTAGCCATAACAATGAATTGGATAATGGAAATGACGAGTTTCAAGCGTATACAGTCGGAAATGGGTGAAACGCGGTAAAGATACGCTTACAACCTTCGCTTCGTAAAGCTTATGTGCTTAGGTAAAAGGACAAAATATTTAGAGATACGGCTCTTAACAAGCACCGCTTATATGCAATTAAATACATGTACCATGTGCTTGGAGCACGGTGTTTAGTTCATTAAATCTCGTATCTGACGCTCATTATATCCGTCTTTATTTTGCACTGCGGACCTATTAATGGCTTCAAAAATTAAGCACCACACAAATATGCGATACTGCACTAAATAAATGAACTAAAAACCGTTCTTTATTTCTCTCAGAGAAAATGGCTCCCGGGCAAAACTCTGCTTACAAAGTAGCTTGAGTGGGCCCGGAGCCTTCTTCAGGGCAACATACAGCATACAGCATTCATACATGCTGATGGATCATAAATAAATAAACACCTTCATGGTCAATAAATGCAAAAATATTAACATGTGAAAAATTTTCACCAATAGAAAGAAATTGAAATTGGGAACAATGGAACAAGTAACAAAAAATGAGAAACACATACAGACAAGCAAATATCAAATATAAAAATACAGAGCACACTGCCGCTCAGCTCTCGTGAAATCCATGAGGACGAAAACAAACTGCACTTGTAAATTGTAAGCATACATTATTTCTGAGATAACACAGATAGCAAACGGAGGCACGCCTGAAAAACGAATCACTAGATACTCAAGAGAAAAAAAAAACTATTATTTTTCATGATATATTTCAGGAAATTCCTCAACAAAATCTTCTTCTTGAGACCGGTCTTTTTGGGACTCATACAGGTTTACACAATAACCAACATATTTTTCCATAAACGCGAATTGTAGCGATTGTCAGAAAAATTTCTATGATGTGCCGATACTTACTTTATTTAAGTGCTTTCATGTCGAAATATAATACAGGAATGACAAGCGGCTTGTTAACGCGAAGTGAAATCGAACAGTACGCTCTCGGCCGTATTGGTTGCAAAGCTGGGACCAATCATGGGCAGTATCGAAGATACATGTATCTTCGATGTATCTTGCATCTTTACAAAACTACATTTTGTGTATTTAAAGATACACAAAATGTATCTTTAAATACATTTTGTGTATCGGCATTAGGTATCGTGTGCTGAAAATGAAAACATTAGAGTATCGGCATCGAAAACACAGTTTTAAAGTATCGTGTATTTTAAAGATACCCGATACTAAAGAAAATCGTCGAACATTGAAACCGCTGTGAGACCTTGGGTTGACGGCGCTCGCTCAGACGGTAGCACATGCCCCTGAGAGAGCTCGGCTTGTAGTACAGCGTGAGTTCCCAACAAATGCCACGGATCCTCAATGTTAACCACATTTCCAGATTCCCTTTGTTTAAACCTGAAGGAGGAAATGTTAAGTAGGTGCTCGCGAGGTGCTTTACTTTTGAGCCCGAAGCTGCTAAGCCATTAACAGACACACAGAGATATATGAACAGAGCGGAAACGCAAGGAAGGCGAACACGCAGTAGGGGTCACTCACACTGCTGTACCCCTATCCGCTCTTCCCACCCTTTGCCATCCCCTCTCCCCCCCCCCCCCCCCCCCCCCCCCCGTCCGTCCGTCTCTGTGGCATCTGATTCCCGTCAGGCAGCGTCCTCAGTGTGCTGTCAGATACAGTAACTTATGCACGACCCTTCCCCAAACCCCTTGGTGGCAAGAACACAAGCTTCTGAGGCCTCAGTGCGCCACGATGCAGTCGGCTAACCGCCATTCTTGCAGTTACTGCGTTCGACTGAAAACAAAAATCCATTCTTTGTAACTGCACAGGGAAGAGGCTTCCACTAGACATTTTTTTTTTCTAGTAAAAATATTACGTATAAACTTTTTGCAAATGCCCGACATGAAAGCTATGAATGCAATTTTCCAGCGCAGTTCGAATAACAAATTATACGTTGTCAAGCATTTTATTTAAAAAAAAAAACATTTAGGTAAACCTTGAATAAAACTTGTGAAGATATCTGTATCTTAAAACAAAACTTTACACACCATATTACCCACTTTCTGCTAAAAAAAAAAAAAAAAAAAAGACTTCAATCTTTTATCTACAGCCAGACGTAGTCCTCCAGCGATGCTAGTGAACCTCGAGTTTCCTAACTACCGCCAGGATGCTTGAGTCAGCACACCTATGGTTCACTCTTACACGCTGATAAAAGGCACCTTTATCTAATACAACACTGCAGTAGGCTCGAGTGCGTACGCTTTTCTCATTTGCGTCACTTTTAGCGCGCCCACATCGCGCTCTTCCCGGACTAAATAACGTTCAGACATTTTATTTTTCTTGTTTTCCCTCTAGCTTTTAACAATATGCATAGCTTCAAAAGTTTGTTATCGCACTAATGGCAATATAACTGCTCAGTTCTCCAAACACAGGCCGGTTGCACGTTTTAGGACAGGTAAATTTGCGCAGGGGTCCCCGGGTAAGTAACGTGTAGTATGAAATGAAAAGTTACATAATAAACAGAAGAAAAAAAATTAGATGTGATTGTATGCATAGATAAGTGCTCAAAGGTCGGTTCGCATGAACCAGCATTAGTTTAAATAAATATTTCGCTAGGTTGCTTGTGGAAGCAATCGCTTCATTGCAACCATGGCTTCAATTCAATGTGAAGTTCTGGCAAGGACAGCTGCCCAAACAGAGCAGCTTCAATAACTCCGTGCTGGCATATTCGTTTAAGCCCTTACAGAAATACAGGAAGGCTATAAAGATTCCAGAAAGCAAGGTACAATTTCCTGATGTCGCTAATCGTATTACCACCTTTATTATGTTGAAATTTCAGTGATGTATCGAAGTATCGATGATACAGTACCAAGTATCTGTATCGAAACTCGATTTCGATCCTGCACTTTGTATCGGCATCGCAAATATCATTTTTCAGGGTATCGAGTATCGATATTGAAGATACTTTTTTGAAGTATCATGCCCAGCCCTGGCTGGGACAAGTACAGCCGCCCTGATTTTTAACAATATAGCGCGAGCGTCGACCAAACTGCTGCTCAGCGCCTTGTAACGGCGATAAGCGTGCAACACGGCGAGAGTTCGCGCACGCGCACGAAGAGAGAGCGTCTTCTGCTACGCTGTTCGGATAACAAAGACACACGCCCTGTCACAATATCTGTTTGCGACGTTCCAGATTCTTGCGCATGCACGAACTCTCGCCGTGTTGCACGCTTATCGCCGTTATAAGGCGCTAACCAGCAGTTTGGTCGATGCTCGCGCTATATTGTTAAAAATCAGGGCGGCTGTACATACAATCTCCATCACAATGTTTATAGCTTTCAAACGTTTATGCAAGGAAAAAATATTGCTGGAGATGCCCCGTAGTTTGTGTTACAGTGCACTGGCAGCTGATGCTGTTTACGCGATGTTGCAAACGCCACGCGAAAATGAATGCGTGACGCGCGAGGACCGCGTAGAAACACACGGCTAGCAGACGACGCGGTCGGCTCCGCTCCCGGATTTACTTTCAACTCCGCCACCAGTGGCGTGGCGGTCGCTTTGCATAGGGCGTATACACTCAGCTTTTTTTTTTTTTTTTTCGTACTTTTGGGGCTTTCGAAGAAATGTCGCGATGCTGCAGAATTCATATTATTGCGATAGCAATACTAGGCCAGGTCCAACCGCTCGTCGCTACGTGCCGTGTCCGTATCCTTATTTAAACAGAAGAAGAAGAACGCTCGGTCACCCGAGCTAATGCTTTCGCTCCATATTCGGTTCAGCAGCGTTGACCCCTTCTGAATTTATTTCAATCTCTCATATCTATATTTATTTTAGCATACGTTTCAACAGGTGACAGCGTTCATTAAATAACTGAGAAATGTCAAACACGTGTTTGTAATTAATGCATCATCAAGAGCAGGTACTGCAACTATCTCACGTGGTTGTAGCCGTGCTTTCCACCTTGTAAGCTGCAGTGTGATGTGAAAAGACGTCTTCCTTTACAGACGTTCAATTTCTATCTCTTTTATTAAGGCGAAAGCCTTTATATGCTCATGGAACGAAGTGCCGTGCGCGAGTGCTGTGCCCGAGATCTGCCATATTCCGCGAGATTTAACGAGAATAGTTTTTGTCTAGTGCTCCAGCCATCTACAATGCCACACTTGAACGCGCCGCAAGGGACATCAGGAGACAGGAGCGATGGTGTACCGTCCAACTCACGCTTGCCGGAGAAAGTGTGATACATACAGTACATTTCCTTTCCTGGAAAACAATCATAATTATGTACTGCACTGCATCAAATGCCAATAAGAGGACAACGATCACAGGCAAATGATTAAAGAGGAAGTGTAGGTTTCCGCCATTCTCCTCTTAAGAGGCGTCTGAGACAGTCTAATTTTTTATTTACTAATACCTCAAAGGTCTCAATATGAGACCTTATATGACAGGACTGTAGCATACCAGCCAGCTGAGCTCATTAACTGCTGCGGCTTATGCAGAAACAACAGCTCTGATGTGCCCGACGATTCAGACTTCAGCACCATGAATTGACAAAACTACTTCGCTCATAAAAAGTGGACTTCTCAGATGGAAAGACGCCTTCAAAAAATGCCCATCTCCTGCCAACTGTCACCGTTTCTGTGTGAAATTGTTTATGTCTCTTAATATAGCCTCCACACCACACGCGTTTTTTCACTATATCTCTCTCATCGAAGCAAGGAAATACAAGAGACGCTGGAGAACACAATCATAGACTTAACACCCCGTTTAGGCAAGCTGTAGTATTGAAGGTGCCTGCGCGTCCTTGGGGCAGACTGTCTGACTCAGAAGGCTTATTGTCATCTCACCCTCCCATTTGAAAAGAGAGACCCCAGATGACATCTCCCTCGGAACGTAACGCCAGACAGCCCTACGTCCAATCATAGATAGAACACCCCGTTTAAACAAGCTGTACGATTGAACATGCCTGCATGACCTACAGGTAGAGAGTCTCACTCAGAATCTCAGACGGCAAGGGTCCTGGATACTTTATTGTAATCTTACACTCCCACCTGAAAGGAGAGACCCCAGTTGGCAACTCCTGCGAAACGTAACATCAGATTGCCCTACGTCCAATCATAGAACACTCTGTTTAGGCAAGCAGTATTACTGAACATGCCTGCGCGTCCTTGGGGAAGCGTGTCTGACTCAGAATGTAAGGGTCCTGGAGGGCTTATTGTCATCTCACACTCCCACTTGAAAGGAGAGACCCCAGTTGGCAACTCCTGCGAAGCGAAACGTCAGGCTGCCCTACATCCAATCATAGATAGAACACCCTGTTTAAGCAAGCTGTACGATTGAACGTGTCCGCGTTGACTAGGGGTAGCGTCTCTGACTCAGAATGCAAGGGTCCTGGATGGATTATTGTCATCTCACACTCCTACTTGAAAAGAGAGGCCCCAGTTTGAAACTGCTGCTAAATGTAACGTCAGGCTGCCCTACATCCAAACATAGATAGAACACCCTGTTAAGGCAAGTTGTATGATTGAACGTGTCCGCGTTACCGAGGGGTAGCGTGTGTGACTCAGAATGCAAGTGCCCTGTTTGGCTTATTCTCATCTCACACTCCCACTTGAAAGGAGAGACCCCAGTTGGCAACTCCTGCGAAACGTAACATCAGGCTGCCCTACCTGCAATCATAGAACACTCCGTTTAGGCAAGCAGTAGTATTGAACATGCCTGCGCGTCCTTGGGGCAGCGTGTCTGACTCAGAAGGATTATTGTCATCTCTACCTCTCATCTCAAAGGCGAGACCCCAGTTGGCAACTTCCACGGAACGTAATATAATGCAGCCCTACGTGCAATCATAGATAGAACACCCCGTTTAAGCAAGCAGTGATATTGAACGTGCCGGTGTGTCCTTGGGGCAGCGTGTCTGACTATGAAGTCTTATTGTCATCTCAGCCTTGCATCTGAAAGAAGGGACCCCAGTTGGCAACTCCCGCGAAACGTAACGTCAGTCAGCCCTACGTACAATCATAGATAGCACACCCTGTTTAAGCAAGCTGTACGATTGAACGTGTCCGCATTACCTAGGGGTAGGGTGCCTGACTCAGAATGCCTGGGTCATGGATGGCTTATTGTCAACTCACACTTCCACTTGAAAGGAAAGACCCCAGTTGGCAACTCCTGAGGAACGCAACGTCAGGCTGCCCTACATCCAATCATAGATAGAACGCCCTGTTTAAGCAAGCTGTACGATTGAACGTGTCCGCGTGACCTAGAGGTAGCGTGTCTGACTGAGAATGCAAGAGTCCTGGATGGGTTATTGTCATTTCAGACTACCACTTGAAAGGAGGGACCCCAGTTGGCAACTCCTGCGAAACGTAACATCAGGCTGTCCGATTTCCTATCATAGATAGAACACTGTTTAAGCAAGATGTACGATTGAACATGTCTGCTCGTCCTTGGAGCAGCGTGTCTGATTCAGAAGAATTATTGTCATCTCACCCTCCCATCTGAGAGACCCCAGATGGCAACTCCCCTGAAACGTAACTCTATGCAGCCCTACGTGCAATCATAGATAGAACACCCCGTTTAAGCAAGCAGTGATAGTGAATGTGCCGGCGTGTCCTTGGGGCCGCGTATCTGCCTATGAAGTCTTATTGTCATCTCACCCTTCCATCTGAAAGAAGGGACCCCAGTTGGCAACTCCTGCGAAACATAACGTCAGGCTGCCCTACATCCAATCATAGATAGAACACCCTGTTTAAGCAAGCTGTACGATTGAACGTGTCCGCGTGACCTGGAGGTAGCGTGTCTGACTGAGAATGCAAGAGTCCTGGATGGGTTATTGTCATTTCAGACTACCACTTGAAAGGAGACACCCCAGTTGGCAACTCCTGCGAAATGTAACATCAGGCTGCCCGATGTCCTATCATAGATAGAACACTGTTTAAGCAAGATGTACGATTGAACATGTCTGCTCGTCCTTGGAGCAGCGTGTCTGATTCAGAAGAATTATTGTCATCTCACCCTCCCATCTGCGAGACCCCAGATGGCAACTCCCCTGAAACGTAACTCTATGCAGCCCTACGTGCTATCATAGATAGAACACCCCGTTTAAGCAAGCAGTGATAGTGAACGTGCCGGCGTGTCCTTGGGGCCGCGTGTCTGCCTATGAAGTCTTATTGTCATCTCACCCTTCCATCTGAAAGAAGGGACCCCAGTTGGCAACTCCTGCGAAACATAACGTCAGGCTGCCCTACATCCAATCATAGATAGAACACACTATTTAAGCAAGCTGTACGATTGAACGTGTCCGGGTTAACTAGGGGTAGCGTCTCTGACTCAGAATGCAAGGGTCCTGGATGGATTATTGTCATCTCACACTCCCACTTGAAAGGAGAGGCCCCAGTTTGAAACTCCTGCTTAATGTAATGTCAGGCTGCCCTACATCCAAACATACATAGAACACCCTGTTAAGGCAAGCTGTATGATTGAACGTGTCCGCGTTACCGAGGGGTAGCGTGTGTGACTCAGAATGCAGGTGCCCTGGTTGGCTTATTCTCATCTCACACTCCCACTTGAAAGGAGAGACCACAGTTGGCAACTCCTGCGAAACGTAACATCAGGCTGCCCTACGTCCAATCATAGAGCACTCTGTTTAGGCAAGCAGTAGTATTGAACATGCCTGCGCGTCCTTGGGGCAGCGTGTCTGACTCAGAAGGATTATTGTCATCTCTACTTCTCATCTCATAGGAGAGACCCCAGTTGGCAACTTCCGCGGAACGTAATATAATGCAGCCCTACGTGCAATCATAGAAAGAACACCCCGTTTAAGCAAGCAGTGATATTGAACGTGCCGGCGTGTCCTTGGGGCAACGTGTCTGGCTATGGAGTCTTACTGTCATCTCACACTCCCACTTGAAAGGAGAGACCCCAGTTGGCAACTCCTGCGAAACGTAACGTCAAGCTGCACGACGTCCAGTCATAGATAGAAGACCCTGTTTAGGCAAGCTCTACGATTGAACGTGTCCGCGTTACCGAAGGGCAGCGTGGCTGGCTCGGAATGCTCTATTGTCATCTCACCCTTCCATCTAACATGAGAAACCCCAGTTGGCAACTCCCACGGAACGCAACGTAAGGCAGCCCTACGTACAATCATAGATAGCACACCCTGTTTAAGCAAGCTGTACGATTGAACGTGTCCGCATTACCTAGGGGTAGCGTGTCTGACTCAGAATGGCGGAGTCCTGGATGGCTTATTGTAATCTCACACTCCCACTTGAAAAGAGAGACCCCAGTTGGCAACTCCTGCGAAACGTGACGTCAGGCTGCCCTACATCCAAACATAGATAGAACACAATGTTTAAGCAAGCTTTACGATTGCACGTGTCCGCGTTACCGAGGGGTAGCGCTTGTGACTCAGAATGGAAGGGTCCTGGATGGCTTATTGTCATCTCATAGTCCCATCTAAAGGAGATGCCCCAGCTGGCAACAACTGCGAAACAAAACGTCAGGCAGCCCTACGTGCAATCATAAATTTGACACCCCGTTTAGGCAAGCTGTAGTAATGAACGTGCCTGCTTGTCCTTGGGGCAGCGTGTCTGACTAAGAAGAATTATTGTCATCTCGCACACCCATCTGAAAGGAGAGACCTCAACTGGCAGCTGCCCCGAAACGTAACTCCACGCAGCCCTACCTGCCATCAGAGATTTAAACCCCCGTTTAGGCAAGCAGTAGTACTGAACATGCCTGCGCGTCCTTGGGACAGCGTGTCTGACTAAGATGAATTATTGTCATCCCACGCTTCCATCTGAAAGGAGAGACCCCAGTTCGCAACTTCCGCGGAACGTAATATAAGGCAGCCCTACGTCCAATCATAGATTTAACACCCCATTTAGGCAAGCACTAGTACTGAAATGCCTGAGTGTCCTTGGGGAGTGTGTCTGACTCAGAAGGATTATTGTCAACTCACCCTCTCATATGAAAGGAGAAACCCCAGTTGCGAACTCCCGCGGAGTAGAAAGTAGGGCAGCCCTACGTCCAATAATAGATTTAACACGCTGTTTAGCAAGCTGTAGTATTGAACGTGCCTGCGCGTCCTTGGAGCAGCGTGTCTGACTCAGAAGGCTTATTGTCATCTCACTCTCCCATCTGAAAAGATTGACCCCAGTTGGCAACTCCTGCAAAACGTAACGCCAGACAGCCCTACTTCTTATTATAGACGTAACACCCCGTTTAGGCAAGCTATAATATTGAGCGTGCCTGCGTGACCTCGGAGTAGCGTGTCTGACTCAGAATGCAAGGGTACTGGATGGCTCATTGTCATCTCCCACTCCAATCTGAAAGGAGAGACCCCAGCTGGAAACAAATGCGAAATGTAACGTCAGGCAGCCCTACATCCAATCATAGATAGAACACCCTGTTTAGGCAAGCTGTAGTATTTAACGGACCTGTGCGTCCTTAGGGCAACGTGTCTGACTCAGAAGGATTATTTTCATTTCACCCTCCCATCTTAAATGAGAAACCCGAGTTGGCAACTCCCGCCGAACGCAACGTAAGGCAGCCCTACATTCATTCGTAGCTTTAACACCCCGTTTAGGCAAACTGCATGATTTAACGTGCCTGCACGTCCTTGGGGCAGCGTGTCTGATGACGCAGAGGGCTTATTGTCATCTCACCCTCCTATCTGAAAGGAGAGATCCCAATTAGCAACTTCCGCGGAACGCAACATAAGGCACCCCTACGTCCAGTCATATAGATTCAACACCCCGTTTAAGCAAGGTGTAGTATTGAACGTGCCTGCGCGTCCTTGGGGCCCCGTGTCTTACTCAGAAGGCTTATTGTCATCTCACCCTCGCATCTGAAAGGAGAGACCATAGTTAGCAACTAATCCGAAACGTAACGCCAGGCAGCCCTACGTCCAGTGTCCGGCCACGCCAGAATCCTGCCTGTGATTTTTCACCTAACAAAGCCGACACCGGAATTTATTAGGAACGAGAAATTTAAAGCTATCGTGTTGAAAATTTGTAGGATTTTAAGCATTGCTTGAATCCAGAGATACAAGTGAAAAACGTGTTAAGCTTGGTTATATGCACGGTATAACGGTTTGAATTATGGGAATGCTCAAGAAAGTAGCCGCGATAGCCCCCTGTAACGCCGCCTTTTATATCTGTGTTTCCTTTTTCATATTTTTTCCTCAAGTTAGGCCTTGGAAAAATGAAGACGCAGTATACTTTCTGGTGCACACCGCGGAATGGTGAACACCTACACTTGATCAAGTCAAGGTCACTTGACCTCTTTGAAAGCCGAGCTGCTGGACAGGTTGACCTTGGCTGATATATAGCGTAGTGAATATTTAGCTGCAGAAGCAGACGAAATAAATTCGAATATAATTTTTCAGCTGACTTCCACCATTATTCAATCTTTCTTCATACCTTCAGCGCTCATCGTCGACTCCGTCGTTGACGCTGCTAGTTGAACTCGTCCAAATGTCTGCAGCGGGGCTTTGAGTAAGCCTCTTATTATGTCGCTGGAACTTAGACAGCCCTCTCTGTTTCTGAGCCAGAGTTTTATTGCGCCAGGTTGCGCCAATGTCATCGGATGAAAAATTTGACCCTGATGCCAGGAACTTCGGCTGCAGGAGGTGGTCTTTGCAGGCCTTTGCAGGCCATTAGTTGTTCGAAACTTTAAGTCCTCGAGGGAGCACAGCAGGGTTAGCAGAGCCTCTTCCAAACGCACACCCCTTAAAGAGCCGGGCGCCGGGCCGGGAGACGCTTGTACCTAATTTTTCCGGTGGGTGCCCGGCTGCGGGTTTCGAACTGACCACCTCCCGCAGCCGAGTTTGGTTTAAAATTAATTAGGCCGCTTATTACTACATTGCCCAACTACACTAAAGACTTCAGATCTTGAGCTTGTTGTGACTATCTGAGCTCTTGCTCTGTATCTAGGTCTATAAGACTTAAACCTTTATAATTTTTACTTGAATTTTATATATGACCTTATTTGTCTGAAACCTTACAACGTACACTGATGACTCATTTTATGCTGCTTTTTTGGTTTTTACCCGTTCTGGCTTCGAACTAACATTTAGTGCAGACTATATATTCCTTTTAATTTGTGGATGTTCTTCTAGTTTCTTTTTCCAAAAGAAAAAATTGATTTCGCTTTTTAGTTCGCTTCACCTGTGGTGTCAATGCACGAAATTTTGTCTTTGTGAGATTTTAGTAATAGTAAATCAATGAAGGAATCAAATTTGTTGATGTTATTGCAGCAACTATCCTTAACGCCGTTGTTTCTGCGAAAAAAAAAAAACAGCACAATAAATGCGATGGGAACATCCCTGAAATTTCATGTCGCTGCCCCGACAAATTATGACGCGCCAGCAACTTCTCTCGAGCTGTTGTGTTTGAATCAAGGGTTGCTCCAATTTCGCCGGTCTCGCTTCCGGATGTCTAATTCGGGATCGGAGTTGCATTGCCCTAAAAAAAAAAAAAAATGAAGCTGACATTCGTCGCTCTGAACATTTCTTGAAGGCTAACTCGATTCTTCCCTTCAATCTTCTGGGTCTTCCGTATGAGGAATGAGAGACATCGATCGCACTAGATACCGTAATAAATTGTGCCCGCGGGGGTAGTTCGAGTTGGTTGCAATCGGAAACGAAATTGGGCACTCAATTGGAGAGCGACACGAAGTGTTCTCGCTGCGCAGTTTCTGTAGAAGAGACAACGCTATTTTCTTTTATTTCCCAACCTGAATATGTTTGCTTATATTTCTTCTTCAAGTGTTCATTGATTACAAAGGTGAGTGTCACATGCGGTAAATGATATGGGTTTCAACATGTTTCTCACATCGTTTTGTTTCCAATCGCTAGTTCTAATAGCTAACTTCCTTAAGAATTCCACAAGTCCTTTCTTGTCTTAATTAATGTTATTAATGTAGTTTTCATAAATTTAGTAGGGATGTGACGCCCATTGTAGGCCTGAACTGCTTTTCGAGCACCCCTCGACGTTAGTCAGAACCAGTCGGCTTGTAATATCGTGGTTATATAGAGGTTCGGGCGGCAGACGAAAATGTCGATCCCACGCAGCCGTTGGGGTACACTGGAAGCGTTTGCCTCTCTGGATTGAACGAAACATTATACCCGATTCTTTAAACAACCGCGTATGTTTCACTCGCATCTACAACTCGCCAGAGAATAGTTTCCCTTATCTTCTTCGTGAGGGAAGAACGAGTTGCGTGAATCTCCTGCGCTTCGACGTCACGAAATCAACATCAGTATATAATTTCTCCCCATGAACGGCTGCTGGTAGTGACGCCACTGACGTCAGTTAATTTACCTTCCCTCAACCTGACGCGCGATATTGAGGCTCCGTGAGTCCTAGTATTAAGGTGGACGCTCTTGGCTGTTTCCTTACATCTTTATCTGTCTCCTTGCCACTCCATATGCAAGAGAGGGGTGCAGGGCCTAGATTGTACGGGGTTTTATGTAATCAGCGGAAAACTTGAACCTCCGTAGGAAGGGTTTTTCCCAAATCCAACGAAGATTTCTTCGGCTGAAGGCGGACAGGCCGGTCCCACAAGAGGAGGAGGAGGAAGATGAGGAAAGGCAGGGAGGTTAACCTGTAAATGAAACCGGTTTAGTACCCTGCACTGGGGGAAAGGGGTGAGTGGATCAAAGAGTTTCTGTGTACTGCCGCCGAGCCGGAAATGTACAGTCCCGGCCATAATAAAAAAAATTTAGAAGGGTTCAATGGTGCTGAAGCAAATATGGAGCGAAAGCATTAGCTGCGGAACACTGTACTGCGGGTGACCGTCCGTTCCTCTTCCTTTTCTTTTTCTTTTCCTTTTCATTTTCCTTCTTCTTTTTCTTCTTTCTCGTCTTCTTATTCTTCTTCTTCTTCTTCTTCCTCAGCCCACCTATAAAGCCCCGCTTTAACCAAGACGCGTATGAACGTGCCTTAGTGGCCTATAGGGATAACGTGAATGCCAAGGGTCCGGGCAGGCTGATTCTGACATAACCATCCCATGTGAAACGAGAGACCCAAGTTGGCGGCTCCTGCCAGGGGACCACGGACACGGACAGAGGGACACGTACACGTACACGGGCACGAACACGGCACACAGCGACGAGCGGTTAGACGGAGCAAGCTTCGGCAATAAAATATTTTGTCACACGTAACCATTCTAATATTAAGAAGTACCTTATACATATGTAAGCACATGCCATTAATGCGTACACGTGTGGGCCCGAGTAACACCATATCTTCTGTACAGAAGGAGTGAGAAAATTTCAAACACGAGAAGCGTGGTAAGCAGTATTATGGCCGCACCTGTACATGCGCCATGACTCTCGCGTGACACTGAACGCTCGTTTCTCGATGTTTCATTTTTATTTCGCCGATCTTCAATAGACCTAGAGGGAAAAAAGCTGGAGGGTTCTGGCCGAAGTCGAGCGTATGGAAGTAATGATATTTGCTTTGTTTTTGGCTGCGGTTGCTTCTCAGGGTGCAATTCACTCACGGCAGCCATATTAGTGAAGGTTGTAAAGGGTGTAGCAAATGTTATGTTCTCAAATACAGTATATTTTTTTTTTCAAGCACTTAGGAGCAATTTGCTTCCCCTTGTTGAAGTTGCGACACGCAAAAAAAAAAAAAAAAAAAAAAAAAACATTACTAAGAGGCTTTTCTTTCGGTTTTGTAGGGCTGCACCCCAGGTATTTCCGTGCCTCATGGGCTCAAAGTAGTTGGAAATGTAAAGAGTGTTTCAGCAAACACTTAAGGAAATTTTAAAAATATGGAGTTCGACATCGTTACAAAGAAAGCCACCTCAAGAATGGCTTCAGGAAGAAACTCCACGCGTGGCTAACCGCTCAGTTTCGAATTTCCTCGCCCTGCAAAGCTTCAGATAACCTTTTTTTTTTTTTTTTTTTTCTCGTGGGAAAACCTGATATGGCATCATATTTTCCATGGTTTCAAACTCCTCTTTGGCACAAAAAAAACCCTGCTGGATCAATTAAGAGCATTATTACTGAGATTTAGCTAATACTTTAAGTAGATAGATTAGTTATGACGGTAAACTACGTCCACTGAGACTGACAGTTTGTTTGTGAAAACAAGTTTTCTTCTTTTTTGAACTCCTTATTTCTAGGAATCCTTGAAAAAATTCGCTGAAACGACCGGTACGCATTTCCTTTTTATGAGGACAATATTCAAGTTGTATTCCAGGAACTCCAATTTGTTTTATGTTAATCTCAGAGCATATATGAAGCTTAATGTCTGCATTCAGCTTTGGATGCCCGCTCTGTAATAGGGGCATTATTCTTGCTGGGAAATTCCTCCAATGCACCACTAATTAGGCGCTACGGATCCTGAAATTTTTTTGGCGTCGTTGATGCCTATGCCGGAAGTAACAGACGAAATGTTATGAAATTTTCACTTACGTCAAGCATGTGAATACTAATTGCCGATATCATGCCAGAATGGTATTTTTCGCACACTCGAAGCGAATATTTATTCCGCGTGTCCAGAGTAATGTTGGAACTCCAGAAGAAGTACAATAAATATTACCCAGCCTACACCGCCTAGGGCACCCCCCCCCCCCCCCTTCAACGGGCTTACCCAATTTAGATAAAATATTTTAGGGTGAATGAAAATAATCGCAGCAGAAAAAGAAACCCAATCCTCCATCACTGAATCTATAGCCAGGAAATACCCCGCCGGGGTGGCGCAGTGGTTACGACGCTCGACTACTGTTCCCAAGGATGCGGGATCGAAGCCCGGCCTCGGCGGCCGTTTTTCGACGGAGGCGACAAGCAAGGCACCCGTGTGCTGTGCGATGTCAGTGCACGTTAAAGAACCCCAGGTGGTCGAAATTTCCGGAGTCCTCCACTACGGCGTCTCTCATAGCCTGAGTTGCTTTGAGACATTAAACCCCACAAACCAAACCTATAGCCAGGAAATGGAATTAGAGCAAATTCATTTATTTCAACTAAACATGAAAAACATGATACCGTTTTTACGCGCTAGCATTACATGGCGCGGTGGGCCATGTGACAATAATTATTATGCGTTGAAGAAGCAGAAAAATATAAAAATAAACTCCATCGGATCATATGATTAGTCGAATTGGTCTCTACTCCGGTATTTCCAAATATTTTAAAAAGTATAGTTATATTTTATGATCATATTCAACAGATTAGATATGTTAGCAATAGCTGCCCTCCATTTACACGATAGGCGCGACGAACGTGATTAGCAATATAGGAAATGTAAATCTACCTATGCAATTTCGTAGCTGTTTTTATATATTAGTGTCCGCTGTCCAGTTTGAATGTATTGTATACTTATAACCTTTCATCATCAGCAGCAGCAGCAGCCTGACTATACCCACTTCCTAGGCCTCTCCCATATTTCTCCACTTAACCCGGTTCTGTGCTAGCTGCATGCACTTGTCCCCTGCGAACTTCTTAACCTCATCCGCCCACCTAACTTTCTGCCGCGCCCTGCTACGCTTTCCTTCCCTTGGAATCTAGTTTGTTACCCTAAGCGACCATCGGTTATCCTCTCTTCGCACTACATGTCCTGCCCATGCCCATTTCTTCTTCTTAATTTCCACTAGAATGTCGGTAACTTGAGTTATTTTTCTGACGCTCTGAGTGGGTCAGAGAAAATAACATTTCCATCCAGTTAATTTAATGCCTCTTTCCTCTCGCATTTCATGTCTTCAATTTTGTCTTTATATTATGATGCATGGTTTCTGTAGGAAAACAAATGACATCTTGTACAGCACTGCCGTAAGAGGATCAGATTAAAGTGGTACCACCCCTCCCTCCATCCCCATTTTCCATACGACATAATTCAAGGTTAGGCTGATTACTTTCGTAATATTTTGTCGTCAGACAGCTAAAACACTTTGGGCTCCCTATTTTAGCGCGACACGGCTCCACAGCTTTATTGTTTTGTTAGCGGCCTATCGGCGCCACCTGCGGATATACACACGGGCGACTGCAGCGGTACGAAGAGTCGGAACTCGAAATGTAAGTCCGTCTGTGTTCAAACAACGATGCAATCCCATCGCATGGCAGTGCATCCTAAATAACAAAAACAGTTTAAAACAGAACGCATTTGCAGAAACTACCAACGTATTTTCGTTGCTTGTTTTGTATTGTATTGTATTGTATTGTATTGTATTGTATTGTATTGTATTGTATTGTTTTGTATTGGGTTTTTTTTGGCGCATAAGCAACCCAGGCTATCATGCGCCAGGAACAAGGTTTATGTTTATTTTGTTAATGAGGACTGATCTTTTTTTTTTTTTTTTAAGTTTGTTCAGAAGGTTTGCATCCTTTAGGAAATGGAGAACATTGTTCACTTCAACCAGTGCACCTTCTCCCAACAGCAGGCTGGGATGGAGAGGGATCTGCTCTGTGTAAAAAATGTGTAAAATATTTTTTCCGTAAGTTCTCTAGTTTAGTACATGAAAGTAGGATGTGATTTATTGTTAGTTCACCTCCGCCTCCTTGACATAGAGGTCTGTTTTCTTTCTTTAGAATGAAGCTATGTGTCAGATGAGTGTGTCCGATGCGAAGACGACATAAAATGACTTCGATGAAACGTTTTTGGTGACTGCACGATTTCCATTCTTCGTGATCGATGTAACGTATTTATTTCGTTGTTCCAGGTTGTCTGCCATTTTACTCTCAATTTTCCCTTTACAAGTCTTAGAACATATTTATGTGGTATGTTGACTGGCTGTATTTTAGTATCTGGGGCGGCTGCGGCACATGCATCAGCTCTTTCATTGCCGCTGATTCAACGCGGATTAGTACCCAACAGATTTTAATTGTATGTCCCTGTGTTTTTGCAGCTATTATATTATGTATGATGTCTCCGATTGGAGGTTCTGTAGCATTTTTATGATTTAATGCTGTGATAACGCTGAGAGAATCGATATAAATGATGCTATTTTCAATACCGGTCTTTAATATTTTTTTCTACTGCTAAGGAAATAGCGTGAGATTCGGCTGTGAAAATTTTATGAGAACTCCGGTAACTGTACTATTTTTTCCCATTTCCCTTATATCACAGCACTTCCAGCATGGAACTCTGTTTTAGACTTATCTGTGTAGAACTCTGTGTAATCTTTGTATTTTTCATTTAGTGCCAAGAACTCCTGTAGTATGTGTTCATGTGGTGTTTGTTTCTTACGGAAATGTGTTAGTGTAATGTCGTGTGCAGCAGGGAAATGGTACCAGGGTGGCAGTGGACTGGATTTTCGGGCAATACTTGGAAGAGAATGAAGTATGTCTAATTCTTGGCATATCTGTTCAAAACGAAGAATTATTGGTCTGATTGTCTGAGGTTTTTTTTCAAAGAGCGTTCTAGATGGGCACTGGGTAACTATGGGGTAACAGACATGTTTCGGCAGAGACCTTATTTTGAGTACATATGCGCATGTAAGCATTGTTCTTCTGTCTGTGAGGGGTGGTTCATTTGTTTCAATATAAAGACTATTTACAGGAGATGTTCTATATGCGCCAGTTGAGAGCCGTAAACCCAAGTTGTGTACTGGGTTCTGCCGTTTCAGATAAGAAGGTCTCGCTGACCCATACACTATACATCCATAATCTAACATATAGCGGGTTACAGACCGATAGACATTTAAAAGACAAGCTCTGTCAGAACCCCTGTGTTTTCTTGAGAGTATCTTAAGTATGTTTAACGAGTGTGCTGCTTTCTTTTTGAGAATGTTTATGTGAGGTAGAAAGGCTAGCTTTTTATCAAAAGTAATACCAAGAAATTTGTGCTCGCTTTTGACGGGTAGCACAGTTTCTTTTAGGTGCAGGTAAGAATCGGTATGCAAGCCTCGTCTGAGTGAGAAGAGGACAACCACTGATTTCTGTGCGGAAAACTGGAAACCATTTTTGTCCGCCCATGTAACTAACCTATTTATTGCTAACTGTATCTGCCGCTCACACGTTGATATGTTTGATGATGTGCATGCAATTTGGAGATCGTCAACGTATAGTGAATACATAATAGATTTCGGGATTATTCTGGACAATGAATTTATTTTAATAACGAACAGAGTAGTGCTTAAAATGCATCCTTGAGGCACACCATTCTCTTGAGTGAAAGTCCTCGAGAGGGTTGAGCCCAGGCGTACATTGAACGAGCGGTTTGAAAGGAAATCGTTTAGACAGTTCAACATTTTGCCGCGGATGCCTAAATCTGCTAGGTCACGCAGAATACCAAACCTCCAAGTTGTATCATATGCATTTTCTGTGTCGGAAAAAAACGGCGAGGCAATGCTATTTGTGTGTAAATGCTTCTCGAATTGTATGTTCAAGCCTAACGAGATGATCTATTGTTGAGCAGGCCTTTTTAAACCCACACTGATTAACGTCGAAAAATTTACGTGATTCCAGAATAAAAGTTAACCTAATGTTTAACATACTCTCAAAAGATTTAGCAAGACAGCTCGTAAGGGCTACGGGCCTGTAGCTAGAAGGGGAGGTAGGCGGCTTTCCGGGTTTAAGGAATGGAACTATAACGGCTCTCTTCCAAGCATCGGGTATCTTTCCTAGTGTGAATATTTTGTTAAAAAATTTCAAAAGTGCTTCTACTGCGGAATCAGAATAATGCGCCAACATTTCATAGTGTATTTTGTCAGGTCCTGGGGCTGTGTTTTTTTTTTTTTTTTTTTTCCAGCAGAGAGTACTGTATTTAATTCATGGGCTGTAAATTTTCTGTTATAAGGTTTTGTATTTATTCAATCGTTGTTCCTAGTCCTGGTAGGTGCATGCAGCACAGAGCAGCACATTATGATTAAAGCAAGATATACATTTAACCAGGAACGACAAAAGGAGAAAGAAATAAGGCTACATCTGCATAGTATTCAACAAAAAGTAGGCGAACTGAATAAACAAAGTACTCCACGCTGAATACATGAAACGCTCGCTTAAAACTAGTAGCGTTGTAGGTAGTGATTGGAGAACTCTTGGGAGCTGTTTTCATTTGGCTATGGTTCAATTGAATAATTATTAGAAACTTATATGCGTCACGGTCAAAAATTATCGGCTGCTCAGGAGGTGCATTGTTAATCACCGACTGGGAGTTTTATGTTTGGGCCTGGACTCATTGACGAATTATTTTGTTGTCCTTCAGCGAAGAAATAAATTTCGGTCAAAAACGTTGTCCTCCAATTTGAAGTGTCTGTATGCGATGATTATTCGTTACCACTGTTGGAGAATTAGTAGAGTGGAACTTGGAAAAGAACAGCACTTCAACAGCTCATCGCTAAACTACCTCTCATGCATATATAGATGCCCATGGTCTTAGTGAAAGGGCTCGTATTATAATTCCGTTATAAAGATACGTGCACTAGTTGGAAACTGTGATTCTTTAGGGGCTCATTTTATTTATTCTCAAGATTGATGTGATTTGGATTGGTTTTACATAGCTCAAACTCCCAAAGCGAATCAGGCTATAAATGATGCCGTAGTGGAGCACCCTGGGTAATTGAGGAACCTAGGAACCTTTGAGGCACCTTGAATATTAAGTACAGGGATTAAAACGAATGTCTGCCTAGATGCGCAGACTGAATTCTGTTAGTGAGGCATGCGGTAGTTTCCTTGATTGTGAGCATAGGTAGACTAACCTGAACTTGCAAACCAAAACGCGGAAACAAATCAAATGATTTAGTAATAATTTAAAACATGTTACCATTGAAGAGTATACATAGCTATAGCGCTCAGTAGCCTTTTATAACCCCGTGTTGAAATGAAGTCAAAACATTTGTTATTTAAGAACTCAGTAACATAATTCAAAATAATATGTCATAAGCTTGTGCAACACGATCATACCAGGTAAATTAGACAAAAATTCAGACGTAGGCGGGCATCCTTTCTTTTAAGCTTAGGGACAGAATCTGTCGCGTGCCAGTGAGAAGGGAGGTTAGTTGAAGCAATTGACGTCCAGAATACGACGGATAAGAAGTTCTTCTGCGTAACGGGGAAGTAAGATGCTAAGAATGTTATCAGGCCCTGAAGATGCTTGCAGCTGTAATTTTAGAGTAACACGAAAAGATCAGGTAAAGAGACTAAATCATGCTCATTATTTTTTCTTTGTTTCATTATAAACACCGTTCTACGCAAGCCCACCTCTAAACACCTTGTAAAATATGAATTAAAATTATTTGATGTTAGTTTTCTTGCCATAAATGGCGTTAATTTAGCATTATTATTTGTTACAAGCGATGAGACTGATTGGCAAATATATACTGGTTGATCTTTATATAAGCTTCATCACAGACCTTTAATGCTTCTAGCCTCAGAAATTCTCCTCATGCGAGCCAGCGACTGTGGCTAAAGGCGCCGCTCTCTGAGAAGCCGCATCGAATCGCCGTAGGGAGCCGCTGGCCGCCGTAATATTCCTGGAGACGTGCGGACCCTATAGTTTTCGTAATTTGCAGCAACTGAGGCTCCTGTGACTCTTCTGCAGTATTTAATTCTAAAATAGCTTTAGTGCCTTCTTTTTTCAGACAAGCCTAGCAAAGAAAAGAGCAGTGACCATGACGTGTGGAACCCTTAACAAAGCATGGCGAGAGGCTTGCAATTCTAACTGTGGAGATTTTTTATTAACTTGCTGACTCCCTTCCTTCAACTTTACCATGTGACCTGTACCAATGACCCATATTAGCCGCGATAAGACACGAACAGCGTCGCCAGTAAACAGGAATAGTCACAGCTAAAGCTCATTTTGCTGCCCAGTGTGCGGCACCCGCAACGGCAGCGGCAATGTTGCGCTCCTGGGATGATACCCATTAACAGATGGCAGCACTATCACAAAGCGTTTGTAGAGGAGTTTACAGCTGTTCCTTAGCGTTACTGAGGTTTTTTGCTGCCGCACTAAGCACTGAATGGCTGATTTCGTCAAAGTCCTTCGCTTGAGAATGGTATCCTCGTCACTGGCGCAGCGAAGCAATGGATCCGTGGTTCTCAGCGAAGAAGAGTACCAAAAAGGGGGCAAATGAAGCAATAGGGAAGAACTTCATACCGTTGAACGTCAGTAAGGCGAGAGTGAAAGGCAAGGCGGCCATGGTGTGTAAGGACTTAGAATTAAGCTCAGTTGCTAATGATATTGTTAACAGCAACATCTATGCTCGCGCGGTATTTTTACCGCCAAAATTACGCACAAACCATCTGTGCCGTTTAGAACGGTGGTCAGCGAGAAATCTTCATGGCAGCAAATACCTGCCGAGACACACTAATTATCTTCCAGTTCAGGATCCATTTGCTACGAAGAGCTCGAGGGATGTTAGATTTCTGGAGGAAACGCTTCCACTCGGTATGTGTTCTCAGCGGACGGTAAGGGCCTGTTTTACACTGTGCCCCACGATGCTTTGTATTACTTGTATAAGATATGCTATAGAAAGTACCGATGCTGTCGATTTCCAGAATTTCGCAGGGGTCTCAGAAAATTTCATGAAATTGCTTGAATTTCACCTTTCTTTTGACAACAAATTTTTCCGCCAAAGACAAGGGATCTGTATTGGATCCTACGTGGCACCACTGCTAACTGACATATTCTTAGCATTTATTACCGAGCCCTATAACCAATTTTAATCACGAAACAAGTGCAGAACGTTTTCAGATATGTGGACTTTTTTATTGTTTCGTAAACTCAGAATTTAGCCTCTATTACCGAGCCCTACAACCAAATTTAATCAGGAAACGAGTGCAGAAAGTGTTCAGATATGTGGACTTTTTTTTATTGTTTCTTAAAGTCAGAATTACTCGACCTACACAGATGCAGTAAGCACAGTTTGAGAACACCTCAAAGGAGCATGCATGGGCGGGGTCTGATTTTCACGCATGAGCTCGTATTAGGGGGGCGGGGGAGTATTTGTAATTTTTAGATCTCAATTTTACCTTAGGCGTTGACCATGTTTGCCAGCAGAAGAAGCTATTGCCTTATACGTCGGCTAATTCAAAAACCGTTAAACGTGCCATTGCTAGCCTTTGCCTGGAGTCCTCTCTTGCGAAGTCGTGTCACCATTCCATGCAGGCTAATTTTGATAAGCAAGTGAAACGTTTGGTTTCGGCAGGGTTGCCACTGTTTTTCACCACAACGGTTGTGGAAGCCCTCCTTAGAAAAAATCAAATGTACCATGTTTAAATCCCGCTGCGGTGGAGCAGTGGTTCGGCCGCTCGACTGCTGTGCCCAAGAGCGCGGGATCGAATCCCAGCCGCTTTCGACGAAGTTTATTCCTCTCAAAAAACGTCACCACTTCTGCAATGCATTCCTTCGATACCACGTCCTTCTTCCGATACGTCCTCAGGATACCATCGAGCCCATCCAGTAAGCATCGGTCATGATCTTCACCAGCTTTATCTGCTATCTTTCTGTTCAGGGAGAGAAGCTCACAAGCTGGAAGCTTGGGCGATGCAGTATATTTCGGGCCCTTCTTTAAGGTATCAGCAACTTTTTCTGTGATAGAGATATCCCCCAAAACAACCAGCTGTCTAGGCTTTGCGTTATGTTTTTTCCATATTCCTCGGCAAAAAAGCCACACATTACGTAGCCACAAAAACTCTATTGTCTGGGTAACTAGACGCCATATCTCCTTTAACTTTTGTTTCGCAACCCAAGCCGGGTGTAATGCGTAACATATTGTCACGACTCGAGCCACTGGGAGCCGTCAAGGTACACGGTACCGTGAAGGTAAGACCCGAGAGTCAGGTTTGCGTCTAGCTCCGATGACAGTGTCCAGCACCAGCGCGCCGCTCGTGCCAACAACCGCTTCGTCGTCGTCGGCACCAAGCACGGCTGTCGCGCGGCGCTAGGCACTCTCCCCCCCCCCCCCCCCCCCAACCCCCCCCCCCCCCTCCCCGTGAAAGAAAAACATCGTCCCGATGACAAGGTGAGAGGAGAAAAAAAAAATAGGTATGAGATAAACTGTACAATAACGCAAGGTCTCACTTGCAGGAAGCGCTCAGTCACGCGAAAAGTACGGCTTTAAGCGCACCACATGCACAATTTCAGGCCGCTGACGCCGAACACTGACGGTCACAGTTCCATCTGGAATGCCTTTGTAATTAACGCTGTTTAAGCGGCGCAGGACTTTATAGGATCTGAAATAGCGGTGGAGCAGTTTCTCGCTCAAGCCTTTGTGGCGCACGGGGGTCCACACCCACACTTGGTCCCTCGGTTCGTAGTGGACTTCCCTGTGCCGAAGGTTATAGTGTCGAGCGTCGGTGGCATGCTGCTCTTTGACGTGCAAGCGGGCCAGCTGACGGGCTTGCTCGGCTTGTTCTGCGAAATGGGCGGCATCGGGTTCGACCGCTTCATCCCCGCAAGGGAGCATCGCGTCCAGCATCGTGCGGGCCTCCCTACCATATACGAGACGGAACGGCGTAAACTTCGCGGTTCCTGCGGCGCCGTATTGTAGGCGAAGGTGACATAAGGCAGGATCTCGTCCCACATTTTATGTTCAACGTCCATGTACATTGAGATCATGTCCGCCAAAGTTTTGTTTAGACGTTCCGTTAATCCATTTGTCTGAGGGTGATACGCTGTTGTTGTGCGATGCTCGGTATGGCTGAGAGTTAAGGTGTCCTGCAGTAGCCGAGCTGTAAACGCCTTTCCTCAGTCAGTAATGATGGCCGACGGTGCACCGTGTCTGAGCACAATGTCGTT
This sequence comes from Amblyomma maculatum, assembly GCF_055883805.1. NCBI lineage: Eukaryota > Metazoa > Arthropoda > Arachnida > Ixodida > Ixodidae > Amblyomma > Amblyomma maculatum. Next base: position 68,458,055 of record NC_139344.1, on the reverse strand, counting down.
CATAAAGAATCGAGCAACTTCGCCGGCAGTACCTCGGGCAAGGGCCTTCGTTTCAGCGTAGCGTGTCAAGTAGTCTGTGGCGACTACGATCCACTTGTGTCCGTTCGAGGATAAAGGAAATGGGCCTAAAAGGTCGAGTCCCACTTGCGCGAAGGGTGTGAGGGGCGGTTCAATAGATTGTAACATACCGGATGGCTTGAGCGTGGGTTTTTTTCACCGCTGGCATTGTCGACAAGTCTGTACGTAACGTCTAACGCTCGGAGTAAGATGTGGCCAGTAGTAGTTCTGCCGCACTCGGTTTAGGGTGCGTGTAAAGCGAAGATTACCGGAAATTGGTTCGTCGTGGCAGGCCAGAAGGATTTCGTGCCTTAGATCAGCCGGTATGACTAGCAGGTATGTTTTTGCACTCGACGTAGAATTCTTGTAAAGCACCCTAATGCTGAGGCAATGCGACGACAGCCCCCGAGCAAGATACCGGGGTATTGTAGAGTGCCCACCTTCAAGATGGTCAATAATCAGTCGCAGCTCGGCGTCCGCACGCTGTTTGGAAACGAGGTCGGACGTAGTGACTTCTCCAAGGAAGCTATCGTCGTCGGTGGCATCTGACGAAGGAGGGCCGACGGGCGCGAGGGACAGGCTATCAGCATCGGTGTGCTTTCGGCCAGACTTATAGATAACATCGAAATCGAACTCCTGCAGGCGCAATTCCCAACGGGCTAAGCGGCCACAAGCATCCTTTAAGCTTTTCAGCCAACGCAACGAGTGATGATCAGTGATTGCACGAAATGGTCGGCCATAAAGATACGGGCGGAACTTGGCAGCGGACCATACTACCACCAAACATTCTTTCTCTGTGGTGGAATAGTTGCACTCAGCACGGGAAAGTGCACAGCTGGCATAGGGAATTACTTTCTCGACCCCGTCTTGGTGCTAAACTAGAACGGCACCAAGGCCTACGTTGCTCGCATCCGTGTGTAACTCTGTGTCGGCATCATCGTCGAAATGTGCCAGGATCGGGGGTGACTGGAGCCGGCATCGTAACTCGTCGAAAGCCATCTGCTGCTCGGCGCCCCAGGAAAATGATGCGTCATCTCGAGTCAGGAGTGTCAGAGGGCTGGCCATCTGTGCAAAGTTTTTGATAAAGCGACGATAATAGGAGCATAGCCCCAAAAACCGTCGGACGGCTTTTTTGTGGGTGGGGACGGGAAAGGCAGCAATGGCAGCAAGTTTCTCAGGGTCAGCTCGAATGCCATCAGCACTCACGATGTGCCCAAGAAACTTCAATTCGGTGAACCCGAAGTGGCACTTTTGGGGCTTGAGAGAAAGGTTAGCAGGACCGGACAGCTTCGAGAACAGTCCTCAGGCTGCGCAGGTGTTCCGTGAACGTCGGTGAAACGATTAACACGTCGTCGAGATAAATAAGGCATGTCTGCCGCTTAAGACCTGTGAGCACAGTGTCATCATCCGCTGTAAGGTGGCAGGAGCACAGCAGAGCCCGAATGGGAGGACGCGGAATTCATAGAGCCCATCTGGTGTTACGAAGGCAGTTTTCTCACGGTCCCTCTCATCAACTTCGATTTGCCAATACCCACTCCTGAGGTCAATGGGGGAGAAGTACTTGGCTTCGAGAAGTCGGTCGAGAGAGTCGTCGATCTGTGGAAGCGGATAGACATCCTTCTTTGTCATACTATTCAGCTTCCGGTAGTCAACGCAGAAACGGAGTGTTCCGTCTTTCTTTTTGACAAGGACGACCGGGACGACCATGGGCTGCTTGACGGTTGATTACGCCATCGGCAAGCGTGTCTTTGACGTGCTGCTGGATAGCTTCTCTTTCCCAAGAGACATACGATTGGGCTGTTGATGGATAGGTCGAGTGCCTTCATGCGTGATAATCCGGTGTTTAATGACCGACGTTTGCTGCAGTTTAGACGAAGACGTGAAGCACGCACGAAACTCCAGCAATAGATTCTTGAGTTGCCTCTTTTCAGCGGAGGAAAGGCTAGAATTGATGTCGACAGCGTGTACGGCATCATCCGGTTCGCTGCTAGGCGTAGCTTCCTCGGAAGCAAAACATTCGGCGACCTCTTGCAGATGATCAACGTAATCGATCCCAGTGCCACGGAACAGATGTCGATGTTCATTGGAGAAATTGGTGACGAGCTCCTCTGTCTCTCTGCCTCGAAAGAAACAACCTCTTGCCACAGAAACTCCCACGGCGAGTGAGAGGGACACATTAGGCTCAACAACTCGGAGGCCGTGATGTGGCTCGTCACAGGTAACTCTGGCGAAGATGCTGGCGCGTGGTTGCACTGTGAGGCTGTCATCGGCGACTCGCAGCGTGGAATGGGACCCACGGTACTCATGCTTTTCGGTGGCTAGTTTAGAGGAAAACGTCACGAAGATATTCGGGAGATCTATAGTGGCACCGTGTTCCCGAAGGAAGTCGATGCCAAGAATAACATCGCGAGAGCATTCGCGTAGAACAAGAAACGTTGCGACAAATATGTAGCTTCGCACCGTAACCCGAGCCGTACACATACTCAGTGGTGCAACCACATGTCCGCCTGCCGTACATATGTCTGGTCCGTTCCATGGTGTCATCACTTTTCTCAGCGTCCTTGTAAGCCGCCCGCTAAGGATAGAATAATTGGCTCCCGTATGAACTAAAGCACTGACCTCCTTCGTGTCGACGATAATAGGGATGTCCAGGGAGACCCGGCCCCTACCAGGGCTTGTCGACGTCAGTTCGGAGTGAAGCAAGCGGTGCGGCGGTGGCAGCTGGGCGGCAGTTCGGTGGTCGGTGTCGGGGCGGTTCAATTTCGACGGCGGGTCGGAGTGAAGCGAGTGGTGCGGCGGCGGAAGCTGGCCGGCAGTTGTGTGGTCTGCGTTGGGGCGATTCAGTCGACACGGCGGTGATAACTGGTCGGCGATGCGGACGACGTCGTGGCGATCTGGTATGTGCGGCGAAAATTGGACGGGAATTCGGCGTTCGACGTCGGGGCGAATCGAGTGGTGCGGCGGTGGAAGCTTTGTGGCGAATCTGTGTGCGGCAGCCTCGCCTCCAAAGGTCGCCGGAGCTAGTTTTCCCGATGAGAGCTCGAAGAACCAAGGTGTGCAGCGGTATAACGTGGCCCAGAGGGCGAAGAGCGGCGTGGCGAAGGCGATCGCGACTGACGACAAGGAGAATGTGGCGGACTACGCTGGCGGGTGGCGCATTCGGCGATGTCCTGAGGCCGTTGACCAGGTCGTGGACGAGGGCTGTCGGGAGCAAATCCTCTCAGGCCCATCTGGCGATAAGGGCACTGCCGGTAGAGGTGACCAGCCTCGCCACAATGGTAGCATAGAGGGCGGTTATCTGCAGTGCGCCAGATATCAGTCTTTCGGGGCGCCTGGCGCCGATATGCCCAGAGGGCCGGCGGTTCCGCAGCCTGTACAGCGACCTCAGGTGGATTGTAAGGAGAAGGAGTAGGAAGCAGAGCTGGGCGGCGTGTGACATCAGCATAACTCATCGGCTGCGTGAGGCCCGGGTGCGGCGGTTGAACGACTGTACTTATAGGTGGCGTAAGTGCCTTCTGGACCTCCTCACGGATGACGCTGGCCAGAGAAGCCGGACCTGGGGCAAATGTCCCATGGAGTTGCTGCAGCTCCTCGCGAACTACGGTGCGAAAGTGGTCGCGAAGGGAGCTCAGGTCTGCCCCAGGATTGTAGTCGGTGCGATCAGTCGGCGGTGGTACGGAGAGGGAATTCAGTGGCCGAGAATACTAACTGCACCGCTGCTGTAGCAGTTTCTCCATGAACACAGCTTCAGACAGAAACGTCGCGACGATGGTGGGCGGCTTCCGCACGAGGCCGGAAAAAATCTTATCTTTGACGCCGTGCATCAGGTGCTGCACCTTCTTCTCTTCACTCATGGACGGGTCGGCGCGATGGCAAATTAAGGCGCATATCGTCTTCAACATACATTGCGACCCCTTCGTTCTGACGCTGAACCCGAGAGGTCAGGGCACGCTCCGCGTTCTCCCTGCGGTCACTGTTGGCGTACGTACCGAGGAGTTGGCTTCGGAAGGCCGGCCACGTAGAGAATGTGGTCTCACGGTTCTCGAACCACGTCCGAGCAGCGTCTTCAAGGCTGAAGTAGACGTTTCGCATTTTTGCAGCGTCGTCCCAGCCGTTAAATGTCGCGACCCTTTCGTAGTGAGCTAGCCAGTTCTCGGCGTCCTCAAACTGCTCACCGTGAAATGGCTTAGGGGTACGTGGGCTCTGAAGGATGAGACAGGACGAAGGGGTGGAAGGGAAAGTCGTGGTATGGGCGGCCGATGTAGTTGCCATAGCAAGGTTAGAAGCTAGGGGCTCTTCGTCTTGAGAGACGGTTTTCGGGGGCAAGCCTCGGAGCCGTCGGCTTACACGATGAACTGGAGTGGTCACGAGAGGCGGCCCCGTCGGGTCGTCCGCAGTAGAACGGATCATCAATGGCACCTAAACCAGTGTCACGACTCAAGCCACAGGGAGCCGTCAAGGTACACGGTACCGTGAAGGTAAGACCCGAGAGTCAGGTTTGCGTCTAGCTCCGATGACAGTGTCCAGCACCAGCGCGCCGCTCGTGCCAACCGCGTCGTCGTCGTCGGCACGAAGCACGGCTGTCGCGCGGCGCTAGGCACTTGGCAATAGAACACGAATCCAGTCTTTAATGATCCGAATTTGCCTCCATAACACTGATTTCAAAATTCGGCAAATCCTCTTTACATGACCAACAGACGGCTTGATCACAGCAAAAAAAAAAAAAAAAACACTCATTTCTGCAGGAACCAGGTTTAATTTCCACATTCCAAAACAATCGCCTGTTGCTAGGAGTCAAGCTATCAAAGATCCGTACTCTTTTCGCGACCACAGCAGATACTTTTTAGCTGATGCAAGCAAACAGTGCAGTCCCTCAAGATCACAGTCAATCAGCTCGGAAAGTTCCAACTTCGTTGCTAGATCATGTAGTTTCTCAATCAAGTTTTCTTTTTCCTCTTGCGTCGGACCATATATATCCATATTTTGACTCCGGCTGTATTGCTCAACATAATTTAGCTGCATCTGCTCCTGTTTCACTGCCGGTGAAGTGCCGGCTTAAATTTCTGCCACTTTCTTTTTCAACGTCGCAATATTGCTGTTTCTTTCTTGGTTGGTAACCTCACTGTCATATTGCTGCGAAAGGTGTTGCACTGGCGCTTCAATATCTGTGATTTTCTTCATTAGTTCCAATAAGGCATCAACTTTTGCAGCGATGGGTAGCAACAGGGTCATCACGCTCTTTTTTCTGAGGTCCATGTTTTTTTTTTTTTTTTTTTTAGCAGATTCTCCAGGCGACGCGTTTCCAGGCCTCCTTGAAACTTTCACCTTTGCTACGGTATACGTAGATTTAAGTAGATTACGGTACGGGTTACGTAACTGCACTATATGAAGGAAAATGCATTCCAATGCGTAAGCGATGCAGCGACAAATTCGTACGGGGTTGCACTTTATTTTCCGCAAATACACGATACAGCGGAATAAATTTCGCAACTACTGAGCAAAAAAAGGAAAGAAAGAGAAACGTGAGCGTTCGCGCTTCGGAGTTTTAAATATTTGTTTTTAAAGATTATATGCACAACCAACTATCCCGGCAACATACGCTTCTGAAATAATATGCCGACAGTAATCGGTAGCGTAGTCGATGAGAAAGCTAGCTGAGGAAAGAGCGAAAGGTAAAAATTGTCTTTTTCTTTACCGCGTAGTAATGCAACTGCTTCCACAGATCCAACAGCAGTGTGGGACGTGCAGCAAATTTTCGCGATAAGGTACGCGAGAAATTCCGCCGCCATATGGTGGCTGACGGCACAGGAGAAAACTGACATCCACAAAATGAGCGCACAAATAAACGCTTCCTAAGGAGGCGGCATTTATTCATGCGTCAAGGAGCCCTACCAACATTGGTGCGAGCAAACAAATATAAAATGCAAGCTATTTACTTTTTGCGAGCGCTGAAAATGAGCCTCTGTCGGCGTGAAGCTGTACTTTACAAACACAACGAAATTCCAGAGTAGCAGGAATTGGAATGCTTTCGACCTATCCTTGACCTTTAGGCGGCCCGACCCTCTCGTGCCATCCCCACGACCACCTAACTTCGACAGCATCAAAGCTTTTGAGACACAATATCGGCGGTGACGATTCTTTTTAGATTTACAATTTTTTCAGCGACACGAACAAAAGAAAAATATATAATGGCCTTAATATTTTCCCCCTCACGTCTATCTTTCGCTCTCTTATATTGTGCAGCTGCTTATTAAACAGCTGTGCAAGAAAGACTGTGTTGGATACTTTAGATGCAGATGTAATCCCAGTATATCAGCTCAGCCTATGAATAAAAAAAGAATGTAATCGAACTAGATCCTTACCGATATTCACTCTCATTACAAGGCCACTCAAGCACAACAGCTCGCACACAGGCTATCGGACGCCCGCGCGAGCTCGCAGACGCGTACTTAACCGTGAAAAATAAATGTAAATCTTCCAGAAAAATCTGTGGCGCACGCCCAGGTCTAATTAGCGAGCGCTTCCCAAACTTTATCGGTCTCGTCTTCGTAAATTCCCTTTTAATTGGGGGTCGAGCGTAGAATAGCGAGCGGCGTTTAAACCCCTTTCAACCGCCCGACCCGTGTTCCTCACATCCCACGCGCACTCTGCGTGTGTGCCGCGCGGCAAGCCGAGCCTGGGCCCTTTTTCGCATTCGGGTGCGACATAAGCTGCCTCTGGGAGCTGATAAAGGTTTGGGAGGAAGAAGGGACGGCAAGGTTCGCGACCGCTCTATCCCACTCTCTGCCGCTACTTCTATCGGTACACGGCTATTGCACTGATAAGCGCCTTTTGCCTCTCATTAACAATCTGCCGAAATTGCGAAACAGCGGCACTGTCGAGAAGTATTGATCGCCGAGCTTGCGTTCAGTCGCAGCTGAGGGTGGTGCGCAACGATGGAGGGCGCTGCAACTTCGTGTGCCTCAATCTCGTGCAACGTCTTGTTCTTCCACGCGTGAGAACAATTAAATTGAGGAGCGCAGTTTATGAGTTCCTTACTTTATCTTCCTTTATTACTTTCACCGTTCGCGGAATCTTGAAGCTGCAGATAAAAAAAAATAATAGGGGAGAAGGCAGAATATCAGGGCACCGGATTAGCGTCAACCTGCGCTAACTGAACAGTTTAACGCTACTCAGTAAACGTCTAGTAAACACAGAGTCCCAGATAAAAACAAACATCACAGACCTGGGCTAGGGCAAACTTCTCTTCAACTGCAATTCTGAAAAAGCTATGCAGCTTTTATTTGTATGAGTATGCCTGCTCTCAGGTGGCTGCTAATGAGTAATCACTCCTTTGAGTGAAATGTATCCCAGCTATAGAATTCTCCAAAAACACCATCGCCAGATTAGAAAACACGGCCGCATGCGAAGGCGCAGTTTAATAAAGGGGGGTTTAACTACTCGCTGCCTTCAGGCCACATGATGGAAGACGTCTCGATGTGGAGGCCCCCGGAGGTGTTTGGCGAATCTTTCTCTCCTGAGCTGTAACAGGGCTCCAGAAAAGTCATCTCCGTCCTAAACTTGGTAGAAAACCGGGTGCACTTCTGGGTACACTCCCAGCCTCTCTCTCCCCCCCCCCCTTCCCCTTTGTTTTTCTCATTCTCTGTGCAGCGAAAGAACGCACTGCATTGCAGTGCGTTCGTCACGCGAAGTGCCCCGTTTATAGGAAGCCATGTATAGTATTCGCAAAGAAATGCCGCTTTGGCCCACAGCACCTTTGCCACAGTAGTCAGGCAGTGAGGTTCCGTGTTTTCCTTTCTTTTCTGTTTGTGGCCTGACGGTTTTTTTTTTTTTTTTCATGCGTTTGCACTTCACACTCTATCAAGGTGCACTCCGCACTTTATTAAGCTAAGAGGCTTTCACGAGTATGTTTGTATTCTACCTAAAGCCATACGTGAGGTTGAAGACCAGGTCTTCAAGCACAAATTGACAGGTTTCGCGACTGCTGCGACAAGTTTTAGATGCCTTTATAACCTCACAGCATATATATATATATATATATATATATATATATATGTGTGTGTGTGTGTGTGTGTGTGTGTGTGTGTGTGTGTGTGTGTGTGTGTGTGTGTGTGTGCGTGCGTGCGTGCGTGCGTGCGTGCGTGTGTGTGTGTGTGTGTGTGTGTGTGTGTGTGTGTGTGTGTGTGTGTGTGTGTGTGTGTGTGTGTGTGTGTGTGTGTGTGTGTGTGTGTGTGTGTGTGTGTGTGTGTGTGTGTGTGTGTGTGTGTGTGTGTGTGTGTGTGTGTGTGTGTGTGTGTGTGTGTGTGTGTGTGTGTGTGTGTGTGTGTGTGTGTGTGTGTGTGTGTGTGTGTGTGTGTGTGTGTGTGTGTGTGTGTGTGTGTGTGTGTGTGTGTGTGTGTGTGTGTGTGTGTGTGTGTGTGTGTGTGTGTGTGTGTGTGTGTGTGTGTGTGTGTGTGTGTGTGTGTGTGTGTGTGTGTGTGTGTGTGTGTGTGTGTGTGTGTGTGTGTGTGTGTGTGTGTGTGTGTGTGTGTGTGTGTGTGTGTGTGTGTGTGTGTGTGTGTGTGTGTGTGTGTGTGTGTGTGTGTGTGTGTGTGTGTGTGTGTGTGTGTGTGTGTGTGTGTGTGTGTGTGTGTGTGTGTGTGTGTGTGTGTGTGTGTGTGTGTGTGTGTGTGTGTGTGTGTGTGTGTGTGTGTGTGTGTGTGTGTGTGTGTGTGTGTGTGTGTGTGTGTGTGTGTGAAGGAAAGCAGCCAACAGTCGGCGAGGCCAAGGAAAGCATTGGGGATTATGTTTTATGTCCTTTTTTTTAATTTTTACTTGGATAATCACAGAAATGAGTAATGTAATCTGCTCAGTTGGAAGAGCACCGGACGCGATATTCGGAGGTCGTGGGTTCGGTCCCCACCATCGGCCCGTTGTTTTTTCTTCTACTTTGTGTTTAATTATCTTTCTCCTAAGCAGATTACATTACTCATTTCTGTGATTATCCAAGTAAAATTTAAAAAAATACATAAAACATAATCCCCAATGCTTTCCTTGGCCTCGCCGACTGTTGGCTTCTTTCCTTCATGTATTATAACTGTACTGTGATAGTCAGCACTTCAGCCATCGACATGCACCAGTGCGTTGTGCGACGAAGACAAAGAAGAAGTACGCTGGGCTCGCCTTTGCAAAGTCCTCTCCTCACAGCTCTCCATCTGAGCGTCAATAAACGCCCTATTACATTTGGCGGAGGTGCCGGAAACGATCCCATCCAAACTGGAACTGCGAAGCCGTACACTGCCCTCTACGACCGCCATGCAAGACGAGTCCACTTCGACGCTGCCGGCCGTTCCACCCACGATCATGTATTCTGGCGTCGTGCGCCAGCGTGATCCTTGCCTTTTCAGTGGCACGGCCGATCAAGATGTCGACGACTGGCTGTCATCGTATGAAAGAGTAAGCAGCTACAACAAGTGGGATGACTCATACAAGCTCAGTAACGTCATATTCTATCTGACGGACGTGGCGAACCTCTGGTTTCGCAACCATGAGGCTGACCTGTCATCTTGGTCGGAATTTAAAAAGAATTTCGCGGAAGTGTTCGGCCGCCCGGCAGTGCGTAAGCTTCGTGCCGAACAACGTTTACACGATCGTGTTCAGCGCGCTGATGAGACCTTTACCAGCTACATAGAAGACATCGTTGATCTCTGCAAACGAGTCGACCCGGCCATGCCGGAAGCGAACAAAATCCGCTACATCCTCGAGGGCATTACTGAGGACGCCTTCCAGATGCTGGTAGCGAAATATCCCACCAGCGTTAGTGAAATCGTGAAGCTTTGCCAGAGCTACGACGAGCTCCGCAAGCGGCGCGCTTCTAGGCGCCGCTCCAGTGTGTGCGACGAAGGCGTATCCGCATTAGCCCTGGGTGGTTCGCCAACTTCTGAAGGGAGCCCGCTGAATCAACAGATCAAAGATTTTATTCCTGAAGAGGTCGCACGTCAACTCTCACTCCTTCCCCATTTTCAAGACTCGGGCCACCTCGTTCCTGAACTGGCTCCATCTTTGGCCCCTACTATACGCCGTGTCGTGCAAGAACACGTCGCTGATGTCTTGCCGTCCAACCCCGTGCTGCCGCCTGTGACGGCACCTCTCACGTATGCCCAAGTAACGGCTAGGCCACCACCTTCGCTCACGTCTGGCTCATATGTGCAGGTCTCTGCCTACCGTTCACCGCCGCATGCTGAGCCTTCGTTCCAAGCCCCACCCTCAAGGTTCCGCCCACATCCTATGAAACCTTGGCGTACTACGGACAACCTTCCGATTTGCTAAGCCTGCGGTCGGCCGGGCCATGTTTCACGCCTTTGTCGCCAGCGCCTCCAACCTTCACAGCCTGACATTCGACTTTACCCGTACGATACCGACTCACACTCGCAAATGATTCCGCCCGGTTCTCAATTTGTCTCACAAGATCGCCAAACCTATGCCACTCGTCGATCACATTCTCCTCGGCGCCGATCGCTTTCTTCAATGCTGAGACGTCCTACCAGCACCGTTGAGAGAAACTAACAGTCGCAGTTCCGGGGGCTAGAACTGCGCTTGTTTCGAATTCCTCAAGTCATCCGTGTCGTCCCGCTAATGTTATCAAAGTTTCTGTAGAATGCGCCACAGTTCTCGCTCTCGTCGATACCGGTGCAGCCGTCTCCGTCATCAGTGAAGCGCTCTGCCGTCGAATTCGCTAATTGACCACTCCGATTTTCGACTTTTCGCTCCGCACCGCCTCATCACAGCACATTCACCCCTCCGCATCTTGCACAGCCCGTGTGCTCATTCAAGACGTCTTGTACCCCATCGAGTTTATTGTTCTGCCGAACTGCTCGCATGATATCATCCTCGGATACGATTTTCTATCGACTCATCAGGTCGTTATTGACTGTGCTCGCGCGCAAATTGCCTTCGCCCCCCTCTGTGATGCCCCCTTCTGTGATACCCCTCCCCGCACTGCAAAACTTCTCGTCGCCTATGACACCGACATTCCTCCGTTTTCTGCTGCCCTCGTACCACTGTCTTGTGAGTGTGTAACTCCTTTGACTGCGATTTTTACACCTTCCGAAGCCGCCTCCCGTCATCCCTGCCTCCTTTTTCCGTTCGCAGTTCTCGAAATTCAAGACGGCGATAGTGCACTTTACGCCTCGAACCCATTTTCTTGCCCAGCAGTCCTGCTCCATGGCGAATGCATTGGACGTCTTGAAGAGCTTGATCCCGGTCATATCACCACTCTTGCTGACTCAACCCCCTCCTTTGACGTTAGTCTGTGCTCTTGCGATGTTGCGACCGCTTCGACGCCCTCCAACGTTTTCCAACATGCTATTTATTGATGCTGATCTTCCACTTGCGCAACGTGATCAACTTGTCGCCCTCTTGCAGAACTTCGCTTCTTCATTCGACCTTCCTCAAACTGACTTGGGCCGCACGTCTGTCGTAGAGCACACCATCGACACCGGTAAAACCGCACCTTTGCGCCAGCGCCCCTATCACGTGTCGGCTTCGGAGCGGCAAGTAATTGCTGATCATGTGGACGACATGCTCCGTCGTGGTGTCATTCGGCCATCCCACAGTCCCTGGGCGTCTCCAGTTGTGTTGGTACCTAAGAAAGATGGCTCCTTCCGGTTTTGTGTCGACTACCGCCGGCTCAACAAGATCACGCGCAAGGACGTCTATTCTCTGCCACGCATCGATGACGCACTGGACTGCTTGCAGGGCGCCGAGTTTTTCTCCTCGTTGAATTTACGATCTGGCTACTGGCAGGTGCCAATGGATGACGCTGACCGCTCTAAAACTGCCTTCATCACACCAGATGGATTATATGAATTCAACGTCATGCCTTTTGGGCTTTGCAACGCCCCGGCCACATTTGAACGCCTCATGGACACTGTGCTTCGTGGATTCAAGTGGCGAACCTGTCTTTGCTATCTCGATGATATCGTAATCTTTTCTACCGATTTTCAATCCCACCTGCTCCGACTGAAGGACGTTCTCACCTGTCTCGCTACCGCCGGCCTCCAACTGGATCTGAAGAAGTGCCGCTTTGCTGCTCGCCGACTAACTATTCTAGGTCATGTCGTTTCTAAGGATGGCATTCTTCCCGATCCCACCAAACTTCGTGCAGTTGCCGAATTCCCACGCCCAAAATCACTGAAGCAGCTACGAAGTTTCATCGGCTTGTGCTCCTACTTTCGCCGCTTCATCTTAAATTTCGCCTCTATTATTGCTCCTCTCATCCAGCTCCTCTCCGGCAGCTCCGACCTCTCCGCATGGACACCTGCTTGTGACGACGCCTTCAACACTTTACGCCGTCTTTTGGTTTCGCCTCCCATCCTCCGCCACTTCGACCCGAATGCGCCAACTGAGATTCACACTGACGCTAGCGGTATTGGGATAGGCGCCGTTCTCACCCAATGCAAACCTGGTATCCGAGACTATGTGGTGGCGTACGCAAGCCGCACCTTGACCAAGGCAGAGTCCAATTATTCTGTTACGGAAAGAGAATGCTTGGCCATTATTTGGGCCATCGGCAAATTCCGTCCGTATGTCTATGGCCGACCATTTTATGTGGTCACTGATCATCACGCTCTGTGCTGGCTGGCGTCCCTCAAGGACCCGTCCGGCCGCCTTGCTCGCTGGGCTCTTCGCCTCCAAGAGTATGACATTCGTGTCATATATCGCTCAGGCCTCAAGCATACTGACGCGGACGCTCTTTCGCGCTCACCGCTGCCTCCCTCTTCGTTGTCTGATGAGGTCTGCGCCTACGATTTGTATTCGCTTGCCACTATCGACATGGCCACGGAACAGCGGCGCGACCCGTGGATATCTACACTTCTGGACTTTCTTTCAAGTCACTCTCCAGGTCGTTTGTCTAGGGCGCTTGCCCGCCAAGCTCACCATTTTTCAATTCGTGACGGGCTGCTCTATCGCCGCAATTATCTTCACGACGGAAGGAAGTGGCTTTTAGTCATCCCCCGTCATCTCCGCGCCGAAATTTGGGCTGCTTTCCATACTGATCCCCAGTGTGCCCACGGCGGAGTGTTGAAAACCTACACGCGCTTGCGTCTACGCTTCTTCTGGCGTGGAATGTACCGCTTTGTCCGCCATTTTGTCCGCTCTTGCCAGTCTTGCCAACGCCGAAAAACTCTCAAGTCTCCTGCTTCGTTGCAGCCGTTGCCCTGTCCTGCCCGTTAGTTTGATCGTGTCGGCATAGATTCCTACAACTTCAGCTGGCAACCGCTGGATTATCGTGGCAGTGGATCATCTGACCCGCTACACTGAGACATCAGCATTGCCCTCTGCTTCCGCACGCGACGTGGCTGCCTTTATTCTGAAAAACCTGGTTCTTCGCCATGGTGCCCCTCGCGAACTGCTCAGTGACCGCGGACGCGTTTATCAGACGCTCTTGAGGCTCTCCTGAAAGAATGCCGCATCATACACCGCACCGCTACCTCGTACCACCCTCAGACGAATGGACTGACAGAACGTTTCAACCGCACTCTCGGTGACATGCTGGCTATGTACGTGAACACCGACCATTCCAATTGGGACCACGTTCTACCGTTTGTAACTTACGCATATAACACCGCAACACAGACCACGACTGGATTCTCTCCATTCTTTCTCCTTTACGGGCGCGAGCCACCCTGTACTATGGACACACTTTTTCCCTACCGCCCTGACGTTTCCGAATCTTCCCCGCTATCCGATGCCGTCACGTACGCAGAAGAATGCCGTCAGCTCGCCCGCTCTCACACAACAGAAAATCAGTGGCAACAAAAATACCTCCGTGATACCGGCGAAGCTTCGTCATATCTCCCGAACTCTTTGGTGTGGCTCTGGGTGCCCTCCACAACCCCTGGCCTTTCAAAGAAGTTTCTTGCTCGCTACCACGGGCCATATAGGGTCCTCCAGCAAACATCTGCAGTCAACTACGTAGTTGAGCCCGTCACGCCCTCTGCGGACTTGCGTCGCCGTGGTCGTGAAACAGTTCACGTGAACCGATTGAAGCCATTCTATGACCCCGCTGTGCTTTCCGCGCCATAAGTCGCCAGGATGGCTCCTTTTTTTTTACCCGGGGGGAAAATGTACTGTGATAGTCAGCACTTCAGCCATCGACATGCACCTGTGCGTTGTGCGACGAAGACAAAGAAGAAGTACGCTGGGCTCGCCGTTGCAAGGTCCTCTCCTCACAGCTCTCCATCTGAGCGTCAATAAACGCCCTATTACATAACGAGTACCCTCATTTCCCCTTAATTGATCTGCTTGTAGCTTACGGGGGTCTCGGTTCTGGCAGTCTTGAAGCCATAGGTAGCGTAAGAGGGTTCTAGCACAGCTTTCGCCCTCGCTCTTGATCACGTTCTACGTGACGCTGACGGTAACACAGGACGTTCCACGTCCGCCGCTATGGTTGAGGGTGGCGCTGGTGAACACCCTCAAGGTTCGTATACAGACAACATTAATACCCGAAAAAGTAGCAGGGGGGACAGCGGCCGATGTAGCTCAGTTGGAAGAGCACCGGACGCGATATTCGGAGGTCGTGGGTTCGGTCCCCACCATCGGCACGTTGTTTTTTCTTCTACTTTGTGTTTAATTATCTTTCCCCTAAGCAGATTACATTACTCATTTCTGTGATTATCCAAGTAAAAATTAAAAAAAGACATAAAACATATTCCCCAATGCTTTCCTTGGCATCGCCGACTGTTAGCTTCTTTCCTTCATGTATTATAACGAGCACCCTCATTTCCCCTTTATTTATCTGCTTATATATATATATATATATATATATATATATATATATATATTATTCATATAGTCGTTACAACCAGTACCGTGGAGGAGGGTGTGGAAAGTGAGGTGACTGTATTGCGACAGGACAGGAAAACATGCAGTGTTCTAAGTTTGCATAGTGTTCAGGACAATTTGGGCATGCGGGGGAGTGTCTAATTCGGTATAGAAATTATCGCGCGGGAGTAAGGAGTGTATTTAGTTGTATGCGTCTAAGTGCGCGTATTTGCGTGGTATTGAGGGATTTATCAGGAAGAGGAAGTGAACGAAGAGTTTCCCTAATGTTGTCATAGTGCGTGTTGATTTCTTTTTTTCTAGTGTAGAGTACCATCCCACGTGGGTGGATAAGGCCAGGGAATTCCAGGCGCCCGGTGCTCAAGTTCACGGGCGAGGCAATGCACTAGCTCATTGCCTGGGATTCCAACGTGACCAGGAATCCGCGTCAGTTTGACAGTGTTTGGACGTAATTTGGTGAGAGCTCTGTGTAGATCATCTTGCAGTTCTTCAGGAATGCGACCCGTGTGAATAGCTTTCTCACTGAAGCGTCGCGCAGCAGCCGGTAGCGGAGGGGCTTGAAATTATTTTCCACCTGCTGGGGGGGGGGGGGGGGGGGATGTTTTAACGTGCACCAAAATGTTAGTGCACGGGAATTTTGTTCATATTGATATAATTTTATCTTATCTTCGCGGAAACGCAAACTTCGCGGCGGCCAGGAGCTTCGTTGTGCGGCAGAAAGAGACAGTTCCTCAGCCACCGCTGGGGCACTTTGCTGCACAGCGGACACCGCATAGAGAAGGAGGCTAGCGCACAGCGAAAGAAAGTTCTGTCATGAAGGCTTCCAGTAACCACGCACAGCGTAGCACTAAGAGGCCTAAACGCGCGCGCGGCGTAACAGGCCTAATTGCCGTTTTTCAGAGTACGTGAAAGTGGATTGACTGCTTGAGTAATTTGGTTCGCATACCACATACGTAAGTTAAAGCTACCAAAGAGGGCGTTTTCATTACCTCCCATACTATAAAAAGCGAAGAGATACAATGGAAGGAACGAAAACAACGTATTTTCTGTGTGCTTCGTGCGCACAAAATGAAGGCAGCTTTGAGTCAGAAGTTATGTTTTTTTTTTTTTTTTTTTTTTTTTTTTGTGGCGAGAGCTACATTGGCCACATTCTCGCCATTTCGCCGTGCCTGTTCGTGCCTGTCCGGTGCCTGCCCGTTCCTGTCCGAAAGAAGAAGAAAATTATGATGATGATGATGATAATTATTATGATGATGATGATGAAGTATGATGATGAAGTATGTCGTGGGAGGCGGTAGCTGGCACCTGATATGACCGAGCACTAACTGGACGTAGGGCTTCCTGACATTATGTTTGGCAGGAGCTTCCAACTCGGGTCTCTCCTTTCATACGGGAGGGTGATATCAGAATCAGCCTGCCAAAACCACTGCATTCACGTTACCTCTAGGCCACGCAGACACGTTCATACGGCTCGGTTAAAGCGAGGCTTTATATGTTGGCTGGTAGCTTACGCTATTGCGTCATCGCGAAGGTGGAAGTGAAAACACAGAGAAAGAGGTGCCGTAGTGGAGGGCATCGGACCACCGCGCGATAGAGGCTTTCACTGCATCGCACTTTAGTGGTAAAAAGT
Source organism: Amblyomma maculatum (assembly GCF_055883805.1). Taxonomy (NCBI): domain Eukaryota; kingdom Metazoa; phylum Arthropoda; class Arachnida; order Ixodida; family Ixodidae; genus Amblyomma; species Amblyomma maculatum. The sequence goes on along the minus strand of NC_139344.1, from coordinate 68,441,545 downwards.
GCCCCTGAAACCACAGAGTGAAATACTATGTGCAAAAGCCATGTCTACTTTCAAGTCGAACCTAAGCGTAGCCATGCAGTTAGCTCCCGCGTTACTTTAGGTTTAACCACAAGATAAACTACAGCTATATTTTTTTAACCGTCTACAGATTGTTTCTTGAAAAAATGTGAGAAATATGTCAGTGTGGTCGTTTGGTCGTTGCAAATGGATTGTACAGCAGGCGGATATTATATACTGCACGTGATAAACCTCAGTAATTAAACAATTATTTACTTAAAATTAACGAATCAACGTTCTTAGTTTTGATTTTAGGATCCAATTTTATATTAAGAAAATGAAGGCCGTGAACAGAAAGTCGGAGTACAGTTGTTAAATTTTATGTATCGGCAGTGCAGCTCGAAATATTTAACGTGAAAAATACAAATGTTTAGCTCGTGAAGCTGGCTTCCCGCACTGCGATTTTTTAAAACGGCGTCGCTGGACATTGTACTGTCGGGTAAATAACATTCACTGCTTCTGCAGCGTAACATAGACAAATCGACGCCATATAAAAAATATGCATTGCAGGGAGCCAGCTTTACGCGCTATAAGAATGCGTATTTTTGACGTTAAATATGTCGAACCGCATTGCCGACAATGAAACCTTATTAACTAAACTCAGCTGTTCAATTGACGACCTTTATTTGGTAAAGATGTTAAGATAAACTTGAACCCTAATAACAGAAGTAAAATAGTTGATTAGATCATTTTAGTACATGAACTGCTTAATTACTGAGCTTTGTCAAGTATACACAATGTCCGCCTTGCTGTACAGACCCACTGCAAAGACCGCACTGACCGCACAGACGTATCCCTCACAGGGTTTACAATAACGATCTGTAAGCAGTTAAAAAAAGAACATCCTGTAGAATGCAGACCAGAATTTCCACTTCAATGTACCGAAACGATGCGGCGCCATTAATAAAAAGAAAGCCGATAGAATACAATCAGTCCGAAAGGGCAGATGTGTGACATTCATGTAGCCTCACTTCTTTTTTATTCAGTTGCCATCATCACGCTGCACGAACCTTTTCTGCACATGTTTGATTCTATAGACTGACTGGTTACTATAGTGGGAGCACTTGGTGGATGTGTACAACAATAATTCATTAAGCAATATAAGAATTCATTGGTTCAAATAACTCTAGATTGCATGTCCGTTCCAATTTTCAATTATCTGATGCATTTAATAATTTATTGATACAACCTGCAGGCAGCACATACGCCTACCACAACTGTTCTGGTACCGCAACTGGTCTCTGTGTTAGCATCGTTAGTGTCATCGGCATCATCGATGAAAATATTGTGATACTGCATTTTCGGCCCCTGTTACAATCACTGAAGCTGCGCCGGAGCAACAGGGTTTTAAAAAGTAATGAAAACAAAAATACTTAATACCTCCAAAATAGTCCGGCAATGTACACTCCACACATTCCTGTGACTCTATACCACCACCTTTTATGCCGTGTGGCAAACTCAGCGCCATAAATAAATAAATAAATGTACACATCCCGCATACTGACGCTATTTATTAGAGCACATAATAGATCTCAAGGAGTCTTCCAGAATCGCCGGGAAAAAAATGTTAGAGACTGCGAAGCTTGCATTTAATTTTCTTCCGAAAATTTTGAGACGTTTTTAGATTTCATTTTTGTCAATAAGCACGAAGTTATTTCATATTCACAAGATGGTTTGTTAAGGAAACAGACACCAAACGCCTTTATTAACAAAGACCTACAACGTTTTAGCAACTAGAATAAAAAATTACTATTGTAGAAGTAGTACTAGTAGTTGTAGTAGTAGTAGTAGTAGTAGTAGTAGTAGTAGCAGTAGCAGTAGCAGTAGCAGTAGCAGTAGAAGTAGTATAGCAGTAGTAGCAGTAGTAGTAGCAGTAGTAGTAGTAGTAGTAGTAGTAGTAGTACTAGTAGTTGTTGTAGTAGTAGTAGTAGTAGTAGCAGTAGCAGTAGCAGTAGCAGTAGTAGTAGTAGTAGTAGTAGTAGTAGTAGTAGTAGTAGTAGTAGTCGTAGTAGTAGTAGTAGTAGTAGTAGTAGTAGTAGTAGTAGTAGTACTAGTAGTAGTAGTTGTTATTGTAGCAGAAGCAGTAGCAGTAGTAGTACTACTAGCAGTAGTATTAGCAGTAGTAGTAGGAGTAGTAGTAGTGGTAGTGGTGGTAGTAGTAGTGGTAGAAGAAGAAGAGGAGGAAGAGACGGGAGCCGCGTGCCGTCATCGCTCTGGCTCTAGGGTGGCGCTCGGTGATGAAAGAATGAAAATGGCAAAAGAATGGATGGCATATTGGTGTACTCCTTAAAAGCCTGACTGCATAAATAAAAGAAGAAATTGTCTCCGGTCTTGAGAACTGTCTCGAAATTCGTGGTAACTTCTTTCAGCTCATCGCAATGTATTTAGAGCACCTTCAATACTGGAATAACTACCAGTTCTTCATCGCACAAAAAGCCCAGTCATTCAGGAATGCTACAAAATATTATTCTAGGACCACTTTGCGTATCTGTGCATTACATTTATCCTTTATGTAGATGATATGAGGCTATTTCTAAAACCATTAATAATAAACCAATTTGCCCTGAAAACCAACAAAATGATTGCGTAAGATAGTCACGTCAGATAGTCAGATAGTCAGATAGTATCGTATGCGTCAGGGACAGCATGCGCAGTGCGGCCTCAAAATGTACAACTGATACGCAACAGCCGATACGCTTCTGTCCAAGCCATCTGTATAAATACGCGTTGCTCAAATAAAGCGGTGCTCTTTTCCCCCTGGCATTCGGTGTACCATGACGTCGATACATGGTGTCAGAAGTGGCTAACGCCGACGAGCAGACCGAAAAAATAAGCCACGAAATGGATTTCTTAAGGCCACCGGACGCACTTCACCTGAAAGGGGACATCGCAAAGAATTGGCAGCTGTTCAAGCAGAAGTTCCAGCTTTTCCTGACGGCGACAGAAACAGCAAAGCCTCGACCAGAGCCAACGAAAACAGCGCTACTGCTGACTACCGCAGGTGAAGAAGCAATTGAGGTATTTAACACCTTTACTTTTTCGGAAGATGAAAGCAGCAGTGACTACGCGACGGTAATCAAAAAGTTTGACGAGTATTGCGCAGCCCAGAGCAATGAAGTATATGAGCGCTACTTATTCAGGAGGCGAGTGCAGGAACCTGGCGAGCCATTCGAGCACTTTTTGAGAGATTTGAAGACTCAAGCACGACTTTGTAACTTTGCTGGGTTACTCGATTCAGTGATCAGAGACCAAATTGTTTTTGGTATAACTGACGACAAGATACGCGAGAAGTTATTGAGAGATAACAAGCTCACCCTCCAGAAAGCAGAACAGATCTGCAAGGCTGCCGAAGCAGCCGCGGCGCATAAGGAAATATGGGAACAAGACCATCATCAGGTCGACCCAGTCCACAAAACGAGCTCTACCCATCGTAAAAGGCAGCAGGCCTATATCTGCCAAAGCTGCGCACGAACGCACGCACCGCGGAGCTGCCCTGCTTTTGGTCGTACTTGTCGTAAGTGCCAGCGGAAAAACCACTTTGCGGTCTGCTGTAAAGCAAAGCAGCAAATAAGTGAGCTCACTGGTTCCGAGGAAGAGTTCGATGTACTCAACGTGGCTGTCAGAAACACTGTCCGTGAGCGCGATTGGCTTGCTCAAGCACAAGTTGGCAACTTGTCGGTGTGCATGAAAGTTGACACCGGTTCACAAGCCAATATTCTTCCCCTCAGTGTCCTAAACAAGATGCTGCCAAAACCACCGCTGAAGCCCAGTTGCGCGACATTGCGGTCCTTCGGCGGAAGCGAAATTCAACACTTTGGCACGATCACTACGGAAGTAAAGCTTAATGGTCACAACGCCGTTCTACAGTTTTTCATTGTGCGCAAAGGGCAAGCGATACTAGGCCTTCAAGCCTGCGAACGCCTTAGACTCCTTTCGCGGCAGGTGCACGCCGTGTCTCAAGATTCAACACAAACAGTGGTAGACGAATTCCGTCATCTGTTCAGCGGCACGGGTTGCGTTGAGCGTCGATACCATATGGTACTCCGCGATGACGCCGTGCCGGTAGTGCAGCCAGCGCGACGAGTTCCACTAGCCTTGCGGGAGCCACTACGGGAAGAGCTGCGACGCATGCAACAGGGTGGAATCATTTCCAAGGTGTCGGAGCCCACTGACTGGGTAAGCCCTCTTGTGATAGTACGAAAAAAGGATGGAAAACTTCGGGTATGCATGGACCCCAGGAAGATTAATGAATGTATTAAAAGAGAACATTACCAGATGCCAACGCGAGAAGACATAGAGGCGGAGCTGGCCGGGGCAACTGTTTTTTCGCGCCTCGATGCGAACGCCGGATTCCACCAGATACCCTTGGACGAGGAAACGTCAAAACTGTGCACATTTGCAACGCCTTTCGGGCGGTACCGTTTTCTTAGGTTACCTTTTGGGATTTCATCTGCTTCAGAGGTTTTCCAAAAGATTCTGAATGAAATCTTCGATGGACTACAAGGTGTTAGAGTATATGTTGACGACGTATTAGTCTGGGGCAAATCGATGAAAGAGCACAATGACCGGCTGAGGCTAGCGCTAGAAGCGGCAGAACGAGCTGGCTTGACTTTCAACCCGACCAAATGCACAGTTGGCGTGACAGAAATAGAATTCCTAGGTGACACAATCAGCAGTGAGGGAGTAAGACCTAGCCACTCATTGATACAATGCATGACGCAAATGCCTGAGCCGAAGGACAAACAAGCAGTGCAAAGAATGCTCGGCGTAGCAAACTACTTCAGCAAATTTCTGCCATCGTTGGCGCGCAGGACAGCACTACTACGAGGTTTGCTAAAGCAGGGCACTGTGTTTGAATGGACGGCGAACCACGCCAAAGAGTGGAACCAGCTTTGCGACAGCATGAGCAAACAACCACTCCTATCGCTTTTCGACCCTGCAAAAGAAACTAAAATTTCATGCGATGCATCACAAAACGGCTTAGGTGCTGCATTATTACAGCTTCACGATAATGAGTGGAAGCCGGTCGCATACGCGTCTAAAGCTCTGACGGAAGCCCAGCAGCGATACTCGCAGATAGAAAAAGAAGCCATGGCGATTATGTACGGTTGTGAAAGGTTCAATCATTTCACATACGGTCGTCACATTATCGTGGAAACCGATCATCAACCTTTGATAGCGATATCTCAAAAAGCGATTGGTGACATGCCGCCAAGGCTGCAACGCTTCTTTCTGCGACTGCTTCGTTACGATATCAAGATTGTTTTTGTTCCAGGAAAGCACCTCTTCCTGGCCGATATGCTGTCCCGGGCTTCACTCAACTGTGACAAGACCGACATCGACAGCCAAGATGCAGAAGTACACGCCGTGAGTGTAGTTTCGTCTCGCGTGAGCCATAGAACTTTAACTCGACTGGTCGCCGAGACAAACAAAGATGAATATCTGTGCAGTGTACTCAAAAGTCTGAGAGAAGGTACACCGGTTGAAGGTCAGCTGAAGCCATTTACTGGCGAGCTCTCGCAGGTTCAGGGCGTTTTGTTAAAGGGCTCCAAAGTGGTGATTCCCACTAGCATGAAGCACGAAATTCTGGAAAAAATTCACCAAGGCCACTTGGGTATAAGCAAATGCAAATCCAGAGCCCGGGAAGCGATATTCTGGCCAGGCATGAATAGTGCCATTGAAGCCTTTGTCCAGAAATGCGCAGTCTGCCGGAAATATGCATACAGCCAGCCGCGTGAGCCGCTGCAGATGCGCTCTGTGCCCACGCAAGCGTGGTACCGAGTTGGAATCGACATTTTTTACTATGGGGGTAGACCTTATCTTTGTGTTTACGATGCGCTCTCAAGCTTTCCGGAGGTGGAATTACTTCAGGATACATCGGCCAGGACTGTCATTCAAGCAACAAGCGCTATTTTCGCTAGATATGGCATACCAATGGAGGTATGCTCAGACAACGGACCCCCTTTTTCAAGCTACCAGTTCGCTGCATTTGCAAGAGAATATGATTTCCAGCACATTACTTCTAGCCCTAGATACCCACAGTCGAATGGCCTGGCAGAAAAGGGGGTACAGGTGGTGAAGCGAATATTAAAGAAAACTGATGAAGCCAATCAAGATTTCTGGCTTGGTTTGCTCGCTTACAGGACAACCCCACTGGAAGGTGCTGCGGCACCCGCAGAGATTCTTCAGGCCAGAAAGCTACGAACAACGCTACCAGACACTCAAGAAGGTCCCAGTTTGCATATTGCCAAGCATCGCCAGAGTAAGAGAGACCGGCAACTCCTACCACCCCTGAGACAAGGTGACGTTGTGCGCGTGAAGAAAGTTGTCTGGGACAAAAAAGCAAAGGTCGTGCAGCGCTGTGCTGAACCGAGGTCCTACAATGTTCTAACAGAAGACGGCAGACTTCTGCGTCGCAATCGAAAACATCTCATGTCTACGAAAGAAAACTTTCTGAGTGAACTTGACGACGACAGCGATGACACCATTGAGGACAGCACGCCGCAGCATCAGCCGCGACCAGTGACATCTGATGGTGATGCAGTGTCAAGCGCTCCGGGGTTAAGACGATCGCAGAGACAACGTGCACCCCCGCGACGCTTGGAATACGGCAGAGACTTTCAGCAAATGTCTTAAGTTATTCTTTTGTGCACTGAGCCCATGTCGTGCTTGCAACTTTGCTTTGTTGTTGTTTTTAGTTTTCTTCCCAAAAGAAGGAAGATGTATCGTATGCGTCAGGGACAGCATGCGCAGTGCGGCCTCAAAATGTACAACTGATACGCAACAGCCGATACGCTGCTGTCCAAGCCATCTGTATAAATACGCGTTGCTCAAATAAAGCGGTGCTCTTTTCCCCCTGGCATTCGGTGTACCATGACGTCGATACACAGTACATCTTTATTAAATTTAGAGCAACAAAAACTTAACCAGTTTTTCAGACCTAAGAACCAAATTCCCGGAAACTAATTACTCGTTCTTAGGCTTAGTTTAACATGCACAAAAATAGCTTCATCGGTAAACTGTCGAGGTGTGACATGCGATGTAACATGTCATGGAACTTGGATGTTGATAATCTTATTAAGAAGCTCGCAAATGCAGCGTACGACGCTCACTGACACCTAATATCAATTTTATTTCATTAGTTCACAATGCACTATTTCTGCCAGGCATTTAAAATTGTGTTAGCGGGCCTCCGCCGCGCGAGGCGACGCGCCGCGAGCGCGCGCCCAGCGAGCAAAGAAGAGTCGTAGAAAAGGCAGCAACCCTGGGAAGGAAGATAGCCAGGCAGAGAAGAAAGGTGAACTCCGAATCATACGCATAAATGTAGCCTTAACCATTAGTTTAAATCTTAATAAACAGCTGTTTGCAAATGAAGGAGAAAAGGAAACCTGAATTTCATTCGCGGGCCATTAGTAAGACAAAATTACCTACAATTGTACTTGGTGTGTCCCACAACATTTACAAATAAGACGAAGCTGCACAAATTACAGAAGTATTATCTTTGCAACGGTTTCGTTCTACGCTCACTCGTTGGAAATAACTCTATTAACTGATCTCAACAATGTACCGTTCAATATGAGTTGTGTAAGAAGTCAAAGAAATTGCGACATCTCCTATGATTAATTGGCTAATATACAACCCAAAATAATTTCTACATACCCGAAGGAGGCAAGTTCTGACACGAGTAACATTTTGGACGAATTCTGGTCGTCAAACGCCTCGCTGTTTAGTCCCGAATCGCAGTAATTTGCACAGCGAACCTCCAATAGCGATTATGAAGCTGACCTCATGAGATTTTCTTTTCTCTGGAAATATGTGTTTGTGCAGTTTCATTATATGCATCATTTGCGTAAAGTCAATGTTCATAACTTCGTACTCGCAAAAAAATCATGCGCGAAAATTGGTATATATGTATGCTAGGTTACTTTTTTATTATTATTATTCTACATACTCTGTTGCAGCCCCTTTTCTCGGTTGGGGTGGAATGTGCACCTGCTTTGTCAAGCCTTGTTGTCGGCTTCTTGGATGCACCCCTAACCTCATGAAAACAGACGGTATATTTACTTGTATAATACGGTACCCAGAGGAAGTACTTAACATTAATGCCCCCAACCTATAGAGTGGGCTACTGCAGTGCGTAGGTGGAGGGAACAAGGAGTGCTTCATGGAATCGGAAAGATTGAGTGTTGCTTTCAGGTCGATGGGTATGAAGCTCCAAATGAGAGCGCAATAAAACTGTTAACCCGTAGCCAGTAAATTAATCTAGTTTTAGATTCAACTCTTGAATGGCACGCCGGTAACGTATCGTCATGTACCATAGTCATCATGTATTGTTATTTTGTGTATCATGTCAGCTACATTTAATGCATGAACAAAATCCAGCGGAAGTATACACTCATCAGGGTGCTCATCCACCAAGCCGCGTTGTTGGTGCAAATTTTAACACTTTATTATCTTTTTTTTATATATATCAGGAGTAATAAGACAACATTTGTTAATACAACCTATTAAACTAAACGACGAGAAATAAAGGAAGGGCTGTTTTTTCTTCCACAAGAATTGCGCAGGACACGACCTCGCTACACTCTTCCGAAGAGGAAATTTTCTTCTTCTATTCCATTTCCTGCTAAATGATGGAAAATAAGACAAGAAAAGAAACTGGCAGCAATGGTTGCGCTTAAGGCCCCTGAGCGCATGAGACGAAGATGGAAAAGATGGCGGCAGATTCCGAATGCGGAAAAAGACAGGGACAGTGCTGCAACAGCGAGAGCGCGCCGCTATAAGCTTTCCAATTCGAAAAAAAAAAAAAAAAAGCCCGGACGTTTTGATCGTATGCAAATGAAGCGCGCCAACGCACGTCGCCTCCCTGCTGCATGCGGCGCCCTCCGGCGACAGTGCATGCTGGAGCGGGAGAGGAAAGACATAGGAAGCGGGTTTAGGGAAGAGGGGCAGTGGAAATTGAGGAGGAGGGAAGCGGTGCGAGGAGGAAGATTCTGGTGCAGGGTCGCGGATTCCTCGAGTTGGCCCCGAGGCGTCGGAGCTCGCGTGCGTGCCCCCGCATCTCATTGCGAGACAACTGACATCGACACGCGTTAGCCGATCCTCTCTCGCTTCCCCTCTTTCAACCGCCGCCTCCTCTCCCTTTATTTCGCTATTAGATACGTGCAAGATAAACCATGTAATGAAAACAAAAGGAAAGGAGCCGTAGGAGTAAAGGGTATGCCGGGCTGGCCGCTTCAAATTTTCTCCTCTTACGCTCGCGGACTCTGAAAGAAATGGGGACAGAAAAAGGAAACATGGCGCGGGCCGACCTAGCCGAAAGGAAATAACGCGTCGATTAGGGCAGGAAAGTAACTGCGGAGGAAGAATGAAAGGCAGCAAAACAGAAGGCGGTAGGCGAGGGAGCATACTCCCAGCGAGATTTCAATGACAGAGTGAGACGGGTGCCTGATTGCCATTCCACGACACGTTCGCCACTGCGAAGCGCATGGGGGGAAGAAAAGTTTCGCGGTTTCGGTTGTTGCTGCCGGTGCCGAATCCGCGGGCTTTAAACAAGCTACGGTCGTGAGAACACGTGAAAAGCGCACCAGTCAGCTTTCGTATAGTAGAAGTGAATTAATGCCGCCGAGAAGGTCATCTAATACTACCATGTGCGCTTTTTCCGCCGCGCGAAGGCTCATGTCTCTGCAGCGACCTTTGGCTATGCGGTAGAAAATGTGTCATGATGCCTACCAATGCGGAGTCGGGTCGATCGCGACAAAAGGAACCAAATCGTCTAGCTCTGCAAGCTTGGAATATAGAATTTGAAAATGAAATGCTCTATCGTGAAAAGCAACACGTGAACTCTACCTCTACGGAACGCTCCAAAATTCGTCTTCACACTTTTCGTTTTTGTATTTTTGTGCGTTTATCGCGGGGTTAATTGCGCTTATTTTATGTTTGGGAATAGGGGGAACCTCTATTGTTTTCTTCCTTTGATCAGGTTTTCACGGTATGAAAAACTCGAGTAGTCCGCTTTCAACTGGGGATGTGGCCAATGCAATCTTCCCGGAGAAGAAAACAAAAAGGTCGGCAACAAGCACTTCTCCTGAGCCGGGTCTCACCCGTGCACCTAAAGATAGTCTTAGCCCTTGCTTCATTTCGAGATGATAAACCCCGCACACTATATAATAAAGAGATTTAGCATTGCGGAGGCGTACTAGCGTAGAAATATACCGGTCTACCGGACGCCTCCTGCGCTCGCGCATTGACAGGGGTGAGGCAAGGCGCGGCCCCTGCACGTGCGTATAGGAAGCGTTCGGTAATCCGGTATGCGTCTATGCTAACACGCCTCCAGAATGCTTAATCGCTCTAATAACACCTTACGTCAAAATAGTTTATGCAATTTGCAAAAGCTTTCTCTCTGGCGTGTCCACTCAGGACTGATCTCAGGAGATAGAATGGGTTACATCGCTTGGAGCGGGGATTGGGAGAACATGCATGTCCGAATATGAGCTAAACCCACGGTGAGCACAGCAGTAGTTATTTGCCAGTCTTCAATTTCCCCAAGGTTTGTGGAAGGCTAAGAAAACCCTGAGGAAAGCGTCGGAAATGTTTTCACTTTTGTTACAGACCGGAATTACTACTGTAGTCGATTCTGGGCAAAGTGTAAGTAAATATAAAGTAAAATAAATATACCACTCCGCTTGTGGGATCTGAACCCACGACCTCCGCTTTTCGCATCCGGTGCTCTTACTAACTAGGCTACAACGACGGTTATTTAGGGGGCATTTATGTTGCTTGCGGTGCTGGGTAACCCTCTCAAGGTTAGGTTACAAGCAACATTAATGAAGACATCGCCACCCCGTGCACGGATGGAAAATGACGACGGGCTTCCATCTGAGCTAGTATGTTGGCCGGCCGCACTTATTGCAGCGGTCGCCGATAGCGGTGCACATTGCTACTCTGAAGCCAGTCCCACGCGGCTACATTTTGGAGGGATCATAGCTTGTTTTGCTGAACAGCAGAAATTACTAGTGGGTGTAATGCAGCGGTTGTATAGGGTGGAAAGCAATATTCAAGTCCCTGACGCATAAGAGCTTCCAGATATTATTATTTTTTTCCATTTCAGTAAATTATTTTGTAACAAAATTGTCTGTGCAAGCCTGACAATAAAGATTAAAAAGTTCCTTGTGTCATATCACGTAACAACCGGTGCAGTGCGGACTCTGTTGTCTCGCTCCATGCATCATTGTCGACTCATGTGCCATCTGCTGCATAGCGGTAGCACTTTCTCCACGACACAGACGACCCGATTTCTATCCTCACTGTCCACTGATTAACAATTTTTTTCATAGTCTAATTAACTTCGCTTCCTTTTTAAAGGCCGCAGTGAGTGGGCTGTGAGCAATGTGACGCCACCGACCAAAGAGAATAATCGTCCCGACGACGCCGAGTTTCTGTCTGAGCCGTAGGCTGACGCGTTAAAATTGCCCTTGTGTGTATTGACGATTCACATGCACTTCCTGTGTCCTGCTGATGTTTCGATCACCTGTCACTTTGATGGCCCTTTTTAACGAGCTACACGTGCTTAGGTAACTTCCGTGGCCCAGCATATATGTTGCACTAATGAGCAATATACTATAGGTGAAAGGAGGTGTTGGAGAGCTAACCCCGTAAAGCTCGCTCCGCTAGCGTCACAGTAACCCAGGAATAAATGCTGGTCTTGCTCATTAGCATATTGATGTCGCTGCTTAATTTTTTTCTTCGCGCTTTATCCCGTGTAAACTACTAACTACCCTATTGCGAAGTTAAAGCAGTTGCGTTAATTCTACACGCACGTTGCCCTTTTTGCCCATAAAGGCGGCGCATTTGCCGCTGCCGGCAGCAACCGAAACGACTCGTGTCGGAAGCTAGAGCGCCGCTGCGCTGACCTAACGAGGCATGTGGTAATCTTGGCGCGCTCTTTTGTTTGCCGCCGTGGGGCGCTTGCGAGGGGATCGTGAGCGAGAGGGCTGGAGACAGAGCATCGACGCCAAGCAGAGCCAAAGCTTCATGGCCCCGCAACGCTGGCTCTCGTGCGATCTACGTATAACCAGCCGCTGAAACAAGGATCCCATCTAACGGATCTTTTTTAAGCACTGAGCTGGCAGTAAGGCGCTGCCAGAGGACAGGATTTGTCGGAGAAAACAACCTAAGAGTGTTCCGGTACAGCTCCCTTCTCTCGTGAAAGGCGAACAGTTAGCGTTAATATGCTCTTGCAAGGTGCTAGAGCATACTCTGGTGAAACATCTAAATACTTTCTTGGATAAGCACAGTATTATAAATAAAGCACAACACGGCTTGTGAAGGGGCTTCTCTACTAACACGCAGTTAATTGTAACCATTAATGAATTTGCTAAAGTTATAGATGAAAACAGTCAGGTAGATATAATATTTCTGGGCTTTTCAAAGGCTTTTGACAGGGTGTCACATAATAAATTAATCATAAAGATGAAAGCATTGTGCATAACTCCTGAAAGAATTAACTGGGTAATATCTTACATGACCATCCGAAAGCAGTATGTAGGGGTAGACGGAGCGTGCTCTGAACATTTAGACGTTTACTCGGGTGTGCCTCAGGGATCTGTACTAGGACTGGTCTTATGTAACATTTACATCAATGATCTTGTCGATTCACTGAATCCAACGGCATCAATTAAGCTGTTCGCTGATGAGTGTGTCATTTTTAAAACCATAAATTATCTTTCTGATCAACTTGAGCTAAACGATAATCTAAAATTGCTAGCAGAATGGTGCGACAAATGAGGCTTGATAATAAATTTTGACAAAACAGTTCACATGTGCCTTACCAATAAAAGAAACAGGCTGGAATTTATTTACAGCATGAATGGCAAGATAATTAAACAAGTTGAGAAATATAAGTATTTAGGGGTTACAATTACATCCAGGCTTAAATGGACAGCGCACATTGATAACGTGTGCTCTTCAGCTCGTAAAAAAACTAGGTTTATTAAAACACAAATTAGGCAGATCAACAGCTGCACTGAGAAACAAGGCGTACAAAGCCATGGTGAGACCCTTTTTGGAGTATGCGAGCATCGTGTGGGACCCTCACACTAAGGTAGAAATAGAAAAACTAGAAAAACTTCAAAGGTTGGCCGTTCGTTTTATTTTTAACCGCTATAAACGTCGAGAATCTCCATCCGCTATATTAAATGACTTAAACCTGGAGTGCTTGAATGAACGAAGAAAAAATTTGCGAATTAATACTTTTCAAAACTAAGTTTTGATGCACTAGAATACATAACTAAACACTCCTCAAGGAAGTCTCGTCATAAGCACAATCACTATGTAGAACCTATTTTCGCTCGCACAGATGTCTATAAATTCTCCTTTCACACGATCTCAGATTGGAATGCACTGCCGCATGATTCCCCACTACTTGTTTCCGACGAGTGACTACATCATTAATTGACACTGTATGCAACGCGATATGTTGTTGACTTCGTGCAGTGTTTCTTTCGACTAGAGTAGTCTTTTGATGCGTGATTTCACCAAATGTAGTTTTGTATCAGTATTCATTGCTCGTTTCTGCTTTGTTTTTTTTTTTTTTTTTTGTTTTTTTTTTTTTTTTTTTTTTTTTTTGTGCGTGTTCTGTCAATACCAATGCTGTACAGGGTCAGTTTTTGTACTTTGTTTTATACTGTGCCTCTCCTGCTTGGACCATGTTTGGTCCGCAGTACGTGATAAATAAAAAATAAAATAAAACCCATTTTCCTTTTGCGCTTATGGCCTGTGTTTCGAGAGCATTTTGAGTTCAGGCTGGCTGAGTGAATTTCGTTCCAGGGACGCAAGTGCGCTGCGTACAGTTTTAGATCAGCACAAAATGGAGAATTTAACGCAGGCGCAGTCAAATTTTGTTGTTGTTGTTGTTGTTGTTGTTGTTGTTGTTGTTGTTGTTGTTGTTGTTGTTGTTGTTGTTGTTGTTGTTGTTGTTGTTGTTGTTGTTGTTGTTGTTGTTGTTGTTGTCGCGTCTTTTATTTTTTAACGTGATGGATTAGGAGGGCCAAGAAGTCAAAAGCTGTCCTGGAGATGGCGACTATGTGAAGTCTCTGTCTGCAGTTCGTCTACGTATGTAGAAGCATTTACTTGAAGAAATGGACTAAGGACTGAATCAGAATTAGAATAAAATCACGATTACAATCATATTATAGTTATAACTGAAATAAAATTATAACTGTAATAGAATGGCGAGTAAACCTAATGCTATTGCACTTCCTCCACCTCAGTCAGATTGACTGCCTCTAATTGTTTTCTTCTTTTTCCTCGTCCGTACATTAAAGGGCAAAATAAAGATGCAACTTCATCTTCTTATAATCACCTACCAGTTAAACCTACCCCCCTTGGAATTCCACAGACATTACTCATATGGTTCTCGAACTTTCTGATAAGGCGCGTGCAACTTATATGCCCCAACTCTCAGAGATTCTCGCTTATTGGCCTACCATCATTCTACCAACTGAGTTAACCAGGGAGGTCAGCAGATCAGATGGTAGGGCGAGAGCCCATTGATCAATAACTCGAAGTGGGAGCGTTGTTGGTCGAATATTTAGGGGAATCCCCCAAGGTGTATTAGATTTGTAATAAGGGAGTAGTTACCCATTGATATCCACCCAAGCGCAGCCATACGGCTACAAAGGAAAGCTATACAGCTGCAGCATGCACATTAATGTGGCATGGGCTGTTAAGAGAGATGTGCTTACGAAAAAAAGACATGATTTGGCATTTGCTTAAGCTTAGAAGCATATGTCATTTGTCACAGACTGCCCCGGAAAGGCGGTGGTCCTGGTTTCGATCACCGGGCCAGAACGAATTTTTCTTTAACTACGACGTTGCTGTGAAAACTGTATAGGTTTCCCTCGTAGCCGTATGGCTGCGTTTGGGTGGATGTCAGTGAGTAATTACTCCCTTATTACAAATCTACTCAACCTTGGGGCATTCCCCTAAAAATTCGATCAATAATGTCACTTCCATTGTCTGAACTTCATCTTAGAATTATCTTGACGTCCACTTGGCATAAACTTGATCATGGGTTACTCACATTGAATAAATATGCTCCCAGGCTTCATGCACTCTCGATTATTTGCGGAGAAACCAAAAATCACCCCCCCCCCCCCCTTCCAGTCAAACAACAGGCATAGAAGACCTGTATACTTCCAAACCTCGAATACGCATCATTCATCTGGCGCCCTTCGCAAGCATGTCTCACTGGTAAACCAGAAGCCATTCAAATCTTCAAAACTACGCCGCACGATTTATCATGTCACAGTACTCACTCTAAACTAGCCTCACGGCGCTAACACGAACCTTTTCCCTCCCAAGTCTTCCATCACGTCGTATCATATCACGTCTCTGTCTTCATTTTTTTTTTTGTTTCTACTAACCTCACAAACGGTACCCTCTAGAAGAACTGGGGGACTTTATCTGACAACAGCGCGGCCCGCTGTGCCCCCCCCCCCCCTACATATATCTTGCACCGTGAGCACGGAGTAAGGTAAAGGCCTGTCATTGCCAGTGGCGTAGTCGACACGTCACAGTAGAGCAGGGAGTTCAAATTTGGCTCCGTTGCCACTGCACACGTCGTCATTGAACGTGGCTTCTGCACCGAGCTTTCTAGTTGTCTCTTGCGCTCAGTTTCAGTTTAGTACGAATAAAAAAGTTATGGGGGATACAAAGTTCCGCCTTTAAGAGTATGACGCTATAGCGTAGGCTACCAGGCCACATATAAAGCCCCGCTTTAACCAAGCCGTATGAACGTACCTGCGTGGCATAGGGATAACGGGAATGCAAGGGTCCTTGCAGGCGGATTCTGATATCACCTTCACGTATGAGAGGAGAGGCCCGAATTGGCAGTCCCTGCCAAATGTTATGCCAGCCAACCCCACGTCCACTCAGTGCGCGGTCATGTCAGCTATCAGCTGCCGCCTGCCAACGCCATAATCGTGATTTTTCACTCAAAACGTAAGCGTTGGCGCCGACGTCGGACTTCGGTGAACGGGGCCTTTAACGCATGTCTCGTTAAGAGCGACGGAATTCCTCGCGCTGTAATTTCGGTTTTTCTTCGTTTTAAAAACTGATATGGCGTCGAGTTGTTGACGACTTCGAACTCCCCATCGGGATTAACCACCCAACTGCGATAATTAAAAAGTTTATCAGTGGGTTTTAGTTAATTAGCTAGAACTTCTCTGAGTTTCTGAGAATAGTGTGCCCGTCGCGGCAAAGAGTTTGTTTCTGCATGCATTTTTTCTATTTTAAGCACACTTTTTTAGATTACTTGGTTTTCTCTGACACATTCTGTATGCAGAATTGCTGCTTGAACTTCTTTTTACTGCCCAGGCACTCATTCCGACAAGTGCGTTCTGTCTAAGTTGACATTTGAGCGATGTCGATTGGCGCGCAAAGAAAGAATATCTTCATTCTTCTTCTGCAATTGCTGCTACATTACGATATGTATTGTACTATAGTCAAAGCTCCAATTTTCCGTTCATCAGGGCAACGGCCCCCTTGTTCCACGTAGCCAGTTCAAGTTTTAATCAACGCACACGCTCGCTTATAGCCGTCATAGTTCGATAAGAAGTTAATCCGATTTTCTATCAGCTATCGACGTGTGCAGCCCGTTTGAATCGTGCCCCTGCCGCACATACGAGGACACACAAAAGGTTGACTTCCCTAACAAGCAATGAGGTATAGTTAATAACCTACTGGTAAATGTGATGAAAGAAAAATAAGAAGGTGCTACATTCGCTGGCTGAGGTGTGAGCCTCAAGTATATACGCAAATACAATTAAAATAAATAGGAATTTCGTAATTTTACTGCATATCTCCTTTCTTGTGCTTTCTTTAGCTCATCTATTTCACCTCCTCTTTCTGTTCCTCACTATCCCTTTGTTTCCGTCGCCTCAGTTCAGGTGCTTCCGATGAATAGGCAGCAGATACTGGGGCTGTAAACATCTTTTTATTTCCTTTTTTGATTACTTCGCAACAACCTTACTACTACTGCATACAGTAAAGGCGGTTACCAGTACAATTTGAAAATGCCTCCAGAATCTAGAGGCCTTACTTTGGCTTTTATAGTTTCATAACGGCCAGAAGAAGCTTCTATGATGAGGCCGGTGCTCACTATGTCGCCGCAAGCCCGTGCCACCATGTCATCAGACCGGACCATTTGCGGCTCTGTACAAGAGAAGGTGGTGCATAAGAGCAGTAAAGTGCGCTTAGACTCCCTGACAAACGAGTGGCCTAAGGGTGCACCATCCTACGCGAGCCCTATTGTTATGGTTGGTTTGCTTTGCTTTGCTTTTTGGGGTTTAACGTCCCAAAAGCAACTTAGGCTATGAGAGACGCCGTAATTGAAGGCTCCGAAAATTTACACTAGCTGCGGTTCTTTGACGTGAACTGACATCGCACAGCACACGGACGCAGCTTCTCGCCTCCACCGAAAAGCGGCTGCCGAGGTCGGTATTCGATCCCGCATCCTTGGGCACAATAGTCGAGCGCTCTAACCCCTGCGCAACCCCGCGGGTTTCACCTATTTTTATGGATATACGAATATTTATGCAAGCTCATATATGCTGCATCGTCGGTGCTTTCACGACGCGTAATGACATGCAATACTTAATGAGGTTAGCTTAACGTGCAACGACTTTTCTGAAGGATGCAGGTTTATCGACATGCATAAACCTGCATTATTTGTTTGCCAACCTCATAAATTTCACAAACAAAAAAATTGCCGACGATTACGTTACTTCCTAATGCGAAATTTGAGAGCAGCTCATCAGCTGTTTTACCTCTTCGATAGATTGGGGCAAAGATTTCGAGCAAGGCATGTATGTACAGTTACAGAAAACTTTTTTTTTACACATATTCCTTGAAGAAACACTCCACTCACAGTTCTTGACTGTCATGAAGGAAGCTTTGTGGTCGGAGAAATGAAGAAAGCAATTAGGTCATCGGGAGGTTTCAGGGTGCAGCACGTGGGCCCATAGGAAGGTTGCGCGGCGAAGAGATAGCAGCAACTGACTGATGTCGCTAGGAATCAAGACAACGTGGCACTGTGCGTCGGCTTGGGATGCACGCACCGTGATCTGCTGATAGCGAGACGCCGCTTCGGCAACCGGAAAACACCGTCGCCGCCACGCAGGAAGAAGGAGGTGTGCACGCAGCGGCGAATGGTGGTGGCAGGAGCACGCGCGGTCGCCGCCCCGGAGAAGGAGGGGGGGGGGGGGGGGGGGGGGAGCGCGCGCTGCCCCGGCTGCGGAGTTGGGTACGAGGGACAACGCCGACGGCGACAACGACGCGAAACACAGGAACGAGCGCCAAAGAGCTGCGCTTTAAATATGCGTCTGTGGATATGCACGTGGGAATTCATTTTTTATATCGCATGGACTTCACGCGACCTGAGCTGATTGTGTTGCATTGCATCATCTTGGCCTCAGAAGTCGGTATATGGTCTGGTATGATATGGTACGTTCTGGTATCGTCTGGTATGGGATATGATATGATATCGTATCGTATGATATGGTATGGCATTGCATGGTATAACGCGGTATGGTATGGTATAATATGGTATTGTATGGTGTATGTGTGTGGTATGGTATGGTATGGTATGGTATGGTATGGTATGGTATGGTATGGTATGGTATGGTATGGTATGGTATGGTATGGTATGGTATGGTATGGTATGGTATGGAGTATAACGTTCCAGTGAGACTCGGGCTATGAGCGCCTTCGTGCTGGAGGGCTCCGAAGAATTCCGAGCACGTGGAGTTCTTTCAAGTGCACTCATTTCTGACAGCACACGGATGCAGGAATGTGTTCGCATCTGTTCGGTTTGGTTTAGGGTTTTAATGTCCCAAAGCGACTCAGGCTATCACAGAGGCCGCAGTGGAAAACCACGGAAATGTCGACCTCCTGAGGCGCATTGCTTTTTCCCTTCATCAAAAAAACTGCCACCGCCGCCGGAATTCGAACACGCACCATCGGGCACAAAAGTCGAGCATCCTAACCACTGCACCACCGCGGCGGGGCTGTTCGCACCTGTGATTTTCGTCCGTTTTTACCTTTTGAGTCTTTATTCACTCTTCTTATTTCGTTTCACTGTTGCTTACTTTAAGGCGAAAGCTTTTAAGCGCTCATACTCGCGGTTACCGTCCGTCGGTTACATCCAAAGGCCGGAAGAAGAAAAAGAGGAGGAGGAGGAGGAGGAAGAATAAGAAGAGAAGGAGGAGGAAGAAGAATAAGAAGAGGAGGAGGAGGAGGAGGAGGAGGAGGAGGAGGAGGAGGAGGAGGAGGAGGAGGAGGAGGAGGAGGAGGAGGAGGAGGAGGAAGAAGAAGTCGTGGGAGGCGGTAGTAACCGAGCGGAGCAGGAAAGCGTCGGCCGGTATCGCATGCGCCGGAAAGGAAAGTCGATTCTGCCAAGAACGCCAGGACCCGCCGCGGTGATGCAGTGGTTATGATATCCGACTACTGTACCGGAGTACCCTGGCTCGATCCCGACCGCCAGCGGCTGCGTTTCGATGGAGGCGAAATGAAGAAGAGTCCGTGTGCTGTGCGATGTCAGTGCACGTTAGATCCCCAGGTGGTATAAATTACTTCGGAGCCCTCCACTACCGGCACCTTTTTCTCTCTTTCCGCTTTCACTCCCACCTTCCTCCCTTCCCTTACGGCGCTGTTCAGATATCCAGAAAAAAGTGTGACGAATACTGCGCCTTTCCTTTCCTGAAAACCAATTATTATATTATTATTGTTGTTATTATAACACCTGTGAACTTTGATATGTTCAACGAAACGCTGGTTGTGTTCGATGCAACGCTCGGTCGCCCGCAGCCAAAGCTTTTGCTCCACATTCGGTTCAGCGGCATTTGAACCCCTCTATTTTTTTTCCCGTTGCCAAGACTGGCAGCGCCACCTCTCTGCGGGTGGAGTTGATATTAATCAGAAACGTACATTGGGCTTGCGGCAGCTAGTGCCTTCTTATTCTGTTGCCACTAATCGTACTATATTTAATTTCGTTTTCACGGCTGCACTTCCGGTCAGCATTTGACTCCTTTGCCCACGTTTGTCATGCATATGCCAGCAGAGATTTTTTTTTTCCCTGAATTCTTGGCCGATAACCTTGTGTGGATATGCGCCATCTGTTGTTCGTTTAACAACAACAATATGCAAGCAGTTATGCAGGTACAGAATAATAAGTTCTAAATTCCGCGAAACTCAAAATTACTATCTGGTGGTTGAAATATTTGGTTCATGGTACCAAAGACGTTCGTTTATGTCTGAAGTTGGAATCAGGCCAGTTAGATAATTAAGAGCGCATACACAGCCCTCACCACTTTTCTTCAAAGCCTTCGCTTAATGTTCCAGATCTGCTTGGAATCTCATTACCACTGTACCACCACACACGGGTGGAAGACTCGCAATGGAGTTTCATATTAAATGAACGCTTTTCAACTTTTTTTTTTTCTAATTCAGCGCAGTTATATGCTGCTAGGATTTTTTTTCAACAACACTTCTCATTCATTTACGCAGCCACATACTTCGATTCTGAGGCAGAAGAGCGGATTGACGTTTCACATGTTCGACAGATGGCACAAATCGTCGACGTCCTAAATTTAGCGTGGACTAAAGGGATTCTGCTGACCTCAGTGCGTTCGCAACCAACATGGCGGCGATGTAAATGTATGTTTCCTTTTTCAAAAATATTTGGCCAGAAACAAAGACCTTAAGAGCACAGTTGTTCAGTGCAAAGTTGGCAGTCTTGTGCCGGGATCGTTGGCACTGCATGATGAGAAGTCAGCGCAAAGACCGGACGAGGGACAGAGGAGAAGAGTCTTGTGTGTTCTCTCTTCTGTCCCTCGTCCGATTTTTGTGCTGATTTCTTCTCATCGTGGTGGTCTGAACAAAGGACTCTTTAGTTTTGTCTGTGGGAACGTTAGCATCGGGCATGCAATTGTCCGCACAAGCAAAGTGCCAAGCACCTTTCGTTAGGGAGGGAAGATGGGATTTTTGACAACACAAAACATAGTGAACTAGGGTCGAAAGGGGGCCCCAGTCCGCTGATTAAAATTTCTACAAGAAGACTCGACTGCTCTGTCATAGCTGCAAACGAAACACCGCTCACAGCTAGATCACTTCAGTATGCTTGCATCTAGGTACTCAACGGCAGAGTCGCGGAGATTTTCAGAGGCATGCAACAAGTTTAGACATAGTCGTTGATCAAATAAAATTAGCACTGCCATCTGTAGATAGCACATATGTGACACCTTGACATGCAAAAAAGCATGAATCGGTCCAATGAATCATTTTAATTGTACCATGTCTTGAACCGCTCGTTAAGTGTTGTTCTGACTGAAGACTACACGCGAAAAAACAACCATTGTCATAAACCCTTTCCTCTTACCTCGCAAACGCTGAAGTGCAGCAGCGGTCTGAACCTTAATGACCAACACACGAAATATACTGCCTCATAGGTGTCGGAAGGAAAGCTGCTGACAAAGCAGGAGTAATCGAGGAGATAGCTGGTAAAACGGCTACAATTGAAATTTCGATGCTAAAGAAGTGAGGTTTTTCTAAATGTAATGGTTCAGCAAAACGCCGCTCTGCTCACATTACACAACGCCAAGTATGGCTCGATGTACTAGGTCCGGCTAGATCGGCTGTAATACATCGAGAAACCAAGGAGAACCGAACATAAGGCCAATAACAACAACAAGCACATTATTGGCAGTTTTCGTATACATTTTAGCTGCAAGCGCATCAAAGCCAAAAATGTCTTTGACGGCTTTGATAGACAAACATTATTCAACAATTGTGTTTTTTTTTTTAATCACGACGAGTGAAAACAAGCAGAAAAAATAAATGTTAAAAGCGGTTCGGTCACAATGAAGAGCACGGTGGCACATTTGTATTTAAATGTAGAGCAATATGTAGACAACCGAAAGAAGGTATGCAGGAGACCGATAGTCATTGAATGCACAAACCGTATCAAAATAGCAAAATTACGAAAGAGGCAAACCTCACGCAAGATTCACATCAGGTAATCAATGTTCAATGCTCGATAAAACGTAAGGACCAGAGAAAGAAAGCGCAATGCTTCTGAAGGAAAAAATGCAAATGACATCGGTGCTAGAAGGTAGCCAAACAGGAAAATAAATTAACTGTCGAAATGACTGTAGCAACTTTCTGACCCTGTATTTACATTCTGCTGAGAGCATTTCATCCGGAATCTATTGAATATTTTTGGCACGGAGGTAGACCTTCTCGTTTGACCCTATACCTGGTCGAGCATCGTGGTACACCATAACGTTGCGTGTTCGTAGCACCTTGGGATCCGTGTGTCTTGTTTTTAAATCAGAATGCCAGAAATGGAATAGGGTAACTGTTTGATTAAAAGAAAGATTCTGGAAAAAGAGAACATAAACCCTGAATAATTTTCTCATTCCGGGCTCTATAAGGATTAAAATAATATAATATATCAATAATAACAATTTTTCATCAACTATTATGAAAGCAAGGCCGTGAGAAAAATTTTTGAAAAATCTTGACAAAATTCCACAGTCTCCTTTACGGTGATGCACGTTTATATATGTGACCATACAGTATTTGTGAAAGTGAGATAAAAATACGTGATCTTTTCTTTACGTTGTCTAAAGAAGTATAGAAGAAAAAACATCTGGCTCAAACGTGTGTCGTGCAAAAGGGTCACGGCTCACGAAACAAAGTTGAACCCAAAGCATTTCTAAACTCCTTGTGGTTATTGAAAAGTTCAGCCAGAATCCAAGATATTTATTTTCTATATATAGTAGGGGCAAAGCAGCTGACTGCCTTCCCGTATTCCCTGTGGCTTGTTGCAGAGGAGGCTGCCATAAATAATATAAAAGAAAAAAACTGGGCACAGGGCATACCGCTTTCTTGAACACGTTTATTTGTTTATTGCCCTCCAAAGCGCGAACGATTAATCGCCCATTCAAATAATCGAAGCAAAAATCAATTATCCTGCCATTGACTAAGTAGTCGGCGTCAATTAAGAGTTCGCCCACTTCGCTTTTCACTCGTTGGATTACTCACTCCGTCACTTGGTCATCGGTTCATTCACAAACTCACTCACTTCCTCGTTCCCTCTCTTCTTCACTCGTACACGAGATGCGAAGTCCACACTAAACGAGAAACTGCGTTCCTTCACTGCTGAGTCCACGGTAAGCGGCAGCGGGTGGTCGACCACCGGATAATCGCATTACTCGCGGCTCAGTGACAACGCGGTAAATACGCCAGAACACAACGCGGGGTACTCTTCGCCAACAATGCCTCCTTTCCTGTCCGCTGTAGTTCGTCGGTCTCTCATCTCCTCTGCTGTCGTCTGTGCGAACGTGCACTGGTGCATGCGGGCGACCAATGTAGTCGGCGAACTGCGTTCTCTACTATATCCTATAGCCCTGCCTCCTTGCCACATTTTTTGCATTATTTTTTTTCGGCCCTGCCAAACGCTTTATCTCCCTACTGAGACCTACAGGCAATGCCACCGGAGAAACAAGCAACCGAGGAGCGCGTAAGACCAACGCTACCTTGATAAAACTGACAGTAGGAGAAAGGCGAAACCACGTGGTGAACGAGGCTTACCGATAAAAATAAAAGCAAAAGATGTACCGCCCAACATATCTTTATGCGGCGCATTGAAACCGCAGGATAGAGGTACCGAATAAAACGGCATGCAATGAAGTGGTATATGTCACGAAGTCGAATTAATTACAGAGCCACAGAAATTAGGAGGGCACCCCCCTTCTACTGTGGCGCTTAGTCTTTTTTTTTTTTTTTTTTTTTTTTTTTGCAACCTACGCCAGGTGTGGGGGGAGCCTACAAGTGCCCATCTTTTCGTCTCACTCCCTTAGTTTAAATTCACGATGTAAATCTCACGGCCTGTTTGCGCAACTATGCCCTTAACTTTCATTAACGTGACTGCAACATAAGCGCAGCGACTTCGGCATTCTTCGGTTAAGCGCGTGGAAACTGGCGCGCCAGACCGAAATAGGACGCACGTAACTAACCGAAGGTGAACAAATGAAAATATTTGGCTCTTAGTACCGATACAGAGGAATTGTAGTGGAATGGTTGCATATAAACACTGGAATCTGCAAAGAAAACGAGAAGGAAGAAGAGGTTTGGGACTTGGGAGAGCGTGCGGTAGAGACTGAGCGTGATGTTGGCATGTTGATAGCCGGGAATTAAACGAATTCAGAGGCGACCTGGTGTCCGCCCTTCTTCTATAGGAATGGGTGACGCAACCCATCTTTGTCTTTCGCTATAAGCTCGGAACCAAGTTATGAGATTTCACACGGAGACGCAATACGCCGCTCTTTTCACTCAAGGTATGTAAGCGAGGCCACAATATTTAGTATCCGCTCTTTAATTCATTAATGCCGCAATCCTCTACAGTGGGCTATTAGGTACGCCCCAAAAAACGTTCTTTAACCTGCACCGAACACTTGGCACCTGTCTGTTGTTACATCTCTTGTTGCCGAAAAGTAAGAACAGTTTTTGAACTCGACCAAACACCTCAGCCCACAAGTCTTCGTGATATATACCTCGGGCTGTGCTTTGCATCCTTGTGAGCTACGAGGGGAGGAAAAGCTCCAGACATCATATAGCGAGGACTTCGAGAGCAATAGGCACGCTTTGCGACACACTAGAGTAACATCTCTGCGAACTTACTTCATGCCCTCTCGTTCTTAGATGAAAGTTCCCGAAAAAAAAAAAAAAAAGAACTTCTTAACTTGTGGAAACAAAGAATATCTTGTGCAATCGCATAAGGGCCCTACATCGCTGAAAAGCCGGCATTGACGTTTCCGGGCTTGTAACTGGAAAATGAGTAGGAAGAAAATAAATAAAAAATGGTCTTGCAGATCCCATGGCATAGAATTCTTACACGCAAATAATTCTGCATCAACTTTGCGACGCAACATTCCTTAGTGTCATTCCGTTTCGTTTCCCATTCGTCATACATGTGACAGCCAAGTTGGAGGCTATTCTGCGATAGGGACTTGAAACGACGACTTATGTCCGCACCATTCTATGTCGTTGACAGCAAGTGTAGATGTACAACGAGAAGCAACAAGACACTGCGCTTTTCATTCACAATATATATATATATATATATATATATATATATATATATATATATATATATATATATATATATATATATATATATATATATATATATATATATATATATATATATATATATATATACTCGCGGAATGTAAAAGCGGTGTTAAAGGTGCTATCACGCCTGCTCTTAAAATGTAACTCCGGCGATTTTTCGACCGTACTGAGTTATTGATTGATTTATATTGCTGAAGGCTTGGTCATCACAGCACGCAGTTACAGTATTTACAATACGCAAGCGATAATCTTAAAAAAGCAAAAAAACTTCAATCAAAATAAAAACTCCCGCGCGTGGCCCGGAGAGCAGTGCCTTGCGTGACGTCTGATGATGACGACACAGGCGTGCAGCCGCGCCGCACGCATCCGCTGCCGTTCTGCCGAGGTGCGCAGACGTCAATCGCTGTCACGTACGGCATCATGTGAAACATATTATGCGATGTCGGTGAGTCGCCCTCTACGTCATCGGACAGGGACACCTAGGACGATAGCCATCCAAATGCAAAAAAAAAAAAAAAAAATACTTGGCATGCATGGCCAATGAGGATTAAATGAGCGAGTGATCTTGAATGGTATGCGGCTAAATTATTGCAGCGTAAAGCATTAATTTCCTAGAATTTTTAAGCCATATATGCACTCACAAAGCCGACGCAAGTGGCTCGCATATAGGGGGTATTCACATGACGTCACAGCTGACATCAATATGAAGCCGACGCCATCTTTGTGTCCTGGTTTGACTAGTACTATACTGGCGGTGGTTAGGTTAGCTGTTCGTGCGCGTCCGTTTGCTCTGTCACTCTGCCTCATGCCAGCACCGTTGTTATGAAAACTCAACCGGTATCATGAGTGACAGTTCGATTTATCAGCAAAGTGGGCGCGATGCGGACAGAGACCTGTACGAAACAAAACTTTGGTACCAACCCGTGTGCAGTCGATATGCGCAACTGCACGGTAAGCGTCGGCCTGTGCCCACGCATAAATGTGCCACATTCATGAATTCCTTGTCCTACAGGCGAGCTTCATCACAAGGAACCAATCGCAAGCCTACTGACCACTCGAAGAACGCAACTACGTTACAAGCGGCTGGGTTAAGAGCCGCGGTTGAAGCAGACGAACTCTCTCTTTGTGCAGTTACGTGCATGCCGTCCATCGTTTATACCAACTAAACCGCTGAGTTTTTGTAGCTGATATTCTGCATAGAAATGGCGTTTAGTAGTCAGTATCTTTTATAAAAAACTTGTTTGGTGTACTTGCCTCAACCGATCAGAAGAAGTCGGATGTTTGCATCGTCTGTGGCGGTAAGGAAGCAAAAGAAACCGCTGCCACATGCCACAGCGATGACACCGGTAGCGCCACCTCGTTGCCTTGCGGGCTCGAAATAACTTTTTGCAGCAAAACTCTTGAAATACAGCGCAGTTTTGGCCAAGCTAAACTTTATTTGTTATCAGAGATAAATTTGTTTATAAAGTTAACCTTCTGCAAAACAACTCTGCCCGCATACGTTCCTTCGCCGAATCTGTATGCGGTCTGCTTTGATTAGCAGCCGACATAGACGATGCGAACATCCGACTCCTTCTGATCGAATGAGGCAAGTACGGCAACACAAAGTTTAGCGAGTCATCTTCGAAGGATTTTATTGCAACAAAACACGACGAGGAGGTGTTGGCGGCGCGCTGAATGCATGCGCATTACTGCAAGCGACACATTGCCGCGCTGCTCTTTTACTGGGAATGTGTATTAGTGCGTGAAGAACAGTCGTGCACAGAAAGTGACAAGAGCTGGCTGCTAGGGCACATCCGGAAGATTCCATTCCAGCTCATTTTGACATACATATCTCATATTCCATGATAATTATGCGGTTGTGCCGTGCCAGCCATGCGTGGCGTGGCATCTCGGTGAAGTGTCTCGTTCGGGTGGAGTTGTTCGTGTGTACTTCCGGAACCTTAAAATGCCGAGGTATTTCACGCAGCTCTTCAGCTTCCGTTGTTTGTTTACACTGTGCACGCGTCTATTACAGTCTACGATAGCTCAATAAACAACATATAGCTGCGGGTGCCACGGCTTGTGGAACCGCACGACAGCACTTGATACGTACGTTCGCCCTGTTCGTTCCGTGGACACAAAAATGGTTGACTGCGCCTCACTTACCCACAATGCACCGCGCACAGCGCGTCAGTGAATACCCCCTATATGAGGGCAACCGATCGTTACTGCAAATTCCCATTTTCTTTTCTCGATACCGACCCTAAATCCGCCTCGCTGCGAATAAGATTATTGTAATCCTAAAGCGCATGGGCTGGACATAGAGTTTCAACTACGTGTACTTCGCACACTGCAGAAAGTTTCAAGAGCAACAAGTCATATAGGCATTGCCTATAGTGTGCCGATCGACGGATACAACCTTCGAGAGTACGCACCCGACGGCGCAGTATATAGCCCCGTTCCGTCCTATCAGGATCGTTTGCTCGGCGTAATGAATGTTAAGCGGTACATCAAAATATGACTGACTCCAGCCGCATCAAAAAAGTATACAAATTCGCAGCACTTGCCGTACTGAATGCAGCGAGCTTACCGCAACAGTGCTGCCCGCGAGAGCGGCGGTCAACGGCGCTCTTCAGCCGTGCGCTGCGTCCCAGTCGTATAGGCCTATAATCTATCTCACACCGAAGCCGCGGCGAGCGGAGCTTCCGAATTGATCAGCGCTGTAGTAAATGTTCTGTCAACCTAACTGTCCCAGAGTAAAAGTAAGATGTAATCTCGGCGACGCCTTAGCAGCGGATCTAGAGTACGAGATCGGATGAGATCAGCCACATATCGGCAGCAGCTGCGAACAGAAGTTCGCTTGTATCGCAGTTATCCCCATAGTCTCGTTGTACATCTGCGATCCTCAGTAAGGGTTTTTTTTTTTTTACACTAATTTATCCAGTCGCGTAATATTTAAGAGATAAACAGATTTTAAAATGCTATATTTCTGACCGTGGCTCGAAAAAAGTCCGCCCTGCCGGCACCGGTAGACTGCGGCAGGCGGTTTAGCTTATGTCGTGTGCGGAAAGATCGTCGACACAGCATCCGATTTCAATAATCGCCTAGTACTAGTGAAGCCGAACTCTTCTCTCAGAGCCGTCCTGTGTTGGTAGCAGGCCCGCGTGAAATGTTCCGAGAATACATGCGTTCTGGAGGGGGCACTGGATCACATTATTGAATTTGTTGCGAACCTTTTTTCACTAGCTACCACCCATCGCTGCAAAGGAATGCATTAGTGTGAGCTGAAACTACAAGACAGTGATTGCAAGATCTATGCCGTTCGCAAGAAAGCTGTCGGCCGTGCCTGCGTCGTGCCAGGCTGTTCATACTGCGACGTTTTCCGCGCGCAGGCGAGCGGGGGTCGAAGTCGGATACGTCAAGTCGGCGACGCCGCTCCACGCGCGAAACCGGCCACCTACAGGAAAACCAGTTCCGCCGCGGAGAGACGGCTGCAGTTGAACAGGCGCATGCGCAGAGGCGAGAAGCCGCCGTCGCCTCGTCCCGTGCCTGCAGTACCTCATAGGATCGTACAGGCGATGCCGCACTATACAAGCCGCGCCCAGCAGGGCCGTTACACTGTCGCCGTCGTCTGCTCGAAAATCCTTGCACGACTGTGACGTCATCAAGCACAGTGTTGGCCGTAAAAATTTCTTGCCCGGCAGCACGAGTGGCGGGTCCCGGAGCGCGCTATCTTTAAAATTCTTTGCAGGAAAATTAAAGCGTCCTGAACTGTGCCTTTTTTGAACACGTAGTGTTGACGTTCAGATACAAAGTCTGATACAAATTTCATTGATATCTGTGAGCATCGAAAAATCGCTGGAGTTGACGTTTAAGGCGAAGCGGAAGTGTCCCTGTAATTTTAGTTTTGTATTTGCATTGGCCCGACTCATTATGCAATGTAAAATATGGTCTAAATGAGCTTTCTGCCAGTTCCCCTAGCATATGGTGTCATCCGTCTGGTTCAGTTCAGTTCAGTCGTTCAGTCGTGTCCGACTCTTCGTGACCCTATGGACCATGTCACGCCACGCTTTCCGGTCTCTCACTATCTTCCTAACATCGCATAACTTCATCTGCAGTGCCTCGAGGATGCCACTTAACCATCGCATCCGTCTGGTAGTGCATAGCAAACAAGTACTCACGTCCCTCCATGTCGGCTATATCTAATTCTCTTCATACTATGCATGATGTGAAATAAGCTGGTGCTGCGGATGATTACTGTGCATTTGAAGCTGCTGAAAGGCTTGCAGAGTGAGCACGTGCAAAAACTCGCGTGCGTGCCCCCAAATCTCTACGTGGGAAAAAGTGCCTAATGCAGGAATCAGGAGCACCGATGATGCGATTGTGTTTTAGGAAACATGCATCTTTTTCTGAAAAGGTTCGCAGCCTGTTTTCGCACAGAACTAAAATTCTGTAATATTTTTTCACTTATACGTGAGCCACAAAATATGCTCAATAAAACTTTTGTGTCCCCGTCTCATTTCTATTTTTTTTTTTTCAAATGTAGTATTTTTTCCGAAAACACGAACAGAAGATGCAAAAGCTTTGGAGTGTTCATAATTTCTTGTTATTTCATATTGCTAATCACATTAAAGAGGGTTTTTGTATAATATTTGTAATTTAGAACTCCATAAGCAGTAATAAATGATGTACGCAGCGTTGATTCCTCTAGGCAAGGGTTCATCAAATGGGTATCGAGGAACCCATTGGCAGGGTAGCCAGGCCCAACAAAAAAAAAGCAAAAAGTCGCCAAAGAAAGTTCATAATGTAGCCAAAAAGTAGCCAAAAAGTAGCCAATCAGATCAGAAAGGATTTAAAGTAGCCAGAAAGGAGCCATAGGGTAGTAAGAAAGAAAAAACAGGTGAATACTTTCCTTTAAATTTCTTTTCATTACAACGTCCGCGCACGAACACCAGATGGTATTACAAAAGCAAAAACAGCTAGAAAAGTGTCTTGAATAGCATGGCTATTTAGAGCTGTGGTACCTATACAGAAGAAAACAGATCCAGATCTGAAAGTTATGTCCAAAAACTTCGACCGCACTGTGGAATCTCCACTGCAGAAATGCGAAAGCCTAAGCGTTGCTGGTGAACTTGGAACATCACGTTTGCTCTCATTGTCATTATCAACTAAATGCACCGTCATTATGATTGCTAATGTCATCACTGTCATCCTCACGATAGGCGGGAGAATTATGATTTTCACGATTCCGGGCGTGGCGCAGTTGGTTAAAGCGCTCGGCTGGGAATCCAACGGATGGTGGTTCGATTCCCGGTGGAGACACTATTTCTATTTTTCCGATGTCGTCATTCATTTGATTGACAGCTATAGTGTGACTGGATGAACGAGCGCCGACGGTATGAGCCATCAATTTGGCCTTAATAGCTAGAAAGTAAAGCATGCCAGAACTGCGAAGGCTCAAGTGTTGATGTTCAGGGTGCATCGTAAATGGATGCGTTCACCTCCTTAATCATGTTTCTAGAATTGTGAACTCTCAGCTTGTGACCTCCCTCAACTGCAGGTTAAACTTGATCTTCAAAACCTACACATGGGGATCATCGTCCGTTCTGTTTCTCAGCTGTTCTTGTTAATGAGACGGTTGAAAATACTCCTTCTCTGTCATCATTTCATACAGGCAAAAAAGCACATTCATAGCTCCGCCATCAAGATGCTTCATAGGGTTGGTGTCAATAGACCTTTGTAATTGTTAAGTTTTCTCCAGTGGACAAGGGTAGTTGCTTCGGAGCAAATTCCTTCAACTTGATACAAGTACCTCCAATCTCGTTCGAGTTGGCGTTGAAAGTAACCAAATATTTCAATAGACCTGTCTTGGAGCGCTTTCCCGGCATACAGCCCAATGACGTACTGTGGACTGATGGCCCCCAATTGTCGTAGTGGTGAGGTGGCGCTTAGCAAGCGCATTTGTAGGTCACATACAACGTTCTATGGTTCGCTAAAACAAGGCAGAGAAAGAATACAACACACAGACACAGTTTGCTGTTTGCCCCGCCGGGGTGGTGCAGTGGTAAGACGCCCGACTACTGTGCCGGAGTACCCGGGTTCGAACCCGACCTCGGCGGTTGCGTTTCGATGGAGACGAAACGGAGTGGCACCCGTGTGCTGTGCGATGTCAGTGCACGTTAAAGAACCCCAGGTGGTCGAAATTTCCGAAGTCCTCCACTACGGCGTCTCTCATAGCCTTAGTCGCTTTGGGACGCTAAACCCCACAAACCACAGTTTGCTGTTTCTATGGTTCCTTGCTAATCTGCCCAAAAGTGTCAAACAGTAGCCAAGTAGCCAACCTGAAATTTATGTAGCCTCGAGGGTCCATAAGTCGCCAATTTGGTGCAAAGTAGGCAAGCTTGGCAACCCTGCTCAAGGGCTCTGTGAGCTGCTTCTGCGGGTTACAAGAGCTGCCATAGGACTGCCTCTGTCCCACTCCTTACCGTCCGTGTGCTGTGCAATGTCAGTGAACGTTAAAGAGCCTCAGGATGTCGAAATTTCCGGCATCCTCCACTAAGATGTCATAGCCTGCGCCGCTTAGAGAAGTTGAACCCTATACACCAAACGAAACCCCTACTCACCCTATTCCACTTCTTGCTGCGCATGCGGACCGGGAAGTGCTTGGTTCATTGAAACGTATTTTAGAACGTTAGCTCAACTAGCTCATTTCTCAGTTCCACGCCGTCATCGTAGGCATCGTCCAAAGCTCAGGCCTTGGCAACCGACGAACTTGGCAGCCTGCCAAGTTGCCACTCTAACAACATCGAAAAGGTTCAAAGGGAGCAATGGTGCATAAGTTGAGATGTGTTGAGGCTC
Source organism: Amblyomma maculatum (assembly GCF_055883805.1). Taxonomy (NCBI): domain Eukaryota; kingdom Metazoa; phylum Arthropoda; class Arachnida; order Ixodida; family Ixodidae; genus Amblyomma; species Amblyomma maculatum. The sequence goes on along the minus strand of NC_139344.1, from coordinate 68,409,454 downwards.
GTGCACTCGTGCGGTAGGCGAATGAAGCCGAATTATCGATGCCAGAAAGGAAAGTGAACGCGTCCCACGGGGCTTTTTTTTTTTTTTTTCGGGCATTTTAATGCCATTGGCGGCGCCGGGGCAAAGCTCTGCCGTCGACCGAGACAGTATATGCCGAAGCAGAAATTCCTACGCCACGCCTTCTGAAGGGAGCCGCAGATAATGAATGAAAGCTGGGCGAGCCGACACGTGATTCCTTGCACAGCGTAGCCGGTCGACGCTCGTTGGTCTTGTGACCCTTGTGGTTATAGTTTTCTGCGTTCTTGTTTCGGAGTTAGAAGCCTGGGCATGAATGAGAGTTTAGCGTCTAAAAAAAAAAAGAAATTAAATGTCTACGAAACAGGTCTAAACGATAAAAAAAAAAATGAGAATAGCAACACCGCCGGTTTGTAACGACAGGAGTTTCTTCTATTGATTTGTTCTGGAAGGGCGGGGGGGGGGGGGGGGGAAGGGTAGGGGAGGGTTGTTCCTCGGCATTATGGCAGCTGTTGCAGTTCTAAGAGAAAAATAAAAAATTGAGAACCCCTGACCTAGAAGACAAATTCAACACCACATGCACATCTTATGAGGTTTGAGTGAGGTTCGCTGTATAAAAGCAACAACTCTCAGCACCTAGACTTCCGAAAACCGAGCTAAATGACGTACGTATCGCCGACTCCATAAGGACATAGCTTTATCAACAGCTGTGTACCACATTTTATTGATTTTTTTTTCTTTGCTTAGTTTTTAAAACGCAAAAATCTAAGCGAAAATTGAACTTCAGTTCATTCAAATTCAATTTGTGCAGAGTGAGTACTGCTGGCATAACCATTTCACGAGGTTTCCAAGCTTAGAAGTTGTAAGTTGTTGCTGTTCGGTATTTATTTATTTATTTATTTATTTACGTGTATTTATATGTATATGTTTTGCGTTACACACTTCAAGACAAAGCTTGATGATCTTTCCAATTTTTCATTCGCTCGTTTGTGCATCCCTCAGTCCTCGCAATAATGCAACACATTTAGAGCAGGCGTGCGGTAAAACACGTCAGAAAATCTTGACGGCCACTGCAGAAGTCAACGGGGTGCAGAAATAAGCCGGTTGCATATGCGAAGGCTGAACTGTGCGCATATGTTGTCAACGTTAACACGATCAGTCCCATTTATTGACAAAAAAAAGTTAAAATATTGTTTATTAGAGAACAAATAGGTTCTGAGCTTTAACACAGTTATGAAATAAAAACTTGCTTGCCTCCAAAAATACCTGCATCAAAAAATTATCGCTGCAACATTTTGGCATGGTTCCCAGACTACAGGGTGAGATCTTCAGCAGTCATTAATTATTTCAAACAATCTACGTGTGTTTGCATCACATTTAAATGTCAGTAAATTCATTTCTAGACGTAAAAAAAATAACATTTTACGCCGTAATACACTCACTTCTATAACAAAAATCGGTTTGGTTTGGTTTGGTTTGGTTTGGTTTGGTTTGGTTTGTGGGGTTTAAGTCCTAAAGCGACTCAGCCTATGCGGGACGCCTTAGTGGAGGGCTCCGGATATTTTGACCACCTGGGGTTCTTTAACGTGCACTGACATCGCACAGTGCACGGGCGCCTGTCTTTTCACCGGGTACGAACCCACTCCCTTGGACACACCAGTTGGCGCCGTAACGACTGCAACATCGCGGCGAGACGTGACAGAAAACAGAAATATTAGACCATGCAGTGCAGACTAATGAAATGAAGATTACACAATGTTTTCTGTTACTTATCTAAACCACAGGTGGTGTGCATATAACTGAGTTTTCGTCTTCATTACCGGATATTTCAACACAAATTTCCAAGGATTCCCTCTTGGGCCTTATTTCGTTTTCCCTCTGGGCTTAATGTCTTCCCTTGTCTATGTGTTGACCGAAAGTGGTAATGTGCGCTGACGACACGATACTTGATTTTTCGTAGGAACATCTTGGAACATCTTGGGTCATCTTGACTCAACATAGACAGCTGACATTAAGTTGCTCTAAAACTAAATCCCAATCGCCATATAAATGCATTGATACTGAATTATTAAAAATCTACCGTAACAAAGTTGAATTTCAGAGCAGGTTGAAATGATAAGGAGACTCGGAGTAATGCTGGATTGCGACATGAACTAGAAGGCACGCACTAACAGCGTTCATTAGAAATTTTCTTCAGTCTGATTTGCGTTTCGAAGTGAACAGCATTTTTTTTTTTTTTTTGCATTGCCGTTCCGAAAACGCTATGTTACTGGCTCCTTCATTGCCACTTAACATATTACTGCGCCTCGTGAGTTTTCACTCATAAAACATACTTACGCCCATTCCTTCGCCTCCATCAACATTTTGCCACTCACACTCACATATTTATTAAAAGTGTGTATCACAGTGAAGAAAGTTATATCTTTTAATAAACTTTTTCATGATTCCGACTAGAAACGCTTGAATATTCTTTAATTTGAATTATAAATCATTTTGCAACTGGCGCCGTTTATATCGACAGCTTTTACTGCAACGCTGCGTTGCGAAAATGTGAAATATTGTACCACTCGCAATAAAACACCCGAATCCCGGCCTCGGCGGCCGCTTTTCGATGGGGGCGAAAAGCAAGGCGCCCGTGTGTTGTGCGAAGTTAGCGCACGTTAAACAACCCCAGGTGGTCGAAATTTCCGGAGTCCTCCACTACGGCGTCTCTCATAGCCTGAGTTGCTTTGGGACGTTAAATCCCCCAAACCAAACCAAACCAAACCAAACATGTAATAATTTTATTTTTATAACGAAGGAAGTATTACCATGATTAAATCTGCTTAATTTATTACACTTACGCTCCGAATACAGGTTTTCGAATAATTTTATTTTCTTACTAGTCCGTGGTGTAGTTTGCTGCTGAAGATACTTGACATCGGACCAGAACCAGCTGTGTGTCATTGGACCAAGAGACTCTGTGATACGAATTTTGATCTACTAAACCAATAAAAAGGCAAACCCGAAAACTAAGGCATGAACCAGGAGAAGTGGAGCCGATACTCCTTGAGCTCAATGCATCTGTGTTGGCTCCGTTTAGCAACTCCCTAGTGAGCAGTGAGGAAGTAGACGATTCAGATAATTACAGGAACTCTGCTTTGCGGGATTAACTAGCCGCGTGGAAAGACCGTTGAACGCTCATATTCCTTCCATCTCATCACCAACGTTATGATCGCTGTTTGTGCTTCGCAATTTTCTACTGCAAGCCTTTTATGCGATGACACAACTCGTTCCGCCAAAAGGCCATAGCCATCGCCATACACCACGCTCAGGAAAAATATTGGTTGGCTTTGACAGGGTCATAATGTCACAACCACATGACTTCGCGTGGGAATTTTAAACACTCTATATTCAAACAAATGTACCAAATCAGGGGAGGGCTCAAAATGAAGCCAATATTAGCGACGTGTTTCCTATAATGGGGGTATCTCAGAATATAAACATAATTCAATGAAATAAATTCGTCGCCATTCGGGTTGTAACCAAGACCATCTGCACTCTGGTGTACTTATGTTAGTAACAGAGTAATAGTTTTTTTAATTTGAATAATTTAAGCAGAATGATTTAGAAAAACCGCTGTATGAAAAGGCGATATCAAAGCTTGTGCTCCTATTTTTTTTACTTTTCTCTGAAACACGAAGAATGGATCGTCGCAAACAGTTTTATTACAACAAAAGAGGAATCGTCGCTTAATTTTACGCAGTGTCAACTAAGATGTACGCAATTCAAGCGATTTCATGCACCCTCGAACCATGGGTACAACGCCAACTTTCTCTTGCGTGTGTGTGTGTGTGTGTGTGTGTGTGTGTGTGTGTGTGTGTGTGTGTGTGTGTGTGTGTGTGTGTGTGTGTGTGTGTGTGTGTGTGTGCGTGTGCGTGTGCGTGTGCGTGTGTGTGTGTGTGTGTGTGTGTGTGTGTGTGTGTGTGTGTGTGTGTGTGTGTGTGTGTGTGTGTGTGTGTGTGTGTGTGTGTGTGTGTGTGTGTGTGTGTGTGTGTGTGTGTGTGTGTGTGTGTGTGTGTGTGTGTGCACGTGCGTACGTGTGTGCGTGCGTGGTTACGGCACCTTGAACTTCTAGGCTTCTCTGTCCTTTCCCAACGCGCGGCCGGAAGTCGAGAACAAAGGTGCCCGGATAGAAAGCAGCGGCCATCGATCGGCTGCAGAAATAGCGGGCCACCGATTCTTGGCGCTCAAGACGAGAGTAACAAACGACGCAGCGCCGAGTGACCGATGTGCCCGCGACACAGACAGAGCCACGTGCAAAAGACAATGGAACACGCTGAGAGCTGCTCCGGCATTTCATTCAGCTACGCCCTGGAGAGGCGGAACATTGGTGTTTTGCGGTGCGCGCTGCGTAAAATATATACTGCCGGGAAAGCTCACGTGGGCGAGGCGGATGACGTAAGACCTAAAAACGGTTCTTTGTTTGATTACCAACCTCTGTTTTTTTTTCTTTGGAGTCTGTTTTTCTGTTGTTGTTGTTTTTTTTTTTTGTTTTTTTGCGGACTCTCTTCCCACGCTTATATGTTTGCTCGGCGGTTGTCCGCATCGGCAAGCTGCCGCTTAAGTAGTACGTTTTCTTCTTTCCTTGTTCCCTGTGATTTTCTCTGTTCTGTCGTGGTGGCGTAGGAGGTGGGCAGACATATTTCGTAAGGAAGCTAGAGGCAAGCTATTCGCCAGAATTGTAAACAGCTTGACCTATACACTGAGCGCCGCCTCAGTGTAGACCAACGTGACAGTTTTCTTTGTTCGAAAATGGGACGCTAACACGTCAGCGTGTGCGCAAGCGTAGCTTTTCTCGTATATAGCTGCATGCCTTTCGTTTTTGGTTTACGCTGCGCAAACCGTACGGCTGCCCATGCACTTTTTTTTTTTTTTTTTTTTTACGGGGCTTCGAACGCGATGGCATTATTTCCTCGAATACAATATACGCAGTATTATTTATTTATTCAACAATGAATAAATAGTAAATAAATTATGGTCTAGCTTTTCGCGATTTCGCAGTTATTTAGAGCCTCGGAGTTCTCCGAACACTGGCACGATGTTGTTAAGCGCCAGCAGTAAAACCATCACTTATCAGGGACATGTTTCGAGGGTTACACTGAACATAACAATTTATGCAGTCAATGCAGTCAGAGAAACCTATTTCCATCGCAGTTCTAAATTCGCCATAGGTCATAACAGAACCGATGAGCTCGACAAGAACTGCCAAAACGCAACCATTCGAAAGCCGAGAGAGATAATGTGATGTCCGGCAGAGATGGGCTCTAAACCTACGTGGTATACATTCTGATCTATTTAAAGGCTGTACTCTACAAGCCGAGCGGCAAAAGAGCCATTATTGCGATTACCTCTCATTGCTAACGCCGATGATATCGAAAGGCCTTCGTGAGGAGCGACGCACTATGCATTTTATGTGCGGCAAAAAGAAAGCTTGAATTTGTGCTTGAAGCTACGCTTGAAGTTCATGCATACTGAACAAGCAGTTTATTTCTTTCCATTTCTTCCTGTCTGAACGGGATCCTGGTCCACAGTTTTTTTTGTTTTTTTTTTTTTCTACATCTGATGGACAACGCGGCACCTTGTTTTTGAAAAAGGTACAAGTTGAATTATGACAAAATCATCGGAAAAAAAAAATACATCATAAACCATTTCAATGTTGGAAGTAGCGCCGCTGGACCGGAACGAACGCCTTGCTGGTATGTGACCTTGAACCCGTTTCCTGCCTTTTTTGCATACAGTCGAAAGAAGCGGCGCCCTTCTCGGTCGACTGCCACTTTTTATGCCATGGAGAAGCACAAGGGGGCGAAGTGTTCGAAGAGCCTGCATTCCCACTTTATGACTTTATTTTTGCTCTTCCTTACAGAGAAAGGCAGTCAACCGCGATTGCCTTCGGCGGTCCGTGGAACGCCGCACGAGAATTCCTCACGCGACCATGGCCTCTTCGTCTTTTCTCCTCGGACAGCGGGTTGCCGGAGGCTAGCTGCTAATGATTCGTTTCCCGATTCAGCTTTGTTGCTTGCGGTGAAGAGCACATGGCGAGAACCATACGCACCTCTCGCACCCGGGGCCGCTTCGTGCAGCTTCATATGCGATGGACTGCTGTCGCTGCAGCCACATGCATCACTATATGAATGGCAGTATGCGCCGGGGATTTCTAACAGCGAACTGGATTGATTGTCCTCAGACTGTCATTTAATGAATCTGCGTATACTGACTCTGAGTGGCTTTCAGTACGACATTCAGCATGGCTAGCGGTGACGCTCACAAGATGCGTCAGACACCAAATATATACGAACGAAGTGTCCGTCAAGCGAGCGTATTGAGGAAACTAGGTTAAAAGTACGTGCCATACGTTCATTTTGCCCAACAAGGTTCTATGACGTAAGCAAGATGCGATGGCGCTGCTTTCGGCTGACTGGGCTGATGGGGGGTGAAAGGTAGTATTAGCGTCCATAGGAATACGTGGAAACGAAAACTTTCAGAGCAGTTTTCTGATTTCAGATTGCGCCTATGATGCCGTCTTTATGTGGAGGGCGACCTCGAACATCCTATAGCAGATTTGATACATATTTAATCATTCAAAGGCTGATTATTTTTAAAACTTTGTGAAACGTATGGGAGTACGAGTAGGGAAGGCGACCTACTGAAAGCATGTAACTGTAAGCAGAACTTGCTTACTGATATATTTGTTTTCCTTTCGCACAGCACCGCGACTGTTAAGAATAGACCTCTCCCGGCGTATGTCACGAATGGCGTTCCGCCTCTTGGTGGGAAAAACATTCAGCTGCTCGTGGCATGGTGCGGAGGATTTGGTCTCGTGTGGCAACAACTTGCTGCGTTTTTCGCAACGCCGTCAAGATCCCGCGTAGTGTGATGCGATATTCGATCGCAGATGACCAACTTCTTGTTTATTCCGTTCTATACGCGGTTCAAATGTGTTTTTCAACTGTGCAAAGAGCCATGCGACAAACGTCGTGCGCGTGGTATACAAGTGTGTTCGCGTAATTCCAGGATAAAGAACAAGCACTTATTAGTTTGCTTTATTGCCCTTCCGAACGAATCGTGCTGAATTCTGGCCACTTTCACTCTAAAAGGCCCGGGCGGCATGCGATTATTTGCAGCGCTTTTAGAGATTCTTGCTCAGCATTGGATTTATTCCAGTTCAGTATAGCCATGTTGAAGGAGCTAGCTCTTTCACCAAACGGCTCCCAAGGTCATGCCAGTGGCATGATGGCAGAAGTACAACAGCATCCCTTGACGGAATCGTTATAGCTCGTTCAAAAGCTATCGTGTCCCAAGCGAAAAGTGTTTTCACTGAAATCATTCAAGCGCCCTTATGAATGTTTGTGCGCCTTGCATGAATAGTAATTTGTGGTACAAATCGCGTTTTGTTACTTTTCATACCACGGGATTCATTCGCGTGTTATTGCTAGCTTCCTTGTAAAACAGTTTTGGTGACAGTACTACACGAGACTAGGCGGAACAAATTTTTTTTCTTTATCTGACCGAACATAACAAAAACTAAAAATGTCTGTTCTTTGGATAGAAATAATTCAGCCAAGCACGAAGCTCGCGCGTGCGCTGCTGTTTTCGCTCATAACTGCCTACGCTTCGTATAGGCTCACAGTCGTTTTTGTGAAGATTAAAAAATAAATAAAATGATGCTTGTAATATGGCTGCATTGACCCGTTTTCCAGCATGCCTACGTCCTATGAGTTTCCAGCGTTTGTTCGGACTTCAGGTCGTCCGCAAGCGGCCGTACCAGTTCATTGAACAAAAATAATTGCATACATGTCTACTGTCATCTTTTTCAAGGCAAACATTGCCAATAGCTGCGTGTACTAAGGAGTGCCGCATACTGTGCCGGATGCGAATATGGCTATCGCAAGATTTGAAGAAAAAATTGCACAGCAGCGGGCAGCTTCTTGCCGCTCCTTGCATCAGAGAGACCCGGCTGAAAGGAGTGATTTTGCCCACCAAGCAGGCTGGTCACGTGCCTCCATGACGTCACATTGTTTGCAAACAGGGAGAAGCCTATTGGTGAGGGCTTCAAAGAAGAATGTGATAAAGCATGCCACGTAAATTCGACGGCACCCTTTATTTAAAACGCCCGATACATGTGCGTTGAGGAGCGGAAGATATCCCACAAAAACCTCACTATCAAATAGGTGCTTCCACACATTCCTGTGACGCTATACCCCCACCTTTTATGCCGTGTGGCAAATTCAGCGCAATAAATAAATAAATAAATAGGTGCTTCTCCATATAGCGCAAGCTTCTCGCGTAATCCGAAATGCTGCCGCGCACGCTACATCGCCCTGTCAATACTACCTCTCAAATGAAATGAAGGTTTACATGAACACAGTCCTCAGACAGAATTATAAATGAACAGCGCAGTTACAGCGGGACGACAGTGTTTAGACACACAAGTGATTGCCGTAGGCCATAGTGTGGGTATCTGCGTCCTGGTGTGCAAGTGATGGTCGTGTTCATGTTTACAAGCACATAATGTAGATATTTCCCGTGGATTAGTTCATAAAGTTGCTTCTGCAGGCCACACACGGCCACCGCCTGGTTTCAAAATCGGCGCGCAACACAACTGTTGCTTGTCGAAGTACCACGAGCTTCTAACTTGTATTACAGCGCGAACCACAAGAAGGGACGACGACAGACAGAGTGAAAAGAGCGCTGACTTCCATCTGTTTATTATTCTGATATGCCACGCATTTATACACATTTGAAGCTGCAGCAGGAAAGAGCAGGAAAGGCTGCCCTGTCATTTGTCACGAGCTTCCAAAGTGTGTTTTGCTTCTGCCTCATCCCCGACCACGCGTAGCCCCTGTCGCGCGCAACCTTTACAGACGCAGACTGAAATGAGCCAGTAATGTTTCAGAAATCGTCCGCAGTCTTGCGTTTCTCATCTGCCTTTCCTTCTTAATAAAAAGGGAAATTTCCTACACTTATTCCTAAGAGCAGCTCCTATATCCACTTTTCACTGAAACGGTGCATCAGTGCATAAATGACTCTTGTTCGACATCGATGGCGGGAAAAATATCTACCAGTGACTGACAGGTGCCCTCACTGTGACACTCCACCTGACGTCTGCGATGTGCGTCACTTGCTGTGGACGTGTCCGTCAACGACTCACATTAGGCAACGGATAATCATGAAGGTGGGCCTGCGGTGGAATCGCGATTGTGATTATGAGAAATGGACAATGGACAATCGCTACACTGTCAACCTTCTCGAATACATAAGCGCAACTGGACTTCACTCCTTCTTTTAACTTTCTATCTCCTGCATCCCATTCCCCCTTTCTCAACTTAGGCCTTGTGGCAAACTCTTCGAAGAAAAAAAAAATGTGCACCCAAAAGAGTCCACAAGGTAGCGTACCGGCCCCATGACGTTTGGAGCATCCATGGTGGCTGAGGTGTAGCGCCATCAGTTTTCCCCCAAGTTAACAGCAAGAAACTCAATTTCCCACCGCCTGCTGAGGAGCCCGCATGCGCCCCATTTGCTTTTTAACACGGTGTTGGTCTATAGCGGCGTGACGAATGACGTCTCCGGGATGTCTCTAAGAAGTGACCACCGGCCTGTACGCAGCACGGAACGTATTTTAGCTCCCATCCAATAATGTACTCCACAGAGTTTTTCGGGCTTCTCAGTTACTGTGACCCAAAAACATCGCAGGAGATGCTGAACATGGACACCCCTGCAGCGACTGAAGTTTCGCTAGAATGAGCTGTGTTAAGCCATCGGCGTAACCAATACTTTTTTTTTTTATTTCACCTGTCGCTAACTGCGCGGGTAGCAACGCTAATCCTTCCCTTCTCACCAAAGTAAAGATAGTGCAAGAAATTAAGATCGGACGCCAAAGCATGAGTCGGCATCCCTTGAAATCTGGCCCGGTTTCTTTTCAGCGAAATCAAAAAGGTCATCACAATGTTCGAAGCCCATCAGGACTCAATTCCCGCGACTGATATGACGTGCGCAGTAGTTGTAAGTTCGTCCTCTCACATCGCAGAACAGACTGTGCATTGTGGCCACGGTGTATAGTATGTTAGATGGCCGGTTTGATATCTTAATGATAAAGCAGCGTCTACACAGAGGACTAAGAAAAGGCACAGTGTTGTATGCTTCTTCTTACACAACGGGTATAAATGCGCTGTCTTTCCAACGTGTCACGCCACCGGATCACGCTATTTCGCCGCATTACTAACCCTTGCCCGGGAAAAGGTGTTGCGCGTTGCCATAGCGAAGAGCTTTCGGCTCTGTTTGCCATGCAGGATCGAAGGATGTGGTGTCCTGCTCGAGTGTAGGCGCAATCCACGGTACGCATGCTTTGAGTGCGCTATGTGAACACTGCAAAAGCCCGCGCAGGCCGGACGTAAGGCGGCCCTCGCGCCAAGTCCACAGCGTCGCTCGAGAGCGCACATCATCGATCCGGCGGGTACAGGCGTCGGCGGCGCCAGGGAACGGGCAGGTGCGCGAGCAGTGCGGGTTGTGTGGGCGTGGCGCGGGCTGCTGCCGCCGCCGCCACCGGAGAAGAACTCCTCGCTCCCTCCGAGGCTGTCCTGTCATTTGTCACCACGTGGGCGCCCTCGGTCTGCCTGCTTTGTTATTTCTCCTTCGTTCTCGAGACTAGCAGGCAACGCGTGAAGAGCTATGCCATTCGCAACCGCCGGGTCGTTTTTTTCTGTTCCAGAGGTTCACGCCAATACGCCCACGGTGACAAGACGTGGACCGTTATGAAACGCTAGACATGACAGCCTGTGGCCTCAGAGTAGGGCTGGGAGGGGTCTCGTCCAACCTTGAGACCACTTGGTATAGCTTGAAGCAGAGCGACTAGACCCACTCACTACGTTGTTATCGGAAAGTGAAGAGGAAGGAGCACGGACCTGTAGACTGGCATCAATACGCACGATCACAAACGCGTGAAGAAATGCAAGTGAACGGAGATTAGACTAGACGTGCGTCGCAACGAGAGTGTCGAAAAGAAGCCCTCTCATACCCCCCTATCGGTGCCCCCCTTCCACCCACGCTATGTCGGTCTTGAAAACTGGTTCTCTTGCACGTGTCGGCTCGGCAAAACACTCGCTACAAAAATAAACAACTCAACTGGATAGCTAGTGGGCTATTTGACCCAATCATTTAGTATGCTCGTTGACTTATTAGAAATGAATTATGGGGTAGTCAAGAAATGAAGCATATAGACAAGCAGCCCGTGACGTCAGTGGAGATACGGCGGCGAAAGCAGTGACTTTCGTGATGTAGGCAAAAGCGCGGGCCGTCTGCATTAGATGCGCGGCGCTTGCTGTGTTTCCGGGCATAATTCCCAATATTTCTGTAAGCTGTAATGCGGTTGATTGCGCCTCAAGGCACAAAAACAAAGTGGAACTTGTTTTAACATGTTTCTTGCGGTAGGATAAATATGAGAGCGAAGGGCAGTGGCGTTGAGCGCGACAAGTAGACTCTTCGATGACGTATTTCCTTCGCGGCTAGCGTGTGTTGCCCTTCTGTATCGAAACTAGAACAGTTCGTTTGCAACTCTTAATTGTCATGATTGCTTTTCGGCGGCACGACGAATAGCACAAGAACAAACGCCTGCATCGTGCCCGGTTTGATATATACTATCAAATCATAAGAAGTTCGAACGCGATATTCCGTGTGCGTATGATCCCGCAGGGAAGCTGCACGGTGAGTTCCATTCACTTGCAGTACTGCCCGTGCATATGTTCACACAGAAAAGGACACAAAAGCTGTTGTGAGGGTAACTGCAATTGCCTTGAGTGGTCACTCCAGTGCGATATTGCCGAAATAAGAGGCCCGGACTTGTAAACTTAGCTTTACTGTTTTTACTTTCGCGAGTTTCAACGAGTGACTTTTCATCACCGGTGCTATAATAAACATCGCTATTATCCGGGTAGACCCGCAGCGTCATTTCTCATATCTCTAGATTTTATTTTTGGAGGTCATTCATTATAATATCCCGACGAACGAATTAAATATCCACGTGCAACCTACCTCTGATCGAGTAGGATATTTAAATATATATGGTACATGGAGTTTAATGTCCCAAAGTGGAATCGACTATTAGGGGTGCAAAATAAGCAGAATAATATGACGCGCATTTGAATAAAAAAAAATTTAGTATATTAAAAAAAGCTCAGCAGATCGCGCATATTTCGCTGCAAGCGATCACGGAGAACGTTGCATCTGCACTCATGCGTCTCTCCAAAAGAACAAAATGAGAGCATTCTTACGCGCCTTCATGTACATATTAACCTGTAAATGACCTTGGCTACGTCTGTACGATGAGACAGACGTCAAACGTCTTTTTTTTATCAAGCAGGCAAAAACAAGTTGGCAGCGCACTATATGCGAATTCATGTTACAAGAACGAGAAGATTGAGTTCTTCTTATTAAATATGAAATTTTTTTTACTTAAGTTGCCGGTAAAGTGAGCTAGAATGTGATTTATAGTTCACTGTATATAGTTGCCGATAATATTGTTCTTTAGAGTGAAAGTGCTTGAGGCAGCAGAAAGCCATTCAATAGAGTCCTCATATGAAAAACACACTTCCAGTCGTTCATATTGTCGTCCTCCTTGCATGCGCTAAGAATAGGCCCGGGAGTTGAACAGTGTTGACTATTAGTCTTCCTTATACATTGCGCTTTCTCGTTTTTATTTAACCTAATCACTCATGGATACGTACCGTAGCCGCGCGCTATTGAGGCCACGGAGAAGGAAGCTAATGCAGCGCTCTTCGCCAGGTAATTCCAGCAGTAATCGGCTGATAACGTGCTGAAATACTCTTGTGCTTGTGTACTATGCACGACATCAGCTTTGGCCTAGTAAGTAGCACTGCGCCGAAAATATTGTACCCTAGTTCGTTGTATCCATCGAGAGAGATTAGTTGCAGGGGCGAACAGGTTCCCCGTCTTCGACAAGTGAAAATGGTAGCGATGAGGCTGGATCATATATTAACTTTGATGTTTCATTTTTTTCTCTCGCACATAAACTATTTCATGAAATATTTTTATATCTGTTACAGTGTGATCCCAGTAATGGCGGCATAAAAGCAGTACTAACTAAATATAGTTCTTTTTTGTTTGCAGATGCCAGGTTTCCACTTTTTTCGTGGTCCTAGGTGTGGCTGTGGGAGGTTTTAACGGGCTGTTTCTGCGGGCATCTTCTCACGTATTTCCATCTTTTATGTTTTGGCTTAAATACGAATAAAATATTCCTTGGCGCCTATTTGTTTAGAAGGATCGAAACAAAATGTACATTTCACCAGCAAATACGAGAACCTCATTAAATGCGAATGCCTCAGATAAATAGATTACATGCCTTCTTATATTGATGGAAGAATAACTGCAACGTACTTTAATGTATGACAAATATCGCACAAGAAAGAAGAGAGTTAGTAGAACGGAAGTTTTATGACGTGGTTCGTTCAATGTAGGTAAGCTAGCGTGTCCAGAGTGCGCATTAGGCTGAGCGATATCTTGAAAAGTGTATACGCTGCAAACATCGTATTCAGGTGGGCAATTTAGAGAAATATTCCCTTTAGAGTTGCGCTTTGGGTGCACTGAAGTTCACTGGCTGTTCTTTACCAGCAAGGCGTTTTTTTTTTTTTTTTTTTTTTTTTTTGCCCGCTTTGCACCAAGTGGCACAGCTTCACAGCTTCTTCTACGTTGTGGTCAGTGCGCCGAAGAACATGTCATCCACGAACGTGGCGACGCTGGCGAAACACGTCGACAAAACGGCGCTTATTCGGGTGCTGAACCAAACTCCGGGACCAGCCTCAAATGGTGGCGGCTGCTACGAGCGGGAGTTGATACATTCGAGCTAAATAGACTAAATGGAAAAAAAAAAAAGTTGAGAAATAATCTTAGATGGATTGTAGGGGGCGGAATTTAATGATAACTTCCTTTTATCATCCCTTCCTTTATATGCCACTTTTTATAGAAGAGCGGCTTCGAGGAGGATCCTTGGTGTCGAGCCGGAACCTCTGGCAGTGTCATGTAACAATTTGGGTTAAGAACAGAAAGCAGTTTATAGGCATGACCTGGGCGGCAAAGAAACTCCAGCCGCACCCGAAAAGCGATCAGAGGCTGCTTGCAGCTTTTTCACCGAGGACACCGGCGTGGCACCGCCACCGAGCAGTTATTATTGCAGACGCGGCAATATACTTCAGTAAGCGTTGATCAAACATATACCTGACCACTTGCCCTACCTGTTTCCTTATAGCGCTCTCATATTGTATTTCTCTGGATAAGAAATATTTTAAAGGTGATCGCATGTGCCGTGTCGTCATCATTATATCGGCATTAAATACCTGACTTGCCTTGCTACGTCATCGGGTGAAAATTTTTAAGGCAGAAAGACAATTTTGCTTTCCGTTTTGTCTAATTGAAAAAGCTTAATCGCAGTCATTTATGTGAGCCAGTTTATGACACGTTTCAAAGCAATCATCTTGAATGAGTCCTTCGGCTCCTTCCTTCATACTTCCTTCCGGATACAGCCGCTCAATGGCAAAGAAAAATAAACACACAGTGAAAATCAGCCTACATGCAAATGTGAGTACTTTACTCCAACATCGAAAAATGGAGATCTATAAACCTTCGCCGTCACGAACTACTTAAACAGAAAAAAGGCGAACTGAACGGGCTAAAGAACGCAAGCCAAACGAAAAAAAAAAAAAAAAAGCATATTACAAGATTTGCGCTCATACGTCATCATCATCATCATCACCAGCCTGACTATACCCACTGCAGGGAAAAGGCCTCTCCCATATTTCTCCACTTGACCCGGTTCTATGCTAGCTGCATCCTCTTGACCCCTGCGAACTTCTTAATCTCATCCGCCCATCTAACTTTCTGCCGCCCCCTGCTACGCTTTCCTTCCCTTGGAATCCAGTTTGTTACCCTCAGCGACCATCGGTTATCCTCTCTTCGCACTACATGTCCTGCCCATGTCCATTTCTTCTTCTTAATTTCTACTAGAATGTCGGTAACTTGAGTTATTTCTCTGACCCACTCTGCACGCTTCCTATCTCTCAATGTTACCCCAACCATTTTTCGTTCCATAGCCCTCTTCCCTCTTCCATAGCGCTCATACACAGAGCCCTTAATTTAGAGCACCCTGGAGTGTTTACCTCTCGGTATCGATGCAAAAAGGGCAGGATTCAAATGAACTGGCGGATAGGTGCGGTTGAAACATATTCTTCAATCAATGTAATGCGGCTACGAGGCACGCCGCAAGGGACCGATTTCGTCTCTATCCCCTCGAAGTAATTTTTTGTTGTTGTTTGCTTAATGCTCATCGAAACTGCAGCACGTAGGCGTTCTTTTTCTTGAAGAATTCGTTGGACCTCCCACTTTCTTCAGGTGGCACTCAGAATATGCCGGGGAGCGGAGTTTTTCTTTTTTTTTTTTAGCAGAAATGTTTTGCAAGGCTTGCGTGCCAAATTTTCGCAATTATAGGTTCGCACACACACCTGGATAATACCTAAAATGAAAATCATAATCATGTTAAAAGTGAGCACTATATGTATCCTGTGCACTTGGCGTACGGCGTACATTGCATAGAAGGCTGCGTGTACTGATGGAGGCACAGAGGTCATTTATGTATATACAGGAAGTCAGTCCCAGGTGAAGACCAGATTACATACTCACTCATTCGAAATCTCTCTGACAAGGACAAAGAACATTTTCTGAGCATTATAAACTTACATTGGGAAGAAAGCACACTCCCAGCATCTTGGAAACAATCACTTATAACCCTACTTCCAAAGCCAGGAAAAAAACCTGCGCTTCAAAACCTCCGCCCAGTTTCTTTAACATCATGCTTGGGAAAAACCATGGAGCGGATGGTGCTCAATCGGCTCGAGACTCATCTTGAATCCATAGATTTCTTTCCCCCTCAACAAATTGGCTTCCGAAAAGGTGTGTCTACTCAGGACCTATTTTTTCTCCTCATGCACGAATTTGACCCTCCGCCCACTTCCCAGATCCAAGCCATAGTGGCCCTTGATGTGCGAAAAGCTTTTGATAACCTTGCCCACGATCCTCTATTAAACATCCTTGCCTCTACTGGCTGTGATCCAAAGATGTATGGCTACCTCAGAGCATTTCTCCACGACCGTACGTCCAAGTTCCATCTCCCCGATTCGATATCTGATCCTTTCCCCCTCACACGTGGTACTCCTCAGGGCACTATTCTGTCACCCACCCTTTTTAACCTTGCAATGGCTCCCCTATCTCGTACTTTAGCGTCTATCCCAAACCTAAAACACACATTCTATGCAGACGACCTTACTCTTTGGTGCACTTCTGGGTCTCCTGGAGCAGTAGAGGAGACCCTACAGCAAGGTATCGATGCAGTCGTTAGTTACCTTGATAAAGTAGAGCTATCTCCCGCACCTGAAAAATCCGAATTGCTGCTGATTGCAAAAACTCGCTATCAACGCCAACATAACCAGCTGATCAATCTCACAATGGCAGGTCACCCCATCCCTCGTGTATCATCCTGCCGGATCCTCGGACTTCATATCCATGAGTCAACCAATCAGGCCAATGTATCTACAACCGTTAAAGTTTGCAATCAGCTTACGCATCTAGTTCGCCGCATAGTCAATAAGCACGCCGGGCTACGAGAGGGTCAAGTCAGGCAGCTTGTCCACGCATTAGCACTTAGCAAAATTTTATATACGATTCCTTACCTTACACTAACTTGTCGCCAAAGACATCAGATTGAGGTTGCGCTTCACATATTGTACAAGGCCGCCCTTAACGTCCCTGTACATACGTCCACGGAGCGCCTATACTCTACGGGGCTGTTCTTGCCCTTGGGAGACCTCATACAACAACATCGCGACCGGCAAATGGCACGTCTTTCTAGCACCAAACAAGGGCATTGGATACTACAGCAGGTTGCACTCAAACCTATAGACCTCCCTATAATTACCCTTCCTTCTTCGCTCCCGGATAACCTCAGAATAATCCCCATTCCAAAAAACGTTGCACCCGACACTAACACAGGCAGACGTTCCGCTCGCGTTTCCAACCATGTTCACGCGACAGATTCCACGATCATCTACACAGATGCATCACGAACTAACGTCGGAGCGGCAGTTTGCTCAATTCAGAGCTGTAGCGATGTAGTGACGCATACCCTGGGTCCTTATCCTCCTCCTACAGCGACTCTCGAGACCCTACCAATAGTTACCAGTATTCAAGACCTCGCACAAGCACCCCCTAACCCTTCAGGATATACCATATACACTGATTCAATACAAGCTATACGCGCCATTCACACGGGTCGCATTCCTGAAGAACTACACGATAATCTACACAGAGCTCTTACCAAACTACGTCCCCACACTGTAACACTGAGGTGGATTCCTGGTCACGCTGGAATCCCAGGCAATGAGGTGGTGCATCGCCTCGCCCGCGAACTTCAACACCGGGCGCCTGGGATTCCCTGGCCTTATCCACCAACGTGGGACACTACTCTTCACTACAAAAAAGAAATCAACGTTCACTACGACAACATTAGAGAAACACTCCGTACACTTCCTCTTCCTGATAAATCTCTCACTACCACGCAAATCCGCATTCTTAGACGCATACAACTAAATACACTGCTTACTCCTGCCCGATCTTTTCTATACAGAATCATACATTCCCCTGCATGCCCAAATTGCCCAGAACACTATGCAAACTTGGAGCATTGCATTTTTTCATGCCCTGTCGCCCTCCAATCTCCTCACTTTCCACACCCTCCTCCCCCAAAGTGGCGGGCTTGGTTAGCCTCTGACCAGCTGCAAGATCAGTTGGCCTTGGTGACCCTGGCCCAGGACATTCTTAACGCTTAATGTAATGCGTCAAATAAAGTTGTTTCCTCCCTCCTTATGTATATACAGGTAAATTTGGAAAATCCGAAAAATCGAGGCCAGCAATGACTGGTATGAAAATCCTTTTAGTTGCTGTAGATTTTCGCCGCAGTTTCGCTTAGCTTATATCGCCTTTGTGTGCGTGCAATGAGGAAGCGTTGGTACGCGATAGCGGTTATTTTAGCTCCTTTCTGAAGAGTGGATAAATATGCATATGGACTTCGCTTGTGCATTGTATTTAGGTGAGCGCACGCGTTTGCACGC
The DNA here is from genome assembly GCF_055883805.1 of Amblyomma maculatum. Taxonomy (NCBI): domain Eukaryota; kingdom Metazoa; phylum Arthropoda; class Arachnida; order Ixodida; family Ixodidae; genus Amblyomma; species Amblyomma maculatum. The sequence goes on along the minus strand of NC_139344.1, from coordinate 68,391,233 downwards.
GTGCATCTATATACAAGCCGCTAGCTAATAAGGGCTATTCATAAATCTTTTTCTTTTAATGTAGAATATTCAACTTTACGTATTTTCCCCGCCGTGGTGGTGCAGTAGTTAGAGCGCTCGAATGCTGTGCCCAACGATTGCGCGATCGAATCCCGGCCACGCGGCAGCCGATTTTTGATAGAGGCGAAAAGTAAGGCGGCCGTGTGCTGTGCGATGTCAGTGCTAGCTAAAGAACTCCGGGTGATGGAAATTTCCGGAGCCCTTCACTATAGTTTCTCTCAAAGCCTGAGTTTCTTTGGGACGTTAAACTCCATCGTTCATGTTTTGAAGGCCTAACTTTTGTTTAGTGTAAATTTGTTGCCAAAGTGCGCGCAATATGCGAAGAAAAGCTGAAGCAACCACATGGCAAGCGTTAAAGGAATATTAACAAACAGAGCCCTGTGCGTATGTACTACGCGTGCGTGTGTGCGTTTCCCTTTCTAGGTCGGCGCTTGAAATTTATTCCTAAGCCAAATATATTAAAGTAACTTGTGCAGCATTTCGTCGCACACTAAACTAGACTAAATAAAGCCGCACATTGGAAAGCGCTGCCGGGAACCCCAGAATAAAAACATTTTCCTAATTTAGCCTCATCTCCCATCTTCTTAAACTGAGTGTTGTTGTTGCTGTTGTTTTTTTTTTGTTTTTTTTTTTTGCGCCTAATCGGATCTTGGTTGCCTCTAAAGCTAGTCGAAGCCTGAGCAAATGGACAGTAGGGTGGCGCCGAATGGAGCAACAAAGAAATAAAAGAGACAGCCCGGCCGCTTCCATCCATTGGACAAAGCACCTACCGTTTCACGCCATCCAACTTTTGTTGTTTTTAGTGGCGGCACCTCTCACTAGAAGCCTACGCTCTGAAATAACCCCACCATCGCGCCGAGCAGCACCACAACTGAAGCACTGTACCAAGCGGCTGTCCCTTCTGCCCCCTTTTGGGCGTCCTCTACCACGGATTACAGCGAACTGAAGACACGTTGCGAAAGCCGAGCGAATGGAGCTGCTAAAAAATTCACCGCGCGCTGACAGCGCCTCAGGGACCTCGGGGTCTCCGTCCTCGATCATTCCCCGGCTTCTCTCGCCGGGGGCCACCACGGCACGCGACGCGTCGCGGTGGTCAGAGACCAGGCAAGGTGCGAAGAGACAGCCCTGTCAACGCCTCGTCCAGCTGCGTTGACAGCGCGAGCCTCCCTTCCCTACACTCCATTCCCCTTCAGCTTCAACACCGGAGGCAACCACAGGCTGTCTCTCTATTAACGTTGAAATGAAAACAAAGACGTCTGCTCCGAAGGAGGGAGCTGCTGACGTGGTGGGGAAAGGCGTAATAGGGAAACGTAATGGAGCAAGCTCGGCTGCTGCAGGGCTGCGGTGTTGGGGAAGAGAGACAATGAATCAACCGTAGTTCCCCCCATTGCGAAAGAAAGCGTTTCAGACGAGCCCTAGCAGCGATGACGAAGACGACGACCGTTCCATCGAATCACGAGGGGGGCGTGGCATCCTCTCGTGTCCGTGAACGCGGAATGCGCGGTCGCGCGCGTCACCCGCGTTTGGCCTCGTTATTCCGGACGCTTGACTCTGCGCGGTACTCGGGGTGCTGTCCCCTGCGCGGGAGCTGCGAGGGAGACGGAGGGAACGAGCGTGATACGTTGCTCGTCGACAATACAAAGGATACGCTGTTGGCTTGTGGTTGTCGCGCGAAGGTTGCGATGAATGATGGACCACAGGTATACGGTGAGGGTCACTGTGCACGCTCATTGAAAGGTATGACACGTTTGATATTATTGGATATATATATATATACTTGCGAAAAAGACGTTCTTGGCTGCAGAGGAAATATACCGCGAAGATGATTAACACTTTATTTACTCTTCGTCGATGTTTCGACCGGGGTCCGGTCTTTCTCAAAACTGTGTTTGAAAATTGTACAGACGCAGGAAAGAAGGACCACTAAAAAAATATATAAGAGAGAGAGAGAGAGAGCAGAAGAAAGACGGCCATAGGGGATCTGTTGAATGCTAGGAAAGAAGGAGGAGACAAAACATGAGTACGGGCGGGCGGCCAAACCAAGAAGATGCAGGGAGCGTGAAGATTCCGAAGGCCAGGAAAGAGGGAACAAGCGGATTAGCAAAAAAGAAAAAAGAAAAAAAAAGAGAGCGAGAGGGCGGGGGGAGAAGAAAAGCGGGAGGAGGAGGGGGGTGGAATGGAGAGAAAATGGACAAAACACTTTCGGTATGGTCTCAGACGACGGCGCCGGCTGTGCCTCTTCGTGAAGGCCGTTAACTCCGTTTCATACATCATGTGCAACGCAGCGAAAGCTACGCAAATAGTCCGCAAGAAAAAAAAAAAAAAAAGGAGGCGTTACACTAGAGAGAGAGAGAAAAAAAAAAACACTTTATTTAAGAGCGCAAATTAAGCGCTCAACATATCCTTCGCCTGGTTTACCAAGGTTTCTTTTCGCGCTCGTTTTGTGGCCGAGTGGTTCCTGCGGAAACGGGCTCTATTCCGAGCATATATGTTTGTAATAACTTGCTTCGCGTGCCTAGACATCTTCACAGTGCGGATCTTATATAAAAAATGCGCATCGAAGAACCATTTTCTCAAAAAAGATGCGCAGCGCGGAGGGCACAGCCAGCACCGTCTATGGCACAGCTGGCAAGGCTGCGGGGTAGCGAAAACGCGACACAAACGAAAACGACATAAAAAGCATACAAATTCACCGACTTTGATCCTTTCTCCTTAAAAAAGGTGCTCTTTATGAAGTTGATGGCAAATGTAAGATGTATTAAGCTTTCAGACAAAATAACTATTATTTTCTCTCGTCAAGAGCAGGCACTATTTTTCATCGCGGATGCGGAGAGCGCGAACAACAGCTGTAGCTTTGGCAGTGATGCACTTGATGTATGAAACGGAGTATAAATGCAGGTGCGCAGGGCTAAGGTTATCCTAACAGTGAATCTGTTACTTGGAACGCTTCGATAGGTTAGTGTCCCCGAAGATCCGAAAGGATGCCCGGATGTTCATTTACGCCGCAATCCACTGTATTAAATTTATGAATAAAATACGACCCACGTTGCTCACGCTCACGGTTAGTCGAAATGTCGACGAAGAATAAATGAAGAGTTAATCATCTTCGCTATATATATATATATATATATATATATGCGCGGCACTTGTCTTCACAGACTGGTGTCAGCTTATCAGTGGGGTTTCTTGATTATTAACCGCAGGTTTGTCCCCTGAGAAGAGGGGTAATTCTGTCGTGCGAACTCAGCGAAAATAGAACGCAAAAATTTATTTTGAAATAGGCACCGGAAAGAGACCGTCCAATTTAAAAAAAAAAAAACATCGGGAAGTCCTACCCTAAATATTGACACATGCTTTAGTAGTAGAAGTAATGAGAATCCCCGTTCATGTTGCAACAGCCTTCATAAAATCTCAATGACTTTACGGCGACCTCCCCAGGCAAACGGAATCAAAAAGCAATTGCTCAAAAGCAGCAGTCAGCTTGTTTTGCTGCATTTGACTCAATTTAAAGCCGATATATGGGCCGCATGCAGTACATGCTTCTTCATGCTCGCTTCATCTTAAAGGCCCTTCTGCTAATCCGCCAGGGGTAGCTTCAGTGGCGACGCTGTTAGCCGGGTGATTTTATTTATTGATTTATTACCCTTTAGAACTTTCTTGGTTGGCCACGGCCGGTTTCGAGGCACGCGAGCGCTCTTCTTACGGCCTCCGCAATCGCCCGGCGAGCAAGGGAAATTTTTCCCAGCACCTCGCGCCACCGCTCGCCGTGTGAGAGCGCTACGAACCTGCCCAGGCTACAGTCACTAGCCCAGGCTATCGTAACTCTAGCCCAGGCTAAAACCCCTCAATAAACTAAATGTAGCACCAACATGTGAAGATTGCCGCCCGCCTCCTCTCTGGCGGTCTCCTTCAGCGCTCGACCCTCCCATTGGCCGAGCGCCGTCCCGTGTTTTCGCGCGCTCTTTTCTTGCTTGTTGTGTACGCTGCTTCCTTTTCCCCGGTGCAAAACGAAGCGCGCGCTGCGCATACCGTCGTGTGTTTTGCTAAGGCTCGCGCCTTTTCACACTTTTTTTTTTAAGTTACTTCGTTCGAAATGCCATGTTGTTGCACTTTCTGGTGCAACACACGTGGGTATGATGACAAACGGTTGTTTATAATGTCGTCCGCGAATCGAGATGCGGCGCGGAGGAAGGCTTCGCGGCACCCAATCGTCCGGGCGGACTCTAACTCAACGCTACGGTCGCGGCTCTGTGAGTTAAGTGAGCAATTGCTCATCTCTAATATGCCGCCACGCACTATGTACGGATTTGCTCCTTTTTTTCACCTTGCCAAGTGCCGCATGCCCGCGCGTCATATATATATATATTTTTTTTACACTTTTCGCGTTATGCACCTAAGTATAGAATAAAATCCTTGGTTTTTAGCTACTCATCCATGCTTTCTGAGGCGTTGTCTGTCGTTAGCTAAATGCATGTTTTTGAGTGCGTCGCCGCATTTAACGAAGCAGTGGCGGCTATTAGGCGACCGGATAAAGCCACATATTTCGTGCTTTGTTTTCGTTTGGTGTGCTAGTTCTCCATTTCGCACGCCACGCATTTAAGCACAGATAGATCTGCAGCTGAAGTTGAAAACACATGGAAGGCAACTAAATACAAGCTTCTGAAGTTTACCGGCAGCTCGCAAACCATGCAGTCAAAGCTGCAAAGAAGCCGTACACAGACTGTAGCTAAATTGTTCCCGTCTGCCACCTATAGTTGCAATTTTTTTAAAGCATGCCGCTCAGTTAGGCCAACGGGTGACGAACTACGGACGCACGGAGGCGAAGGCGAGTTGAACCAACGCCGAAATCGCGTACGTGTGGCGTTAGACGCTGAGAGCTGAAACTATTTTGGAGGGAAATCCCTGTCAATATTCTGTATTGATGTTTCTGCAGCGAGTAATATTTTAACCTGAACACATTGCGACAAAATGCAAGCTGGAATGCTCTGGTGTGACCCGGAGCCAGCGCTTTTACCGACGCGCGGCCGCCTCGATCAGCGCGCGAGCGGATAGAGGCGGCCATGACCGGCACTTGCTCCCGAGAGCGCGCGCTAGCCGTGCACCGCATAGGTGGAGCCACGGTACACGGCCTCCGTGTACGAGTACACCTGTTTATTCTTCTGTGCTGACACAATGTAATTTGGATCATCGCTACAACTGCGCCGAAGAAACATGGCAGCGACTACCACATTTCAAGGACAACAATGCCGAGAAATAAGGGTGAATGCCGAGTTTTCAGTGCATATTTAAAAGAAAGAAACAAGATAAACACGTGCGCTCGAAAAAGTTCTCTCTTGGATACTGAAGCATGCAATTTTAACTCGAATCTTTCTTTTTTATTATTCCACATACCAGAATGGTCTATACTGATAACTGTACGGTGGTCGGAATTTTTTCCAACTGCTGCTTTCAAGAAGCGAAAGCGCAGCGTGTTAAGATTTAGTGATCGCTGACGAAAGGCCAAAATGATCTCTCTATAGGCCAGGGTACCCCTTCAGTTCACATCCTTGCCGACAGGTTTGTCGCTTTTCCATCCCATAACTGGCTCATTACACATTATTTCAGTGGAAAAAGTCACGATTTTGGTAGCTATGCAAGCGTTTAGTGCACAGTCAGGGACAAAGTGGGCATGTCAGCTGGCATCCAGTCGACACCATGTCAAATCCATTCCTGTTTTTAATGCAGTTTGCCCTAATCGTCTCGACTGCGGAAGCCGGCGCTGTGAACACGGAATTCATCCTCGCTGAGCGCCTACGCCAGCACGGAGACTGCGCAAAAGAAAAAGAATTTCCGAATCTGAGTGACTGCTGGGGATCGCCACGTGCTACCTCATCGACGTCATCGACGAACCACGATATAAAAGCCCTCCTGCCATCATCCTTCTTCAGTGGGCATGTCAGCTGGCATCCAGTCGACACCATGTCAAATCCATTCCTGTTTTTCATGCAGGTTAATAGCAATGTTTCTACAATCAAATCCAATAATATGTGCCTTATCCAGCTGACATGCCCACGTAGAGTGCTTGAAGTTCATTTTATTGGTCGTGACTTCGTATTGTCTCTACTTATGCTGTGTGGCGACATTGAGTCCAACCCTGGGCCACCCACTGAACAGCTACTGACCCAGATCCTTGAAGGCCAGAAAGATATTCAGAGGAGACTGGGCGAAATTGAGGCCAAATTGCACAAAGTGGAAGAATTCACATCAGCTATAAATGAATTCAAAGATTTAAGCCGGGAGCTAGAATCACGAGTTACAGGCTTAGAAAGGAAGCTTGTCGACCTAGAAGACCGGGGCAGACGAAATAATGTAATCGTGTTCGGAATTCCTGAAAAATTGAATGAAACTTACGAAGAACTGTCACAGAGTGTGTTGAAAGGCGTGTTCTGTGACAAAATGGACACGAAAGTTGTTTCAGCCGAGAGAATTCATAGAATCGGTCGCAAGCAACCTAACAAGCATCGACCTGTTATTATCAAGCTGATGGATCATCGTGAGAAAGTTAACATACTGAAAAACTGCTCGAAACTAAAAGACACCGATTACTCTATTTCAGAAGACTTTTCGTATACCACGCGGCAGATACGGAAGAATCTCTGGGAAAGCACCGCAGAGATTCGAAAAGCCGGTCAGAAGGTTAAGCTAATCTACAACAAGATAAAAATTGGTGACGATCTGCTTGTTTGGGATGACACTAGCAAAGAAAGAGTCCTAGAGCATGGCAGCCGGAATCGAAAACAAAGTGACCAATGAATCGAGAACAGTCAAATTAAATCGCTAAAATGTATTCAGTTTAACGCCCGGAGCATTGTGAACAAGTCTAAGGATTTGGAAAGTATAGTAGTGGCGCATAAACCGCATATCATTATAATCACCGAAACCTGGCTGCACTCTGATATCACTGATGAAGAAATTACACCACCAGGATACAGAATTATGCGCAAAGACAGGACTTCTCGCGGTGGTGGTGTTGCAATTCTTTTTCAAGAATCTTTCCAAGTAATCAGGCTACCTGACGTGCAAGGAATTGAATGCGTCATTTGTAAACTAATTCTAAATGAACTTAGTCTTGTTATTGGCGCGTTTTACCGCCCACCACGAGGTGACGGTGTTTTCTTTGAGAAACTAAATGAGTTCTTAAGTACTACGAAAGCACAATCAAGTAATGTACTATTGGCTGGAGACTTTAACATGCCGCTCTTCAATTGGGACAAACAGTTTCCAGAGCCGCTCTGCACATCAGCCGAACTTCTTGTAGACATCGTACTTGATCACGATTTAACTCAATTAGTAAAGCAAGCAACGCGTATACAAAAGGATAAGAAATCCATTCTTGATCTTTTCTTCGTTTGTAACAGTGTCTTTCGTCGCGGTCCTCTACTTCAATATTTCGAAGGCATATCTTACCATGTTATGGTATCTTTAAACATTCCACTGCTTCTTCTGAAAAATAAAAAGAAAGAGGTGCGTGTTGTGCCAAACTTCTCGCGTGCTGATGATGTTGCAGTTTTAGACTTACTTGATATTTCATTCTCAGATTTTGTGGTTCTTTACGAATCCTGCGACTGCTCAGTAGAAAATCTCTGGGTTTTCTTTAAGAACCTTGCTCTGAATTGCATTTCGCGTTCTGTGCCTACTCGGGTAATTACCCTGCGCGCCAGCAGCCCTTGGATGACGAGGGAACTTGTACGCATGGGACGAAAGATTAAGAGAGTTCGCAAAAAACTTCGGCGAAGCCAGTCGGCAGTTGATGCTGCTAAACTGCCTGATATGCGCTTGAACTTAAAACACAGTATCAAAAAAGCAAAAGAGTATCACTTTAGCGTATCTATGAAAAACTTTCTTGTTTCGTTCCCTGCAAAGCTCTGGCGGCAGTTATCAAAGAAAAAGAAACCTGTGTACAGCGTTGTCGTTGACGGCGAACTGATTACTGATGCGACACAGATTGCTTCGTCTTTCAACCGTTTCTTTTGTACTCTGTTTACGCACGATGATGGTAGAAAGCCTCATTTTAACTCAGCTTGTCCGCCTATTACTGATGTTTCTGTAACTGAAGAAGGTGTTTTCTCTCTGCTTCTCAGTTGTGACGCAAAAAAGACGCCGGGAATTGATGACATACCAAATACGTTTCTTGTGAGATATGCCGAATGGTGTTCCAAGTACTGAACGCTCATACTTAAGAAGTCTCTGTTAAACGCCGAGCTCCCGGAGGACTGGAAGCACGGAAAAATTATTCCTATTCCCAAAACTGAAAATTCATCTCTACTTAGCTCATATAGGCCAATATCTTTACTGTGTACTTCTCCAAAAATACTTGAACATATACTTTTTGGACATATATCAGCCTTCCTGGAAACCAATCATGTAATTGACGACCGGCAACACGGTTTTCGCAAAGGCTTCTCTACAGTGACCCAACTTCTAGAGACGATGCAGGATTTTGCCGCAGCCATTGATAACCAGTGTCAAATTGATGTCATTTTTTTAGATTTCGAAAAAGCCTTTGACCGGGTCTCACACAGAAAGTTCTTGCTAAAGCTAAATACTACCTTTAAAAACGATCTACTGTTGAAGTGGATACAAGCATATCTATCGTCTCGATATCAGTCCATATCAATCGGCAATGCATGTTCGAGCCCAGCTTTGGTAAGCTCCGGTATCCCACAAGGCTCAGTACTTGGGCCATTATTCTTTTTAATTTTTATAAATGACATAGTTAAAGAAATTCCTGTTAAAATCAAGCTGTTTGCCGACGATTGTGTATTATATCATGAAATACGAACTCCTGCTGACCAGCTTCTTCTTAATGACGCCTTGGATAAAATTCATGATTGGTGCTCAACGTGGCAGATGAGTATTAATACTAAAAAAACAGTTTCAATGTCTATTACGCGGAAGAAGCGGCCATTAAGTTTTGCCTATACTATTAATAACCATCCCCTGTCTACCGTGGACAGCTACAAGTACTTGGGATTAACGATTAGCTCTGACCTACGGTGGAACAAACACATTTCTAATATTAAAAATAAAGCTATAAAAAAACTTGGCTTTTTAAGAAGATCTCTCCGGTACTCTACGCAGGAAATTAGGTTACTAGCTTACAAAACTTTTATCCGACCTGTTTTAGAATACGCCTCCGTTGTGTGGGACCCTTATACTAAAGAAAACATTAAAACACTCGAAAATATTCAAAGAAAGTCAGTGCGATTTATTTATAATTCATACACCTGGCAGACGTCCCCTACCATGCTACTTGAGAAAGCAAATTTGGATTCTTTGCAGCTCAGGAGATACCGCGAGAGGCTTAAATATATGTTCATGATTGTTCACAACAAATTAGGAATTAACAGCAGCAAGTACATTGAGCTCGTCCCGGGTCGTTCGACACGATCCTACCATTCTTTAAAAGTGAAGGAATACTCATGCCGCACTGAAACATACAAGAATTCTTTCTTCCCCCGTACTGTGCGGGAATGGAATGTCCTCAAAGCGAATATTGTAGAGGCTTCTACTGGGCAGTCATTTACGGAGTCGCTTAGGAATTCGTAACAATTTTGCAGCATTCAACATTTTCATTTTTTTTTCCCCCCAGTGCTCATTTTGACGCCAGGCGTCGTCTAATATTGTATAATGTTGTTTCTTTCGGTATTGTGTGCCGAGTTGCGTGTACCACAGGGAGGTTTTCTTTTTTGTCAAAGTGTATTTTACACCCACTCCTGCTTAAGGCTTTGCAATAAAGCCAGCAGTCTTCTGTAAATAAATAAATAAAAAATTTCCAGGACGAACTCGCGTCCCGCGAAATTGTCAACTTGTACTCACTCTTTGATCACCCCACAAGCGTGGCCTCATTGCCTCCATTCGCATCAAAGCACTTCGCACGACGCGGCTGATTAGTTCGTGACAGATCATGACGATAACGGAACCGTCTGCCGTGACGGAGAATCTTCATGAAGGTGCCCGTGGGCTATCTTCAAAATTATATGTCAAGCTTGAACAGGGCTCGAGTGAAGAGGGAAGGAACTCCTCAAGAGGAGCAGTTTGAATTCAGCCTTTTTACGTTTTGGAAAAAGTACGTGCGTAAGTTTTATTTTATTTTATTCACACATATATCCGGGGACCTCTGGGGCCATCCTAATCTACATCCTTGGTCATATTGATATATCATCAAAACCTAAATTAAAGAAACATATGAAGAAAAAAATCGTGATGGTAAAAAAGGCGGTGTTACAGAGGCTGTCCCGGCTACCCTCAAGATGACGCCTAATTGAGAGTCCCCATAACTCAAAGCATGCATAACCATGCTTAACACAGCTTTCGCTGGTATCACTCGTTTGAAGTCATGCTTAAACCCCATTAATTTTTAAGTGATAGCACACATTTAAGGAAAGCCTTACCGTGCACCTCTTCTGGGCAGCGAATGCGTTGGTGATGTTTTGCTCACAAAATATATCCAGCAGTCTATTTATCTCGCTTCTATTTCCGCTGTTCAACGACGCCATACCAACAGTCGTATGCTTGGTTTGTTTGGCGTTGGGATTTAACGTCCCAAAACGACTCGGGCAATGAGAGTGGAGGGCTCCGGAAATTTCGAACACCTGGGGTTCTTCAGCGTGCACTAACAGCTTTCCGCCGTCATCGAAAGCGGCCGCCGAGGCCGAGATTCGATCCCGAATCTTTAGGCACAGTGGTCGAGCGCCCTAACCACTGCGCCATCCCGGCAGGGATAACAACAGCTATATGTAGCTAGACAACCTCAATACACTGAAAGATTAGTGGCTTAACTTCTCAAGCACCTTGAACTACATAACGTGATGATTAAAAACTCGAATTACACCTGTAGCGCGTTTTCTACTGTGGTATTCAGAGAGCGCTTTTAACTGCCGCGTCCTGTTACAGTTGACTATTTTGTACAAACGCCAGATTCCTCAAATGAACGTGGCAATCCATTTTTGAGTACAGTGAGCACACTCTGGGTGTCTTCAGCGGGGTAGTGAAAAGCCCCAATATATTCCGACGTAACGCACCCGCGCGCGCACGTCGGCCTCCGCGGTAGCGCGAGCCGACTCGGCCCAACGTCGCCGACGCGCAAATAGAATCTCGCCTATTTCTCGCCGACCGCGCTGGCAACGCATCCCAGCATTCCTTACGCGCAGTGAAGATGGCGGCTTGCTATGCAGACAGCGACCGCGCGCGCGTTTCAGACACAGTTGCGGAAAAGCTGCTAGAAGGCATTCGCGAGCGCAGCCATGCGTCTATGATACCAAACGGATCGACTACAGAGACGTTGAGAGGAAAAAAATGCCTGGGATGCAGTCTGTCAGCAGTGCGGCCGGGCACAGCTATGAGCTCTTCAGTGCAGTGCGTGTGGCATGCCCGTTTTCAATGCAGTGCTCGCGGAGGTGTAACGACGGTGTTGTTTCCCTTATCTCAAGTACATTCAGTGGAAGAATACCACAAACTGCGGAGGCGGCTTCGCATAGAGTTGTGACCGGTACACGCCGAAATCGAAGGCCGTCGATTTGGCCACACGGAACGTCAGTGGGTCAACAACCTCTTCGCGAAATCGATGGAATTCTACAGGAACTGCGGCCGACCGAGAAAGTGGTCCTCATGACTGTGTAATCTCTAACTCTTCTGTAATCGTACAGATACTTAAATTATGATTAGTTGTCAGTAAAACACGCACGTACACAATCAATATCGTTCCGTCCGTAGCCGTCGTCGATGCGGGCTCAGGCCGTTTTTAGGCTGGACGTCTCCACGGCTGGCTTTAAATGCTTTGTGGCATTTGAACATTTGCAGTAAGCACGTCGCATCATCATTGCCTTGATCACAACAGTAATTAGTGCCTCGATAGGCGGCCAGTTCCTTCCCGCAGGTGCCCTGTCATTTGCACGAAAATGCACACCGAAACGTACCAGCCCTCGAGGGCGTCTTGTGCGCATGCTCGCCGCGGCACCGTGCACGCCAGCCGCGCCAGACTGTAGAGGCGGCAGTTTTTTGACGCGCCCGTCGTAGCCGACGTACCATGGCCGACGTCGCCGGCTCTGCCACTCGCGTCGAAAACGTTGTACTATATTGGGGACTGTTTCCCCAATGTGGCACGTCTGTAATTTAATTCAGCCACGGCCGGTCTCGAGGGAGAGCGCGCGCTCTTTCCTACGGCATTCTCAATCACCGCGGGAGCAATGCATTCAGTCCGGCTGCGGTTTCTTTTTGAGTTACGCTCTCCGCCGCCGCAAGGGGCGCAACCTGCTCACCGTTCGCTTCGCGCCTGCTGCAGCAGCGACGGTTGGGTTTAGCTTGGTTTCGTGCTGTTATGCGCTGTTTCATAGTGCGTCTAGCACCTAAATGAAGGAAAATAGAACGTAATTGCTTTAGCTGCATGTCGGCAGTGCATTCCACATGTGAATGAAGTATCTACAACAAATTCTGCCCGTTAGAACCTTTAAAAGATGAATCATTTTTCTTCTTCTAAAGTATGACGAGCATATGACAGGTGCTCCGATCTTAGATGCAGAAGATGGTGTATTCATCCCTTCTTTGTAAATTACCATACTGGACTGACAAACACTATAAGTAAGCTTACTATGCAAGGTTGCCATGTGGCCTGTCTACCGGCTTTAATGTTCCAAAGTAACTCAGGCTGCGAGGGGTGCAGTGTAGAGGTCCTGGAAGCTTCGATCACCTGGTTTACTTTAATTAATGTACATTGTGCTGCGCAGTATACTGCCGGGATTTTGACAGTACCGCTTCTATCGACATGCGGCCCCTGCAGCCGAGATTGAACCCGAGAGAAATGAACACTGAAACTTTTTAAGCTCGCGCTTCTATATATCGCCCTGTAAAAACATCTAGGACGACTACTGTCACCGAATTGCGGTTTTTCTTTTCGACATAGAGGAAAAATGTCATTTTATTTTCTATAGTATGCATGCTGGCAGTTGCTGTCAAAATTGGCCAAATTTTCGGGGACACCAAAATGTGCGTTTTTTGCGAGTTGCATACCTCATCCGGAAATAGCTCTTTCGAATAACATGAGGAATTAGCCATTAATAATTTAGGGAATAAAGTTCCTCTGAAATTGGCACGCTTCTGTTTAGAACTAGAAATGGAAGATAAGGCGGTCTCTCCCATGGTGGGTCTGTTTTTTGTTTCTTTTTTTTTCAGAGTTTCTAAGTTCAATAAAACCCGTTATGCCCATTTGGAGACGCTATTGACACGTAAAAAGCTATCCACCGTGGTCATGTGCTCCGCGCGAAGACTCCAGCGACAGGCGAGCTGCTTTCGAAACACTATATAATTATACTTACAGTTATGACGACGCCAGAAGCACCCCCAGCCCCCCACCCTCCTGCAACAGATTGTACTTAGGTGAAATAATGAACACAGCTGGACAACGTTCACGTTAAACTAGGCATCACGAATAGAAAGGGAGTGATTAAAACATCGCATGTAATGCTAATTAAAGGTCGCCACATGTCTTAAATTATTCAACTTTACAGAGAAATTTATTTCGTATAATGAAGAATTTCATGATTTACGTGGGAGTCGGGCCAACAACCATACAGTTTCTCACCCTTACCTATAGAGGGAAAGCTGTGCCGCCATCTGTGGGAGTTTGCATGGATCAAGCTTCCTGAGGACCAGTTCAGACACCATGGGCGCCCAAAGCACCACGGGGCGGAGAGCTGCCGGGTGCAGGACTACAACTTTTGGCCAAAAATAATTAAAAAATAAGTGTTGTTCTACAGCAAAAAAAAAAAAAAAAAACATCCCAGCATTCAATATTGTGACTATATAGATTGCAAAAAGCGAGCGAAGCAGCATGTAAGAGTAAAATTTGTCCAAAATAAGCGATGCCTCTCTCTCTTCTGATGGCTAAGTATTGAGCAGTACGGAAACCAATGTTTTGCACCTAATATAGCACATTTTAAAAAGAAAAAAAAATGTTTTCAAAATATATATGGTTGCTCAATGACTTTAGGAAGTTCTTTAGTGGCGTTTCGGAAAACGGAGACCTTTTATTGGCGTCGTCCGCTTTTGCGCCATCACTACCATGGCCTTTGCGCTCTACATTATCGCCTCGAGATAATGATGATGATGATGACAAAGAGGACATTTTAGTAACGCCACTTTGTGTTCCCGAAAAAATGCGACTGTCCCGCACCAAGAAGCACATTGCGGTCCATGATTCTTAGCGCGCCCATGGTAGCTGAAGTGAAGCGCCCTCAGCTTTCCCTCTAGGTATACGAGTAAGAAATTCTATGCCAACGACCGAGCCAGACACGCTACCGACTAGGTCATGCTATCAGCACTCGTGCGGCTTGGGAACAAGAGGAAGTTTAAGTGTATGTCGCGTGGTCTTTCACGTCAAGTGGTATCCTACGACTGTATGCTAATGACCACGTGTGTAATGAGATAGGACCAGAGGACGCTATCGCGCCATACCGTTAAGTCGGAGCTTAAGTGTCACTTTCTTCTCGGCATTATTATTATCACGCTCGTCATCATTATCTTCACAGTGTCCCCTGTAGGACAAAGAACTATCTCACTTGTCTATACTTAGCACTGTATACTGCGCTAGCTGCGGCCATCTTATGCCCGCAAGCTTTAATCTCTTCCGCCCCCCTCACTCTCCACCACCCCCCTCTACGCCCTTGGTAATCCCCTCTGTTACTCGGAAGCACCATCCTTTACGCCTTCTTTCCAATACTCTCATTGTCATTGTCCATTTCCTGCTCATATTTCAGCAATAATATCATGACCTCGCGCTTATTCCACCATGTTTTGCTCTATTCCTTTCTTTCAATACACATTTGCTACCTTCGCTAAAATGCGGCAGCCACGGTTGAGTTCAAACCCACAACTTGGCACTCAAAACCAAAATGCCGTGGCGTTAGCTTTACATGCTGGAATAGTTCAGACTAGCGCTATTATTAGTCATCGACGGACCATTCCGGGGCACCCAGAATACGCCATGACTAATATTAATAATAATAATTTCTTTATTTCCATCAATGATGGAGGGGACTGCGGGTAAAAGTCGCTTTAGAAGCAAGCTACTTGACAGAGCCCGCAGCCTCCTTTACAAGACAGCCTCATTTACTAAGGACGATGTATAAAGATTTCACAAAAAAAAAAAAAAAAAAGAGGAGAAAGCGACGCCAAGTGAGATGCAACGGAAGATCTATGTGGGAAAATATCTAATCCCCGATAGTCGTAGTTGCGCACTGTATACACAGCTTTTCGCAGCAACGAGCCATTAGTGCGTCCTTCGAGCAGCGCGGCGAACGCTTTTATCTAACGCAGCCTCGTTACCGCGCGCTCTGATGCGCTCGATAAGCCTGCGAAAGTACCGCGCTGACCCTAGCAGTCTCTATGGGAATAACCAGTCTGTGTTTGCGATGGAGCCGAGGAAAAGGCTGGTCGCCAAAAATGGTGTGCGATGCGCCATGCGATTTCGCGATTTCCGCGTCCACTGCTCGGGTCTCTTTTAACGGACAAGCGCTACGCAGACACAGTGGTGGGCTGAAAAGGCGAACAAAAAAAAAAAAAAAAACTACGAAAAAATAAAAACCGCTTGTTTTATCATATCTGCATTCCGCTAAACAGGGGCTGCACCCTGTGGTGATTATTCCTTATTTATGCAAAACATGAAATAGGAACTTGCCTTATTTCACCTGTATTATTATTCCCTGAAGTGCGCAGTCAACAAATATTTTGGCGTCATAGTTTATAATATATGTAGAATAAGGCGTCCAGTGTTGTTCCTCATTCTCTTGTGTCTAAGTAAGCCCATTGAGATGCACTGAACGGATAGGTTTTTCAAGTATTATGCAATTCAAACGTATCAACTCATACGCAAAAACAAGGAAATCACAACCAATGAGATTCAAACGGTATGTACGCGAGAGCATTACTGTTCTACAAGCTGCTACATGATTATGTTATCGCCTATGTAGACCATTATGGTGTCGCAGCGCTGGCAGACAAGGACAAAAGGAAGTCCTTTCGTCCTCGTCATTTCGTCCTTTTGTCCTTGTCTGCCAGCGCTGCGACACCATAATGCTTGACAACCACCACCAACTAGCCCAGCAGCATATACATGCCTATGTAGAGATGCCTGCCGCAGGCATGCTCGTGATATTTCGACGCGGCGAGGCTTCAGGCTTCAGCACACGCCAACGATGAAGAGCGCAATGAAGCCTGCCAATTTCGTTTATTAATTTCAGGTTTCATTCAGCGACTGTTCCAAGTCGCAATCGCCACAATTGCAGACGAGCCTGGAGGCGAGAACCGGAAGTTGATGCGCCATACCGTAGTGCATGCACAGTCACTGGGGCCCAGTCACTGGAGGAACAGCTGTCAACTCGGGTGGCTCTTAATTGTGTCTTAGAAGGGTGCGATAGGAAGCGAACAAACGGGACGGCAGCTCCTTTGAACTCGATCATGCCGTCTGGTCTCGGGGCGCCACACAACCATTGAACGCACGTCCGACGGCGTCCATGAGCCAAAGAGTAATGAGTGACAGCACACCATTGCACTTTCGACCTCCGGTCGTGCCCCCTCCAAACTATCACCTGCAAGAGGTATTCTCTTGACTCTGCCGCGCGAGCTGCATCGCTTAAAATTTAAGGGCTCCATCCTGGGGAAACCAGGTACCCACAGAGCCATTGAAGCCCCCATAGCATTCGCCGGCGTTCCGGGATCTTCTTGTGTAATGTGCATGCACTACGGTATGGCGCATCAACTTCCGGTTGTCGCCTCCATTTTCATCTGCAATATAGGCTTTACCAATAGAGCTTGGTGCTAGCAGTGACTGCTGTGTTGTTAAAAAATGAAACAATCGCTTGTGATCATTCCAATGCACCTTGCGGTGCAAGCACGGGTTCCACGAAGGCGCACGTTGACAGCGTACTCGATGGGAGGCGCGGGCGGACTGAACAAAACATGGCCGCCGCGCTTTGTTCAGTCCGCCCGCGCCTCCCATCGAGTACGCTGTCAACGTGCGCCTTCGTGGAACCCGTGCTTGCACCGCAAGGTGCATTGGAATGATCACAAGCGATTGTTTCATTTTTTAACAACACAGCAGTCGCTGCTAGCACCAAGCTCTATTCGGAATGATGCCAGCATGTTGCTGCGTACCCTTCTGCAGCAAGCGCACCGTCGTAGATGCGCACGGAAACAAGGTATACGCGTGTATGCGACCGCTCGTTTGCAATCCTAATCGGCTTTACAAGTGTCACTTGCATCATGTAAAGCATTACTGCACGTCCCTCTGACTGGGAGCTAGCTCTCAGAACGGGTTATCACCTAAAACAGCAAGGTTGTTTTGCGTGCTATGGAGCCTTGTTAACTTGAAGGATAAGCTTATATGCTTCGATGGAGGACACGGGAGAAGGAGCAATGCATGTATACCGAACGCTATAGTTCAAATACGTTCTTTGAAACCTTTTGTACGTAGGTTGCAATTGCCATTGTGTATTTGATTTTGGCCTAGGGCATGATTACCGAAACTACTTTTCACAGTCGGACGAAATTGTATTGCTTGGTGCAGAGAGCAATACGGCTGTCTAGTGCGCCCGAGGTGCGTGTTTCACACTACAAAAGCGGCTGCCAAACCCGCGGCGTCTCGTGAAGCGGGAGAAGATGACATCCCACTAGTGTGTTGTAGTATGCTCACGTCCAGCCCGTTTCGAAAGATGTTATCACGTGATAATGCATGCGAAGTCCTGTCCGCGTCCAGAGCGCGCAGCTCAGGTTTGCATTCTATGCCTTCATACCTGCTTGTGCGGCCGATAAAATACCGAAGCTTGCTTTTCAGTTTTGTGCGTTTTATCGAGTCGCCCGATGGTTCGCTAATTGACAGCCACCTGAAATTAAGATGATTTTGTAAATATGCCGATTTCTTGTTTACTCCCTCTGTCAGATAGCAGACATTTGAAGCCTTAACCTCATATGAAAGTGCTGTCATGGGAAGCTTCGAGGAACTCGGAGGAAGAGGAACTCGGCTGAAACGAAAAGAAATTTGAAAAGTCAACTCACATTACTGCGAAGTGTCAGTGCTTGGTGCAACTGGCTGTGTTCATAAAGTCAGATTTATATTATATAATACTGTTATAAAACATTAGGGGGACACTTAAGCTCCGCCGTTAAGGGTATGACGCGATAGCGTCTCTCTCTCTCACACACACACATTTTTTTCTTCCGTTTTTTAATTTTTAGCTTTTATTTATTTTATATTTCGATTATTTGTTTCTTTATTTTATTTAATGTTTTATATTTTTATGCACCAATATTCAGGGTCAGCAACAATCACCTTTCCATTCTGAGCAATTTGACACCTTTGAACACATTCAATTATTTCAATTAATCAATTACGCATTCTAACTTTTCTTCATTGGCATCACCAAGTACTGGTTTTTCCTTCTTAGCATTTTGTCACCTTTAAACCCTCAATTTTCATTTTTAAATTTTTTTGTTGCTTTATTTCATCAATTGGTCAATTAATTACAAATATTTTATTATTTCATCATCGCCTATTGCACACCAATCAAGCTTCACTCACTGGAAGCAGAAATTACCATGGCACATTTTTCTTTTTCTTTTCGGGAGCTGCGTCCCGATTATTTCCGAGACCCGTGCCAATAACTGCGTCGACGGCATAGGCAGGAAAGGGATAAGCGCCATTCCGACTTACGTCAAATTATGCACGATTATTTAATCTCAAAACAAATTGCATCCTCGCTCATTTCACCAACAAGTATCTACCAGTGGGATGAGCGACGGTGATGCGCAAACCAAGCAAACAAACTCGCGATCGTCTCTCATAGTCGTTTAAAGTAAATAGCAAAGGCAGACAGACAAAAAAAATTGCACAATACAAAACTCTAGATACTGTACCTGGATACGGATGACGTTACGCGGATCGACGAGGGGCCCATGCACAACTCGTAGAGCAGTTTGTAACCGCTACGCCTCGGCTGTCAAAATATGCTTCTTGGCTTCGCTAACAGACACCGCCAGGTACAGAGGAGAGGTCCAAGCACATCACACTAGATTACAACATGAAAAGCGCGGACAGAACGGCGGGCGCTGACGGACGGACACGAAGCGAACCAAAGCGAATGGATGGAGCGAACAAAGTATGGCTGCCAGCGCCGCTCATGGTTGCCAGACTTACTTTTTTAAACCCTCTATTGCGGCGATTGCGACTCGAAACAGTCGCAATTTAAAATTAATCAACGGAAATGGCGGGTGTCATCGCACTCTTTTCCGTTCGCGCTAATGTTCTCGCATTTTGGCGCGTGCAGAGAACGAAATATCGCGCACCGGCGAATGTCCGGTATGAACCCCTGAGACATTAAAGCCGTGCAACTGCGCAGTCTTCACAGTGTGCGATGTCAGTGCACGTTAAAGAACCCCAGGTGACCGAAATTACTCCGCAGCCTTCCACTACGACGTCTCTCATAGCCTTAGTCGCTTTCGGGCGTTAAACCCCACAAGCCAAGCCAAACCATTCACAATGTGACATCGCGCGCCACGTAGGATGGGCGCATAACATATAACAGATACGATATTCTAGAAAAATAGCTTACGAGCGCGAACACGATTCGAACCCACAACGAATTCTCTAGCAGCTGCGTTAGACAACTAAGTCATCGCCACTGCATGATGTCGCACCTGTTAAACAGCCACCTCCTCGCGCTGAGCGTTGTCGTTTCTTCGTTAGCTTCCATTCGTGCGCAAGGTATAGCCCGAATACAAGGCTACGGAAACACTTGCAGGAGCAAGGTAAAATTTGAGCGCATGGCCGCATCCACTTGGGCAGCCGTGCCACGCCGAAGGCACTAACGACTTTTCGGACTGCACTCTGTGTCGTTACTGTGGAAAAGAACAGCGAGAGATAGGGACCAGAGACAATCTTCAGCACTCCCGGCCTAGACCCGAAGCCTTGCACCACTCCACACATGACGCGGTAAATGCATATCAACTCACGCTGATTGCGCTAATGCGCCAAGGCTAGCTCTTCCACTTTTTCGATGCTGCAGTTATGATTCAAACTCGGAATGTAAAGGTCTTAGCGCTTGTTAACTGCCCACTACCACCTCCTTTAGACAGACCCGTCATTTTTAGAGGCTGCGAGGCTTCGAACGGCCGACGCCTATGACGTCGCAGATAATTTGTCCGACATATATGGTTACTAACGTTCTCGCATTAAAAGCCAGCCAGAGGCAGGCTTTCAACGCGAGGCCTTCAAGCTATACTCTCCCTGCTCTTCAGCAATCAAACACAAAGCTGCTTAAAGCCATGAAAGCTAAATCCTCCTACCGCGGTCTTCCGAAAAACGCCTCCACAGTGGGTACACCGTCCCAGCGAGTAGACGTCTATCAGTGTTGTTCGCGCAGGAGCTGCTTCTTCATTCCCAGCTGTGGTTTGTGGTACGTGAACCGAGCCGCCCAATTGCAGAGCACAGTATGACTGGAGTCTCCCGTCACAATACCATCGCGCATTCACGTCATCTTTACCACCCTGGAGATTCGCTTCATGGAAAATCCGGATAATTATATCTAGCATTAAGAGTAAAGCCCCCACCCTTCGACCTGCACTGAAATAATTCGCCCTTGAGCATAAATCTGCATACGCGTTCCGCCACATTACTGATGATTCTGTCACGTCCACAACATCGACGTATACACCCTCAATCGTACACCATAATCTCGGTGACGCTCAGTCACTGCACTTCGGCTACAGATACTGAGCTACCTATTTAGCAAGAAGCTGTTGCATATATTCTACAAAAAAAAAAATCCAAAAGCATGGGTTATCTTCACTGACTGCCGCGCCGCGCTGCTAAAGTCACCGTGTATTCAGGAACAGCTTGTCGTCGACATTAAATGCGCTACACACTGAGGCTTGCTAGATGTATCACCTCGTTGTGCTACACTGGTTGCCTGCTCAGTGCGGCACCGCGGGCAACGACCACGCCGACGACGTGCGAAAACAGTGCTTGACGATTCTTCAGTGCGTATTCTCATTCCATTCTCGCCAAGATGTGCAGCCAGACTTTCGGCTGCTGTATCCTGGCGGTTGCAGGGCTCTCTGTGATCCCGAATATCAGTACCAACCATTGCATCTAATAGATCCCACTTATCTCCAGCAGCCATCTGTGCTCGACATGTGATGGGCATAAATACTTTGAACACTTGATCTGCTGCTGCCACGGGTTTATTGTACATCGCAGGACATTAAATTCTAATTTAGGATGAGTTCGGGATGGAACACTGCACCTTGAACATGTCCTCGGTCCCTCGTGCGGTGTGTGTTCGGCGGCACGACCCACTAAGTCAACTTTTCTCAAGGACCCGGTGTTGACGCATCTATATGTGTCCGTTTGTGTATGACATTTTCTGTGATTGATTTGTTTCGTCCTTTGTTCTTTTCTTTACTTCTTTTTCATCCTCATCCGGAGTAGCATACCAGGCACATACAGCACATTTCTTGATATTATTAGCAATGCCTTCCTTCCTTCCTTCCTTCCTTCCTTCCTTCCTTCCTTCCTAAATCTAGACCATAAATTTAAACCATAAATCTAAACCGTAAATCTGTAAAGATATATTTATAGTCCCCTTCCTTTCTCCCCTCCCTCCTCTCTCTCTCTCTCTCGCTCTCTTTGAAAGAAGGATGCTCGTGATTTTTCAAAATTGCGAGTCTTCAAACTATCGAGGCCAACGCCGCCGACGCCGACGGACAATTCTTTTTTTTCCGACATGAGGGTACTGCGTCCTCGCGTCAAAAAGAAATAATAAAGTGCATTATAGAGCTCTTTCCCCCATCTCCTTTCCCTTCTTACAATGCCGTGGTGATGTGTACTGAATGCTACCAGCATTTCACAATCCTTTGCACCTATTCTTGCACAGGTTTGGAGCTTGCATGCGCGCTTTCGGAGAGCCTCCGCTTTCTTCTCAGTATTCAATCCGTTTGCCCCAATGCGGCTCCTCTGAAACTACCGGCCAGGTTTATGGTCCCCGAGTGAAACTCCACATTGCAAGTTCTCCGTCCGCTTCAGCGAAACCGCCCTCACGTATGCCAAATAGGACAGTTGTTCTTCAGTTCTACACATTGGAGTTTCTCCATTATGCGCCTCCTGTAATCTTCTGCTCGGCTACATGCATCCACCATGAAAGATGCGATAAACAGTCTCCCCCCCCCTCCCCCCCCCCCCCCCTGCATCCTGCTGGCCCTTTGTTTCGCAGGCGGCTCTCAGCCGCTTGTTGCAAAATATCGATCACTGGAGCCTTCCCCTGACGGCTCCGTGTCCGTATTTTAGTGATGCAGCACTACTATTCGCATTCTCGCAAAAACCCGATGTCTGAAGCCGATTTGACCTTTCCGAGGGAATTCAGGTGTCCACAGAAATAAATGTGACAGATTCTAAGACTTTCCTTTCTTGTAAACCAATTATAGGACGTCAGTTAACTTTGACACGTTCAACGCTGGTTCTGTTCGACAAGGGGCGCGCAATGTACCGCGTGCAAGCAGCAACACTCAGGCTTTCGCATTTCTCCACTGCAGATTCTGCAGTGCTCTCGGAACTTTTAGTGCTGCAGCCCACATACAATGTGTGGTCTGGAAGCATGACCGCTTGATTAACGCAGCAAAATAAAGTTTAACAATTGCGGCACAGCAAACTACAACCCTGTCAAAACGCCTTGCTGTTGCACGATATTCCGTGATTAACTGAATTAAACTGTCTGAATTTTTTTTTCTCTTTTTGTACGACGAAGATCAGAGTAATCATTGTACATGCGTACTTGCTTAGTGAGTTGCAGAATATAAAATAGCAATTCCCTTGAACAAATATTGCTTATTCGAAAATCGTGACTTTGGCCCCGCTTTTCCTTTCAAACAGGGAACTCTAAGCGCCTGTTATCAGTCCTCTATTTCATTCATATCTCTCCCCGTTGGCTTAAAGGAGTATAGACACGTACATTTTCTGTTCCGGTATTTTTGCTTTAATCCATCCACAG
The DNA here is from genome assembly GCF_055883805.1 of Amblyomma maculatum. Lineage (NCBI taxonomy): Eukaryota > Metazoa > Arthropoda > Arachnida > Ixodida > Ixodidae > Amblyomma > Amblyomma maculatum. The sequence continues at coordinate 68,368,101 of NC_139344.1, read as the reverse complement.
TGGTCCAAAACAGAGGGACTGCGACCCAAAAAGCCCCAGCACAAACCAATTAATTTGTTATCAGTGCATTTATCAGGGCCAGTTTCGGTTTTGATCTCTCCAGACACGAGCGCGCGATGACGTCAAAGATACGAGAACGCCACACGAGCGCCCCCTACTGGCAAGGTTGGTGATCACGTAAACACAAAATCTGATGACGCATTCGGGTCGCGTTTTTCGTCTGCTTACTGTCGCACGTGCACGAAAATGTCGTCGAGCAGCGCTTCAGCGTAGCATAATTAGTACTGCGACGTTGCTTCGCCCAATAGCGTGGATGTTGCTAACATTGCCGGGCACTTTAATCCTGACGCGCTCGCATGCGACTCAAGCGACGAAGCTGGAATCAGCAGCAGCCACGAAAGCTTGGTGGGTTGACGCGCAGGAAATGCCAACTGGTAGGAATGTTGAACTAAGGAACCGTAAAGATGGTGCTTTATCAGTCCGGTTGACCAACTCTGTGAGCCAAGCTGTTCTAAAAAAATGTTTTAGTAATGACGCGATCAGCCACCGTAACCCGTAAGCTCTCCCGATGGCTCCCGTGCTCACGCCTGTTCACGCGCTGATTGGTCCCGACGCGGCAGGCATGCGTGCCGCCGTCCAAGCATGTGGCGCAGTCAAGGCAATCTGGATGCGTAAAGCCGTGGCCGCCGCGATCGGCTCCCAAGTCATAGCTGCCTCAAACCGCTATCGGTACTCTAGCTATCGCTAATCGCTGTTCATTCACTTACATAACTATTTGTACAAAGGACTATCAGTCACGATTAAAGCGAGCAGAAGCGGAGTTCTTTCTCAGGGCACGGCCGGAAGTGGCGGCGGCGCTGTTCGAGTCCGGCCATGTGTCGTCACTGCTCTTTGCTTTGCCGACTCCACGTCAGAGTTGTTTGATGACGTCATGTTGTTTACCTATGTACACGTTTTCGTCACAGAGATGTCGATGCCAATGGGTTTTGAAAAACGGAGTACTTGCCTGGCTTGTTTTTAAAATCAAATTAAAATATCTTCGCGGAAACGTGCAAGGTTGGGATTGCTTGGGGAGCATCTCTGTATAACCAGGAAAGCAATCGTATTCCTTCCGACGCTTCAAAAAAGGGTGTCTATACTCCTTTAAGTCGCATCTGAATGGCGTTGCTGGCAACATTAACCACCGATTGAGCGGTTTCCTTACAGACGAGGAGTGGTATAGGTACTCTCGTGAATATTGGGCAAAAAAAAAGATGAGAAAAAATGGTGTCCGATGTCTGACTGTCAACGTCGACATGTGCTCCACGGGCTGCTCCCGACTTTTCCAGCATACAGAAAACTAGCCTGCACCTGAGCCAGAGCATGTTTTTAAAACGGGGACAGTATCATCCCAGGTGTTTCCAAGAATTCGGCCCCTGATTCTTTGGCTCTTTTGACATACAAAAGCGTATTTTGTCAATGCTTGTGGCCACCAGAAAGTAGGAAAGTATTGTTAATTAGCAAGCCGGTTAATTAATTTCTTATAGTGAACTTTTGACCTATTACATTTAGTCGCCTAGTTCGTATTAGACATTTTTAGCTGGGCGCTATTGATAGCCATGTCAGAGTTTAGAATTCCGAAAACATGATTATCTTCGGCGCTGTGGCTGCAAAACATTTTGGCTATCTCGAGCCAAAAGGCGCGCTCTTACGAAAAACCCTCGGTCATAGCGCTCTAGTCACCGCTATCAATCTATGGTTTTGTACGCTAGAGTGTAAAGGTCTCGTGTCGCAGTTAATCTTTCGTTAGCGTTGCCGTTGTTGAAATGCGCAAATTCAGATTTGTTGACAGGGCCATGACGTCGCAGACATATGACCTCGCGGGGAAATTTCAAACACTCAGGCGTGGAATGAAAGTGACATAAACATCACATGAGTAAAGAAGAAGACGAGGTTCTGCTCGAGCCGCGTGGCCTTCGCCGGTGCGCGCGCTTAAGGCCCCAATATAGTCCGACGTAACGAACGCGCGCGCGCACGTCGGCCTCCGCTACGTTACGTCGGCGAAAAACCAAGGTCTATAGTCCGACGTCACGGCGTGATGGACGTAGCGAGCGCGAGCCGACGCGGCCCAACGTCGCCGACGCGCAAATAGAATCTCGCCTATTTCTCGTCGACCGCGTCGGCCACACATCCCAGCATTCCTCACGCGCAGTGAAGATGGCGGCTTGCATGTAGACAGCGACCGCGCGCGCATTTCAGACACTGTTGCGGAAAAGCTGCTAGAAGCATAGAGTTTCTTACTCTTACCTAGAGGGAAAACTGTGCTGCCGTCTATGGGAGTTTACATGGAGTTTCGAGACGGCCAGTTCAGCCACCATGGGCGCTCAAAGCATCATGGGCCGGAGAGCTACCGAGTGCAGAACTACAACTTTTGGCCAAAACTAATGCAAAGATAAACATTTTTCTACCGTAAATAATGTCCTAAGATTGAATATTGTGACTATAAATTGCAAAAAGAGAGAGAAACAGCATGTCAGTGTGAGATTTATCCAATATAAGCGATGGCTTTTTCTCCTATTGGCTTAGTTTTGAGCAGCACAAATACCGATATTTCGCACTTAATAGGCAACATTTGAAACAGAAAAACGTTATAAAATTATTTATGGTTGTGCAATCACTTAAGGAAGTTTTTAGTGGCATTTCGGGAAACAGAAACCATTTATTCGCGACGTCTGCTTTTGCGCCTTCGCTACTATGGCTTTCGCGGTCTATGTACGCACCTTCAGATGATGATGACGACGAAAGAGAAACATCGCAGTAACGCCACTCCTCTTACCCGAGAAACACCGACTGTCCCGCAACAAGTAGCACACCGGCCCATGATTCTTAGCGCGCCCATGGTGGCTGAAGTGCAGCGCCCTCAGCTTTCCCTCTAGGTAGTGTAAGGAACTCTGTGGCTAGAAGGCATTCGAGGGCATCCCTGCGTCTATGATACCAAGCGGATTGACTACAGAGGCGCTCAGAGGAAAGAAAAATGCCTGGGATGCAAACTGTCAGTAGAGCGGCCGGGCACAGCTGTGAGTTCTTCGCTGCGGTGCGTGTGCCATACACGTTTTAACGATGGTGTTGTTTCATTTATCTGCAGTACATTCAGTGGAAGAATACAAAAATCTGCGGAAGTGACTTCGCATAGAGTTGTGACCTGTACACGCCGGAATCGAAGGCCGTACTCGATTTGGCCACGCGGAACGTCAGCGGCTCAACAACCAGGGAATTCGCGAAATTTATGGAATTCTACAGAAACTTCGGCCGGCCGAAAAAGTGATCCTCATTACTGTGTAATCTATAACTCTTCTGTATTCGTACAGATACTTAAATTATGATTAGTTTTCAGTAAAACACGCACGTACACAATCATCGTTCCGTTTGTAGACGTCGTCGACGCGGTCTCAGACCGTTGCTGGGCTGGACGTCTCCACGGCTGGCTGTAAATGCTTTGTGCCATTTGAACATTCGCAGTAAACACACCGCATCATTGTCTTGATCACAACAATAATTAGTGCCTCGATAGGCAGCCAGTTCGTCCCTGTAGGTGACCTGTCGTCTGCTCGAAAATGCACACCGAAAACGTACCAGCCCTCGAGGGCGTCTTGTGCGCATGCGCGACGCGGCACCGGGCACGCCAGCCGCGCCAGACTGTAGAAGCGGCAGTTTTTGACGCACCCGTCGTAGCCGACGTGCCGTAGCCGACGTCGCCAACTCAGCGAGTCGCGTCGAAAACGTCGGACTATATTGGGGCCTTTAGGCTGGTCTCGCCGATCTGTGATTGGTGCTACAACTGCTTCAGTTCTTCCAGTTTACTTCAGTTCTATAAATAAACCCCCACCTTACATTTGGAGGAGGTGCGGGGTAAGATCCATCATCTCGCCCTAGAGCTCCGCAGCCGCACGTTACCACTCCTGCGATGCCTGAATACGCCAACCACAAAACCGTACAAGTTGGCTCTGCCATCATCTGTCCCGGTTCCCTCCACCAGCGAGACCCCGCCATCTCCAGCGGCACTGACGACCATGACGTCCAGGACTGGCTCACATCATATGAGCGGGTGGGCGCTTACAACAAATGGGACGCGGAAACTAAGCTAAGCAACGTGATTTTCTATCTCACTGGCGTAGCAAATCTATGATTTCGGAACCATGAAGCGGACTTTCCATCATGGTCCGTGCGTCATCATGGTCACACTGTTACGATGTGTAGCCGGGATCTCGTAAGACGACGAGGATATTTTTGAGCACTGTATCAAACGACGACGACTCTGAAGCTGAAGCTGTTGCATTGATGGGCACTGGTGTAACGGAGGTGCTCCTGACTTTGGAGTGAGACTCCTGCCGCACGGCAACGCCCCGTAACAGTTAGGTGGAAGTGCGGGGTACAACTATCCCGGGCGCTCAACCTGAAACTCCGAAGTGGCCGCCAGCTTGATTCTCTAACTATGCCACCCGACACAACCACATCCACAACGGCATCAATGGCGCCCAAAACAACTCGCCGTATTCCCACATCTCGGTCACACACAGTAACACTAATATGATTATATGCTAATGAGCATGTGAGTAATTAGAGAGGACACCCTTTGTCCCGCTGTATGCTTTCAAGGTGGAGCTTAAGTGTCCCACTAATTTTAAAGAAGGAAGGTAGGTCATAGACCCATGAAACCAACAAATTTCTGTTTAGAATCGCGTAATTTAGATGGGAGTATTTTTTAAATTCCCCAAACTTCATTATTTAGCAAATTCTAATTAGATGACTCTGGTTTTAGGCTTAAAGAAAGCGTCAATACAAAACTTGTAGATAGTATTAAAGAACAACTCACTAAATATTTGTACCAAGGACTTGCTCCTTTTTTCTTTTTCTTTTTTTTTTCAGCCTTAAAGAATAACTCGCGCATCACCACCATCACCAGCAAAATAAGAAGCCCGCTCACTACCGAGAACGAAGATAAGTTCCGATTCCGTTTTTATTCGTTTTATGCATCTTCCGTGCATCTGGTGATTTGTCTTCCAGCGTGCATTCAGAAACTTACACCATCTACTCGCCGACCGCTTCGCTCGTAACGAAGTTTTTACCGTTCGTCAGTGTGCAAAAATAAAAGCATCACTATACAAGACGTTAAATCAGGAGACGCGTATAGTGAAGGCTGCTCATAATTTTTCCCTCTGCGCCCGCGTTCCAAGTAATGGTTAGGCGCGAAAGCCCGAGTTTGCAGCCATGTACCCTAACTTCATTTGTTTATTATCGTTTCCGCTTGCCATTAACACAGAACATTGCTTGCTACGTGTTCTATGCCACGAAAGACAGGGTAATCCGTTTTCCGCAAGTTTCGCCAGCTCCGGTGCCAGACATATTGTGGCCCAGAAAAAATGGAAGTCTTCTTTCTTGTTGCTCTTCATTATTTTCATCTTACAACAATTCCATCAGCCTAATGTACAAATGTGTCCAATAAAATCGGTTAAAAAGACGCAAACCAATAGCTCAGATTACACTGCACGATTCACCGGCCGAACATGATCGATAAGTAAAAAACGCAGGATGTGTTCGTGCGTAATCATAACTGCTCCAAGACGCTTCATCTGCCTGCCGACCAGTTTTCTGTTTCAGTTTTCTTGTGGCTGATTTTTTTTCTTTTTTTCTTTTCTTTCGTATTTACTGAATTCCTTCTGTTGATTAGAAACCTGGAGAGGTAGATTTGTTTTCAAAAGAGGAATACAAAGAGCGGGGAAATGCGAGTACCTATACGAACTAACCAAAGATAATGCAAGTATAATCCATACAAAAAGACACGAACGAGAGGGGAGGTGATTGGAAAAAGGAGAGGCATGCAGGGAAGGAAGGAAAACTATTATCTAATGTCAAAAGAGAGGCCCAGGAAGGTAAACAAGAGAGCATATGACGCAAAAAAAAAAAAAAAAAGATCAGCGAAACAAATACAGCTGCATACGCGGGGGAGAGATGAGACAGCCACTAGACAGTAGGCGAGAGTTGAGAGAGGGTAGCTAAAAGAGAAAGAAACAAGGAATTCTCGTGAGCTGCGTTGAACCTTCACGCAGCAGTCAAGCCTCATTTGGCCCTTAGTGCGCCGCTTCAGAGGCTGAATGGGAGGGACAGAAATCTGTGGAAAGGGAGGAATATATTTGCGAAGAAGAGGGCAGGGAAATGTTGATGCGGTTAACTCTCTGCAATCAAGCAGGTCATCGTCGCAAAACCGCAGGCAGGTAAGGAGGAGAAACTCGAGAAAAAAAAAAAAGAAATACAAACCGCTCAAAACATTCAAGCACCGACACACGTAATACTTCTCAAGAAAAAATTCTGCGCGGAAAGGAAGCCTCAGGTGGGAGTTTTCAGTCAATGCAAAGTATTTGGAAGTGTCAAAGTAACTCCCTTCAAGGCGTCGAGTTTACGGTCGAAAACAAGTTCGGGGAGAGCAATCATCGTGTTCGCCCTTCAGAAATTTTATTGCGCAAGAAAAAAAAAATGAACGAGGGTTTAAAACAAATTTTACCGTGCGGGTGCGCGAACAAAAGCTGCTAATGGAAGCATATGTCTGGTGCCACCGCTTTTCAACCTCATTGGACAACTGGGCAATAAGTAAAAGGTTTTCCGATCGACGACTCAACCCTGTTAGTCGCGAATGCTCTTAGGGGTCTTCAGGAGAAAAGTTTGTCGCTTTTATTTAACCTTTATACGCTTAGTCTCGTCAGATGCGAAAAATTAACTGGGCAGCGAAATGTGGAATCGCCTTAGCCAGATACTGAGTCAGGAGAAGCGAAAAGAGAGGCTAAGGCCAGGAGAAATGCGACGAATGAAGCCGAAAAGAGGAGCTTCGTCATTTTTTCGAATAAACGTTAGCGCAGCCGCGAGAGAACGCGACAGCTGCAGAGTATCTGTTGTTCACAGAAGAGCTGGCCGCTTCACCGTAGACTAAAAAGGACAGGTGGGTGATCGGAGAAAGAAAGAAAGAAAGAAAGAAAGAAAGAAAGAAAGAAAGAAAGAAAGAAAGAAAGAAAGAAAGAAAGAAAGAAAGAAAGAAAGAAAGAAAGAAAGAAAGAAAGAAAGAAAGAAAGAAAGAAAGAAAGAAAGAAAGAAAGAAAGAAAGAAAGAAAGAAAGAAAGAAAGAAAGAAAGAAAGAAAGACGAGCTTCAAGATTGCCGGAAACCGGGAGTAGGAAGGAAGTAGAACATTCGATGAGAGCTCACGCGCCACGCTGTACGCCAACTGCAAAAAAAGAAAAAAAAACATTGCGTACAGGAGGGGAAGGGGAAGGCACAATTGAGAGAAGAGGAGAATTGGACGCGGGTATCGATTCCTCAGAGTTGGAGCTCCTCTGGGTTGTACAGCTGCTCCCCCCAATCTGCTCGCTCACAGCCATCCCCCAACCCCCAATCATCCTCTCCTTCTTCGCACTGCTGGTTCTCCTCCATTAGGCGTTCCTTGATGAGCCAGCACAGAGCCGAACAGCGGGCCCTAGCAAGCGCGCATAATAATTGCTCGCTACTCGCGCAGCGCTGCATTAGTCGCTGTGATATTTCCCCCTTCCGGAAACAAAGCGCGCACTCTTTTCGCCGGTTTCTTACTGCCGGAAACGGCAGAGTGGGCGTAATTGGGGACGCTGGTCGAGCGGCAGGTCGCCTTTGTTCTACGTTACGCGAAGGAACGTTTCCGCGAAAGCCAGATGCGAAACGTAAACGAAACCTTAGCGTGAGCACGTTCTGAAGCTGCAGCGCAAGGAGGAGGGATGCTTTCTTTAGCAACAGATAGTAAGATAGGGAAGGGCAAGCGGTAATCGCTCACGCTGAGTGCACAGCAGTTAGCGCTTGAACGGATGAATAGTGCGAGAACTAGGGTAGCAATAGGGCAGACGGGGAAGTGCGTTAAAATGTTACAGAAAAACGCTGTCCGTGCGTTTTCCTTCAACATGTGAAGATAATGCAGAGGAAAAAAAAATGATTTCTTCTTTACTACAAGGTCAGCCGCCAGATACATTAACACAGGTACGGCAATACCTTTCTTGCATCCTTTTCAGTCTCCACATGCGCATACAAAAAAAAAATATTTGTGAACGCAGCAGTAAAAGAACTGTTGCACGTAGTTTATAACGTTATAACATCCTACGCGGTGCTTCTGGAATACTTTCACCCTCAATCAGAACCTGTGATAGCAGAACTGGATATCTAGCCCGAAAACTGTGAACACGAATGTGGCAGTATATTTTTATACTTCAAGCGCCTACATAAGACTTCTTAAGAACGTGGGAAAGCCACACAAAAACGGGGTTATTCTCTATTTTCTTCTTGCAGCAGGATGCTTAGTTGACTCGTAACTAGAATATATCTCGCATTCCAAAACAGGACTTTTCATCTCTGGGACAAGTGGCAGTGACTGCTACATGAGCCTCTCTCTCCATCTCGAACTCTGGAAGGGGAGGATCCAGAAACAGAAAAAAATATCAGTGCTCTTCTATGCTTTTCTTAGTGTGATTAGGTGCTGGTTTCATTCACATGTGCTATAACTAGCTCCTCAGCTCCCCTGATCTTATTTCCTCTGACCAGAGACCTGTAACGCATGACCTCCAGATGTCACATGCACGTTCTAACTTGCTGCCAAACGAACCCTACCCAGTTCGTTCTCTCCTGTCGGAGGAGGACCCGGTGTTGATATTCTGCTTTTACTGACCTCGCTACTGCTCATTCATTGCAGTGTCGCGCGCTATAGAACCGAGTATAGTTGACGTCACTTGAATATTTTAAACACTTCTGTGGCTCAATTCGGCCATAAGTATGGACCTACTTGCTTAGTATGTACCATGCAGGCACAGCATGCCTCGTGACTGCATATCATGCGGTTAAGAAAAGTATAGAATAGACTCTAATAAAGAAAAAAAACGCTCGAACTTGTTCCTGGAGCAAGCAAGCGCCCATAAAAACAGTTATCAGTATTAAAATAAGACAGGATTCTCTCCAGCGTGATGTAAAAGTCTGCATACAGTTGCATAAAAAAGCCTCAAATGTGCAACAAATCTATCTACTATACTTCTCTTCTTACACCTTCTAGATAATGGTAAAAGAATGTAACCTTCTGTTTTTTACTTTAATGGACATTAACTCACAAGTTATTCTTCAATACAATCTCCGTTTCTTTTGGGTAAATCTCCGGTTCTACCGAGGTAACCATACCAATCCCGTTCATACCTTATGCGGACATTACAAATTATTTACTCCTCTGCAGGAGGGAACTTCCGGGACCCTGCAAATGTCTCGACAGATCTGAGGAGTGCCATGCACCTTAGACGGCTACAAACGGGGTGTTTTCTAAATCCCGCCATACTAAAACACATGGACCTGACATTCAAGGGTAGGTGTAAATTCTGCGGGCAGTATGCTGACCTATACCATATGGTGTGGGCCTGCCAGCAAAATACAAAAACAAATGTTATAAAACAGCCAACTAGGGAGGGCTGGGAGGCGGCCCCGTCCAACACGGACCTGGAGGCGCAGCGTGCCCTGGTCCAGAGAGCTCGGGCAGCGGCCAATGGATTCCAGGAATAGACTCTGCCACTCAGCTCCAGAATCATACGCACCTCGCTTCCCAAATCATTTCATTGTAAATAAATGCTTTCTCCTCCTCCTCCTCCTCCTTCTCCCCCTTACATTGTGCTCTGATATGTAGGAACGCAATCGTTTATTAAGTTAGGTTTCAGCCAAGATTTTGTGGACGCTCTTTGTAAAACAGACCGCCACTACTAAGTCATCCAGGCATCAATAAAGATAAGCTACTTCTGGCCTAACCTATATGTGAACCATCACTTCCAAGTGTCTTCCTCCTAGATATCAGTAATCTACACCAGTTGGCCTCTAAAGTAGTATTTTGTAGCGCAGTTCTCGGTTGCAAGACAAATTGAAAGATTCGTTTATTGCTACAAGAGGGTTAGTGTCAAATGTTTATTTACCGTATTCTGTGGTAGAGTTCAAGCGGATAAGCATGAATGGAGTTCACAAACAAGGTAACTTTATACTTTTTGCTGAGAAGCATTGCACAAACGTGACGTGACTTCCTTTACCGCCATGTGAACTAAAGTGTTAAGTCTCAACGCGTCAGCGCATTCATCGCCTTCTGTCATTGAAAATGAAGTGGACGTCCTATAAGGTACAACGAATGGGATCAGGAAGAGCATCCTCATATTATGGGGCTGATAGAGGGGGCTACAATGTCAATCAAGAGGCTTACTGCTCACCTCCACTACTTTGTACAACATTTGAGCAATGCATCCCTTTTCGATGCTTTATATATAGTATACCGTGAATTGTTTACCCTAGGCCGCACACAGCTCTTGAATGTCAGGAAACGCTGGTGTCTCCATCAAAGGCTACCTTCCGCATGGGTGGCACAAGAGCTAAGGCCAAAATATGTCTTTTTGGTTGGGGCCACCACAGAATTGTCGGAGGTCAAAAAAAAAAGAAGTCCTAATATATCTATCGTAAAGCGTTGAACAAAACAAGAAGAAACTGCTGTTGCTGGCGTGGCTTGAGCCTTCGACGGATTCCACCACTCCTTTAGATTGATTCTAGTGGACGAGGGCATAGATGAGTATTTTATCAGCTTGCGTGAAAACAGTGATGTAACACGAATGTGGTACCGTGTTACGCCGCTTTTGCAAAAATCCATATATTTTCAGTGGGCGCAAAAAAAAAAAAAAAAAGAGAGACGCAATTAACCTATGTGTGTTCCGAAACAGAAAACACGCCTTAACACTGTCCCTTGCCCCGTTGTCTGTGGTATGCCGTGGCCAGTTGGTGAGAGTTTCAGGCATCACTATGGGAAGGTTAATCTCGCATTTATTTGCTCATTTGGCGCAACATTCCCGGCCAAAGATTCGATGTAACACGCACGATATTTGTAACTCTAGAGTGCAGACAGGAAAAAGTGCTGCCCTATATGTAACGGTCAAGACAGAAAGAAGCAGGAAACGGGGATCACGAAGAGAGTAAACTGCCTGGCTTCGAGTGGGCAACTTAACCGTGCATTGAGGACAGCGTCGCAACCGTGCATTGCACGCTCCCTTGCAGAACGAGGCTCCTGCTATTGACACACATCGACACAGCAGACACGGCCTGGCACGGCAGCGCAGGTTGCTGCATACGACCTTAATAGCTACATCGAAGGGCGAGGCGAAAGAGTCGCTCATTGTCGCTGATGCAGGTGTCTGCAGCCTTGAGACGCCACGCCGGCATAGACGTGTCGCAACTAGATACCAAGTCTGTCTCCCCTGGCAAACAGTCGGTTTCGCTCTGGGTTTCTCGTGTACGAAAAAAAAAAAAAAAAAAAAAAAGCTTCCTTTGATGTAGTTCTAAGAAAGCAGCTTAGCGAATGAATTTTAACGGCAGGAACCGATTAAATTTATTTGAGTAAACACAATAAGTAAGCCAGCGCCGACAAACGTAGAGATGCCCGCAGACGTGTTGTGATCGCTACATACGAGGAATAGAGATGACCTGAACATTATTTATCTCTCTTCCTTCTCCTGTTTCCACTCGCTCACGCTTGCAAAAGAGAGCGCAGCTGGAGTTCATACGTTGTCGTAAACGACAAAACCGCTTCCTGGCCTCAAGACAAAAGTAAGCATGCTCACTGAAAACTGCCAGTACCGCTGAGCGGAGGCGGACGGCGGGATGCTCTGAGCGGAAGGATCGACAGAGCTCACGTGGCGCAAGAAGTTCGGAGTCGAAGCAGAGATATAAACTCACAAAATCGCATTAGGAAGAAGCAAAAAAAAAAAAAAAGCATGCTGCCGAATAACGAAATGTCCGAACCAAGGCGTTGAGCAAGCACAGACGGACGGAGAATGAGAATAATAATGAAAAAGGACACAGCAACACGCAGCTTCAGCGACCTCTACGCAACGGTCCAGCAAAGAACAGACTCGCGAACCAAGCTTCACTCTGCGTTTCTTTTGCCTTGTCTTTCGCTATTTTTAGCCTTTCCCTCGTTTGCCCCACAGCCTCTTCCCGTCCAAGATATGGGCAGACTGGGACTTGGAACGGCGCAAAGGTAATTTTTGCGAACCCGGTGATTTACATTCAGAACAGTTTCTTCTTTCTCCCTATGCGGAGAGTCGTCCCTTCGCGGTGCCACACATTGCACAGACGCTATGACCTTTCCTTCCTCCTCGCCACCATGACGCGTTCTCTTTCTCTCCCTCCCTCTCTCTCCACATCTCTGCCTCACCCCCCTTTGCTGCTCCGGTCCAGCAAACCCCTAGTGGGGGAGCCAACGAGCCCCGCGCTCTTGAATGCAGCGTTCGTCCCGGCGAGACCTTCCTTTCTGGCTCGCTCCTCACTCTGTCACTTTGTTAAGCTTGTTTTATCCTTGCTCCTCTTCTTTTGGTGCCCCCGGCTCTCACATTGCGCTTCTTTACTTCCCTTATTTGTTTATGTTCGCCCTTCGAATTGGGGTCCCGGTTTCCTCGCGGCGTCCGTGCCTCGCTTTCCCCATTTCCCTTGTGCCTTGTTACGCGTCTGTCCAGTCTCTCCCTCTCGTTCTGCCGGGTCTTCCCTCCATTTCCCTAGTCTAGTTTGTTGGTCGAGTGCTGAAACTGTTATTCCTTGTGTCCACTGCAGGGCCAGGGTATAAACGAGCCGCTGGAGCGGCGGCAGGACGTAATTTGTGGCGCAGTTACGACTGCCTGGCGTGTGGATAGATTCTGGGAAATTAAAATATCGATATCCCAGTCGCAGCTACAAGCCCTCCTTTGAAAGGCAGTAAGAAAAAAAATAAGGAACAAAGTTGAAGTTATAAATGCTTATTTCTGTACATTACGTTAGAAACTGTTTTCCAGAATTTATTGCCAAGAAAAATGTAATATTGAAAGGCGACGCGCTGAAAGCGCATTTTCGTTACACTGTTACAAAGGACGTGAAGGCCAGAAGCAGATAATTACAAGGAAGGAAAAGTCTGCGTTTCTTTCTTCAGCATCATGGAGAGTATTGGCAATTGCCACGAACTACTGACGGCGCGGCAGTCGAGCCACGGTGGCGACCATAGCAAGGACTCCGTCTGCGATCAGACTAAGTGCAATAATAAGCTTTCTTATTTGTACAATTGAATCGCGCTGTTTCCTTGGAGGTGAGCGATTAGTTTATGGCTAAACGATTTGTGTTAGTCGATGTAAAACAAAGAACCGACGACTCGATGCAGAGCGCCAGCGTGTGCCTGCAAACTCCCGCTATGCGAGCGAAATGACGTGCGATCGTCGTCCGCCTCCAGGACAGGAAGTTTTTAGCGATGACAAGATGACCAGCGTTGCCGAACGTCGGGAAAGTCAAAAGAATGCGAGCACCTTAAGAGGTTAATTCTGTACAGGTAAGCAAGACGTTAAGAAATCATTGCAGGACGCTCAAAGCTGAAATGTCTCGAGCTGAGATGGTTTCCCTGGTGAATATAATCTACTTGGGTTGAATATAGGAAGTAGCGCTTACGTGTGACCATCACTTCAGTCGAGCCAAGCAAAATCGTTGTATGCACGGTCCTTCCAAAAAATATACAGCCCTAGAAGCTTGCTTTTAAGTTCTGAAACTGGGCTCGTTACGCATCTCCAGCGATAGCAGTCTCGCAGTTGACAAGAAATCTGGTCATTCCGGAAGTATTTTCAGGACGTCCTAAACAGAGCTTAAATGTAAGCCCTATGGACTGCATTTTTTTTTAAAGACTGTATGTCCTGAACCAACTTCTTTAGGGCACTGTAGCAGTGGGCTGCGGAAGATATCCTAGCGGGTAACTGCTGTGTTTAGGGTATTGAGCTCTTTCCTTGTTCAGCCCGTTATTCTATGGACCGTATCAAACCCCGTATGGAAACTGCCTGTTCCAGGTGTCGTCCTTCTCACCTTCGTTGTTACATAAAATTCCTAAAAAGTAAGCAGGCAGTTGTCACTCTAAAAATCTCACAATCAAGTTCATGCATGCAGTCCGGGACGCTTATTTGCAAACCATATCCCGTAGGAGAACTCGAGCAGACGACGCTCTGACACGTCTGAGCAGCGCCACTAGAGTCACTGAAAAAGGTTTCCAGTGACTCTAAGCGATGGATGGATGGAATATAGGAGCGTCTTCTTTGAAACGGGGTGGTAGCAGTAGCTATCATGCTCATTTTTCTCCCTATATCTTAATTATTGATTTAGATTGGTTAACTAAACCACAACTCTATTTATTAAATTTTTGTTTCTACATTACTAACATTATGTCACTTCTCTGCTTTTAAGCCACCAATCTTCCAGTCGTTTTTTGCTAGTTTCCACCGCCGGTTTATTCACCCGGCCACTGGTATCTCGAAACCCCAGAGCTTCAGGAACAGTCACTGCGCCTGCATCAACTTCCGGATGGATACCATTACCTTCGAGTTTAATATGGTCAATTGTTTCACCGGAGTTACCACATACAGCACATGCGTCATCTTCATTGTTAAATTTCTTTTTGTAGCTGCGTGTTCTAAGGCACCCTGGTCTAGCTCCAAAAAGTAGGGCACTGCCTCTTGAGTTATCAAAGAAAGCTTCCTTCCTGATCTGCATTTTCCACTTTCAATAGAATTCCACCCTCTGTTTCTTTTCCATCGAATTTATCCATTTTTTACCTTCTGTGTCTTTCACCTGTTGCTTAATGCTCTTTATTTCTCCGTACTTGTGACTGGCATAGCTACTAGTTAGTTTCCTAGTTATTTTCCTCCATTGTGAGTCAACGCTTTTTAAGTACAGGTATTTAAATACTTTAGCTGCCCATCTGTTACTGTCCAATTTCCTCAGGCGTTCCTCATATAATATTTTAATCTAAGCTTCCCGTACTTCAAAAGATGCCCAGCCCATATCTCCCTGTACCGCCTCATTTGCGGTTTTGCCGTGGGCACCTAGTGCTAATCGTCCAACGGATCTCTGATTTATTTCTAATGTCGACTGTACCTCTGATTTTAGGCACAAAAGCGCATTTCCGAAAGTAAGTCCGGGCACCATAATTCCTTTCCAAGTACCCCTCATAACCTCATGCCTATTGTATCCCCACAATGCCCTATGCTTCATTATCCCGGCATTCCTTCGCCCTTTGGCCTTAAGTGATTGCTCATGCTTTCCAATGTAAGCCAATCCTTCGTTTACCCATACCCCCAGATATTTATATTTTGCTACTCTGGTTATTTCATGGCCTTGTATTTTAAGACCCTGATCAGTTGAGCCGTTGAAAATCATCAGACCCGACTTAACTGCGCTAAAACTGAAGCCTAGAGCGTCCCCTTCGTTTCCGCAATACTTAACTATAGAGTTTGCAATTCTTCCAGACTCTCAGCTAGCAGCACAATATCGTCTGCATAGAACAAACCGGGGAGGCGCTGCTCTACCGCCTTTCTACCTAATCTATATGACAGGTTAAAACCTAGGTTACTGTCTTGTATCCTCCGTTCCAGGTTTATCATATAAAGCATGAACAGCAGCGGTGATAGAGGACAGCCTTGTCTTAATCCTTTGCATACTTTGACATCTTCCGTACTTCTTATCCCTTCCCATGTAATTTCTACTTTGTTATCCCGGTATATTTCCTGTAGGAACTCTGTTATCTCATAACCGATACCTTCTTTTAATATGTTCCACAGGAGTTCCCTCTTTACGTTGTCGTACGCCCCGTTTATGTCCAGGAAGGCCAAATACAAAGGTCTATTTTCCACTCCACGCCCTTTGAGCAGCGCCTCCTGGCAATAAATAGTGGACATATTGTCTAAACGAATAAGAACGCATTTAAAGGCCACCGTTCCCGTCGTTCTTGGTGGTGCAATGAATTATTCAATATTTATCAACTGTGACGAGAAAGAAACTTTACAAGGACTTGTGCGATGTATTTCCCCCGATCCCATTGTACAGATCGTTGTACTGTGCAGGTCCATAGAAGTCAGTCCTTAAACGAGTAAAAAATATGACTGTACCAGGGGGAACAAAAACTTTCTTTTTCAAGCTCCGTAACAATACACTAGAAGTTAAGACTTATTTAGAAATGAAAGGTTTTTTTTTTTGTACCTTGGGGAAATCATTGTTTCATATGCCGCAAACCGGAAACTATCGAACACGTTTTCTTAGACTGTTAGGAAGCATTTTTCTTCTGGGACATTATACAACGAGCAATTAAAAAAGAACTACTTACCCGTGGATGCATTCGGAATTCGATTTTTACCAATTGAAGATGATGATGGGCTACCGCTGGACATGATCATGCTATTGGGCCTGCACAGTATCTGGCGATCCAGAATGGCTTTCAGGCATGCAGACGTTGATGCGAGGAAAATACGGCAGTATTTTCGCGAAGCCGTTGCGAGTGTTATTGAAGTTCTCAAGACACAGACGAAGTACCTGAGTGGCTTCCAAGAATGAAAGTGTTGCTGCAAATGACTGATTTGTAATGGATCACGCAGCCCAAATCGCGTGGTTTCAACCCATGTTGTGTATTTGTCGCGTAATATTCTGTGTGTGTGTGTGTGTGTGTGTGTGTGTGTGTGTGTGTGTGTGTGTGTGTGTGTGTGTGTGTGTGTGTGTGTGTGTGTGTGTGTGTGTGTGTGTGTGTGTGTGTGCGTGTGTGCGTGCGTGCGTGCGTGCGTGCGTGCGTGCGTGTGTGTGTGTGTGTGTGTGTGTGTGTGTGTGTGTGTGTGTGTGTGTGTGTGTGTGTGTGTGTGTGTGTGTGTGTGTGTGTGTGTGTGTGTGTGTGTGTGTGTGTGTGTGTGTGTGTGTGTGTGTGTGTGTGTGTGTGTGTGTGTGTGTGTGTGTGTGTGTGTGTGTGTGTGTGTGTGTGTGTGTGTGTGTGTGTGTGTGTGTGTGTGTGTGTGTGTGTGTGTGTGTGTGTGTGTGTGTGTGTGTGTGTGTGTGTGTGTGTGTGTGTGTGTGTGTGTGTGTGTGTGTGTGTGTGTGTGTGTGTGTGTGTGTGTGTGTGTGTGTGTGTGTGTGTGTGTGTGTGTGTGTGTGTGTGGCAATGAGGAAAAAAAAGTGGCGCAATGGATTAACACCAACCATTTCTGCATTGATGCCACTTAAACATTTGTTCGACTCCTTCGTTGAAAATTTTTTCTGAATATTTTTTTTTTACAATTTACCTTCACAGTAATTATAGCCTGCCTTCAGCGAGAGTGTGTTACCTTTTGGTTGCGTTCACAGACACCTTTAAGTAACAGTCGGTATGACAACAGTTACACTAAGATATTACCTTCCTCATAATCATTTCCTGCCTCATTGAGTGTATGTTCCCTTAGGTTGCGTTCAGAGAGATCTTTCAGCAACAATCCCCGTTTACAGTGAGTGTATGTTACCTTTAGGTTGCGTTCAGAGACCTTTCAGCAACAATCACCGTTTAACTCACTGAAAGCGTCGTCTGCTCCAGTGCGCTTACGGGATATGGTTTAGGAATACGCGTCCGGGACTCCTTTGTTGGCGCAAATTGTCGTAGCAAGGTTCACAAATGCCGCATTTGGTTGAGAATATACGCTGGTCCCATTCACAAGAAAAGCCGGTGCCTGTACGCGTCAATGAATGGTACAGAGACTAACGACATCACAATGTCACGAGAAATGGCCGAGCGCTGATTGAACGGTCGGGTGTGACATCACTAGGCCCCGTGACATCATCAAGCTCTCGACCAATTAAAAATGTTCATGGCTTAGTTGTCAGCTTCTCTAGCAAGTATAGCAATAGACAGATGACAGGGCCGAGCACTGACTTTTTGGCGGGATGTATGACATTGAGAGATCACGTGGCATGGTCGAGTTTGAAGATGCGCTGGCATTTGGCAGATGCGCTTACCACGTGCCGTGGCCGGGATTGGTAGTAGTAACTTGGTAGTAGTAACTTGGGATTGGTAGTAGTAACTTGGTGCCAAAACCTCTTGTTAGCGCGAAAAGCAGCAATAAAAAAGAAGCGAGAACGAGCCCGTTGGGCTGCAATGATTGAAATCGGCAGCTGCAACGTTCCTTATAATGCTGCCACATTGACTAAAGCGTTTCCATGGTTGTTGTTTTTCACAGGTGGTTTTGTTTTATCTGTTTTATCAACAACGTCCCAAGCACTGTTTCAGTGAGAAGTTACATCGCATAGTGCCTGCGAAATAAATTGTTTAGAAATGTTCTCACCGGAATACGTCTGCTTTCGTGTTTGGTACTTAAAAGAGTCTGCTTTCAACGAAAGAGCATACACACTTCGCGCCTGGAGACTTGAGCACATGAGTGCCACGGTGCGTCAAACTGAAATTGCCTTAAGTATTACCTCGAACGTAGTTTTGAGTGTCGCTATACATCTAACGGTAATGCAGTGACATTGACGTCAGTGATGGTATCGATGGTCCGTTTTCCCTCCAAACTGAACGTTACCGACCTATCCACGCTAAAACAGCGACCTCGTCAGCGACTCCAAACAGCCAGATGACGTCTCATGTATAAATAGCGCCGAGCAAAATGGTAAAATCCGGCACTATGATTAAATGCGAATTATAAGATGGAAGTACGACGGTGAAGGGTAGGCCAAGCTAGACACATATTTTTCCCCTCCACGGTGGCTTAGCGGTTAGGACGCGGCGATTGCTGATCCTAAGGATTCAAGTTCAATTCCGGCCGTGGCCAATACTTTTCGATGGACACGAAACGCAAAGTGTTCATGTACTCCGCGGTGTCAGTACATATTAAAAAAAAAAAAACTCAAGTGGTGGAGCCTATCCAGAGCCCTCCACTAAGGCGTCCCTCATAGCCTGAGTTACTATAAGACATTAAGCCAAGGAAACCAAAACAAAACCCATATCTAATTTAATTATAGCAGAACTACACCATTGAATGACATTCGGTGCAATTGTGACCCGCTTGGCGCTGTAGATATGTACAACCTGTAGGGAAGTGCGTTTACACTGCATCCCAGGTTCCCAGATAGGGATGTGAATTGCTTTCTACATGTGCACATGTATATCGGGGTTAACGTTACACGCAGAAAGTATCTGTGGCTGCCCGCTCCGTTTTACTGTGATAGCGTTGGAAGCCTCAATGAACAAAAGATGCCTCGTCGGTCATGTAATCCCTATGACCGGAAATGAGGTCATCAGACCGAAAATGAACAACTATACGTTTCTAGGTACATTCATTGCGTCCATGTGGCCCCCTTTAGACTCTTTCAGGGAAACACTTAACCATCAGCAAGATGACTCAACGTGCTGTCTAGTCATGCGCTGATAGGCGTACCTGTAGGGGTGTGCAAACACAGCCATGGAAGGAGGGAGGACACATAACTCAATGTAAAGCTCTCAAAAGCTTATAAGTCTGTAGCCCTAACAACACGTAATGCAATTAGAGGTCCGTATAAATTTTTGTCACCTATCAGCAATGCAGTAGGCAGCCACTGTCTCAGTTTTAGAGCGTTATCTATACTGCGTTCATTTTCGAGTTTCGCGTTATTCAACCCCTCGTACCTCATGCGTTCCAAAGATGGCGCCACGTACTTACGAACTCGTGCGCCTCATGTTGTTTCATCTCGCGCTGTGCAGCAATCATCACCGTCTTCATCGTCGGGCCCAGGTGTCGTCCTCATCATCATCAGTCTGCACGGCGAATGCCTCTCCCATTTTCCTCCAATTAACCCAGTCCTGTACTAGCTACATCCCCTTGACTACTGCGAACTTCTTAACCTCACCCACCTATTTTCGGCCGCCCCCAGATACGCTTTCCTTCCCTTGGAATCCTCATAAGTAAAATAGAAGCAGAGTGAAAAACAGGGACAGAAGAGTAACGCACAAACGACAGGACTGGCGCTGACCAACGACTGAAATTTTATTGGAAACGGCAGAGCTTTACATACAGAAAGGGCATCACATGACAAAGTAGATAATGCACCACCACAAGAATGTTTAGCCCACCCAAACGTTTAGCACAGAAGGCATAAACCAGCATGCATACCGAAAATCACGGGAAGGCACGTGTTGCTCTTTCTATAGCAGCACGTCTTTCCATGAGTTTTGGAATGTACGCTTGTTTATATGCCGTCTTAGCTGATGTGCGCAAAACCAGATTTTTCTAAACTTTAGCCGTATACGCAACGTTGGCGTAGTCATTACCACCATCAGCAACATGTGCAAGTGGCACTGGTTCTCGCCATTTTCATTTTGCACGAGGAGTGATTCTTATGGGCGAAGAATTGATGCTCTTAAATATAGGTTACTTTTGTTATTATCAAGGAGTTACAACAACAACGGTCCCGGTAATAAGTCCCTCGACTGAGATTGTTGAGCCAACGTCAACACATGACGTTGGCTCTCTTGGAGGAGGAACGAAAAAACTGCATTAGCCTCACTTCAAATGGTGCTCAACCGACAAGTGGGGTTCTTTATTTTAAGCTTCCTTCCTGTTTTCTTCCATCCCACAGAAGGATGAGCTTGACGCACGATGCAATCGGGAGACGGCATTATTTGAATTTATTTTAGTTACACCGCTGAATGCTGTGGATTAGCGCAGAACACTCCGCAGTTTTCTCTTTGCCTAGTAAATAATGGGTGTTCAGACACTGGGCCGAGAACCTAGGCATTATTTTAACTCTACCTTGATTTTAACAATAACGGTCACTATTTAGGGGCACCTAACGTCCGAAATTTCGTGTGATTTCCTCCCCCTGAAGCCCTAAAGTGAGTTCAATGTCGGCACAAAGAGAAAGAAACAAAAATTGAAAGTATTAGAAGCGCAGTGCGCATAAAAACAAGTAAAAAATATTGGAACACTTAAGCTTTGCCTTAAGGTTATGACATGAAAGCGGCATGCGGCCCGACGTAGACGCACAGCTTGCACTCAGAAATCCGCTTTCAAACTTCGAACGTAGCGCCGCCATCTGTCTTGGCAACGACGTATCAGTTCTAGATAAGTTCCAATGGGCACCGCATGCCGGCGACAATTTTTCCGACACGTGTTTCCCAATTATGAGGTACGGCAATGGCGACGCCTTACCGACCGAATAGGCTGTGCACGCTATCGCGTTTATAACGCGGAGCCACCGTCAAAAGTTCCAGTTGCCAATTTCGACAGCCGCATGCTATGACCCAGCGCTTAGAAGGAACGTCATCACTTACTCATGTAAATACGAGCGAAGAACAACACCAACACTCCGTGCAATAACATACATTTGGCACACCCTCGGTGAACAATCGCCAATATACAGGCTGCGCTATCCCATTTCGTGTTTTGTTAAATTAAAGCTCTCGCTTTTTTTTTCGTCAGTCCTGCACACAGAATCGCCCACACTCCTGCTTTCGGGAGCCATAATATTCAAGCAGATCCTCCATTATCCCCTACTGTAGATTCAGCTCAACTTTTCCAGAGGTAGCATGCACACAGCGACTTTCGTATACACGTCGTCGGCATCGTAGAATGTCGTAAGGAAAAACAGTTAGTCGGCTCGCCCCCTTAGGATGCTATCATAATGCGCCGGAGAATGTGGCCAACGCGGTCACATGACATAGCTCGGTGAATGGCCGCTCTCAAGCTGGTGGTCGTAGCATGCTACACCCACTGCTGTGACTAATTCGCCTCGAAGAAGTGGAAGGTCTGCCACATTCCCGCCTTTCTTTGTATGTTTTATGATTCCCGTAAAAAAATAAAAATCCTGTGGCTTTAATATAACCATAGCGCGGAGGTCGACGTGCAGATAGCAAACTCCCAGGATCGTCTTTTCCATTTTCATACAGGTAATTGTGCGAAGCCGTGGAAAGCGCGCCATATGACAAGTCAGCAGACGCAAGTACAGCGAAAAAAAAAAAAAAAACGGACACTTGGCGGCCAGAGAACTGCGGCAGAGCCAGCTTGCTGTGCTCTGCATGTCTCGAGGGCCGTGGTACCTGAAAGCTTCCATTTTCGCAGGAGTTTTTATTCGCGTCAACTCGTGCGGCTTATACTCCGAGCTGCGTAATTGGGGATGCGCAGAGCAGCGCAGCCGGCACCGCTGCTGAACGCGGTGAACCATCACTCGTACTTAAAAAAGAGGAGTAAATGCGAGGGAGCAACGATTCAAACCTGCGCTTTCATTGCAGTTTTCTCCTAGTTGTGCGAGATTACGATTCAAAACGAGCGCGCGGCAGGCCTGTAGACACGCTACCAAGCATGGAAACAATGTGGCGCCTCTGTACCCGCAGCGGCTGATGCAGTGAAAAGATACTCGTAATGATGTCAGCAGCAGCTGTTACCAGCCGTAACTTCTCCGGCATTACGATCCGATCCTGCTAACCACCCCGTTGAGACTTGCTAGAAAAAAAAAAAAAATTCTGCAGAAGCACGACTGACGTCGGGGAATTCGAAAGCATTACTTTTTGCGCAACTGAGTTTCTTGGTTCTTTCTGCGAGATGGTTCATCTGCTTGGTTAGTTGTACACGAAGAGCGCACGTTTATTTATTTATTTATTTATTTATTTATTTATTTATTTATTTATTTATTTATTTATTTATTTATTTATTTATTTATTTATTTATTTATTTATTTATTTATTTATTTATTTTTATTTGATTATACATACTGCGAGCCAAAATTTGTCCCAAGCAGGAAAGGTACACAACTAAACTATAAAAGTCATAAAACCACCAGCCGCAACAGCCGCAAGTCATTTACAGGACATAAAATCCAACATACATGAGCACCAACAAGTCATAAAAAAAAAAATCTCTTACTCCTTCTCGAAATACTTCAACTGATGAACCTGCAGGAAGGCGATTCCATTCCGCGACAGTATTTGGGAAACAAAAAAATTGAACTTAAACCCATTGGTTGGTGCGAAATTGAGGTTATATAGGGAATGAATGCTCATGTATATGTCGTGTTCTGGTGCTCGCTAATTTCACACAATCGGGAAGATATGTCTTCAGCTATCCTGAGATGTAAGGAACCAATACTAGGCGGCTACATCTCCTTCTTGCTGCAAAAGATTGTAAATTACTTTTTCGAATTAAAGCACTTGAAGAATCTATCCTTCTATATTCACCATGAATAAAACGAACTGCTTTTCTCGGTACACGCTCTAGTTGAGCGTTGCGGTTTTTGTTTTGTTTTTTTAATAGCGGATCTCATACTGCTGCCTCATATTCCCGTCGGGACCCACACTCACCTGCTTCTGGGAGTCGTAATATTCAAGGAGATCCTCCATTATCCCCTACTGCAGATTTAGCGCAACTTTTCCAGAGGTAGCATGCACACAGCGACTTTCGTATACACGTCGTCGGCCTCGTATGTCGTAAGGAAGAACACTTAGTCGGCTCGCCCCTTTAGAGGATGCTATCATAATGCGCCGGAGAATGTGGCCAATGCAGTCACATGACACAGGTCGGTGAATGGCCGTTCTCAAGCTGGTGGTCGTAGCATGCTACACCCACTGCTATGACTAATTCGCCTCGAAGGAGTGGAAAGTCTGCACACATTCCCGCCTTTCTTTATATTATTTTACCATTCTCGTAAAAAAAATCCTGTGGCTCTAATATAAACACAGCTTTACTCGGCGATTCTGGTACTGATGGGGCACTTCTAAAGTTTCCTTCAATAAACCGTAATTTCTTCATTGCGGATGCCCGTATGCGAGAGATATGCGAGGTCCAAGTAGGTATGTTAGTAAGGGTTACTCTGAGGCATTTACGACTCTCCTCTTCAAAAATAGGAAGGTTGTGAAGTGTATGTTAATGTATCTTTGGCACTCTTTTTTTATATTTCGTAACAATGCGAAAGCAACATTACGCCAGGTTTCAGCTCGTCGCGTAGTCCGTGGCCTCAGTCACGAATGACCTTGAACAGCCGCGAAGAAGAAGAAAAGGAAGAAGAAAGTTCGGTCACCCGCAGCTGTTACCACTTTTCATTTTATATTTCACTTATTTCCCGTTTTGTTTCCTTTGCTCTACCCCTCAAATCATTTTTTTTTATGCAAGTATATTAAAAAAAAAAGAAAAAAAATCTTTGCTACCCAATTCTTGGCCGATCCCCCTCTGTGGGTATGTGCCATAAGTTATTTGGAAAACAACAACAACAACAACATCATGCTTTCGCTCCACATTGGGTTCAGGGACGTTTTCTTTTTAGAGCGCAGCTCTTTGGCGTCCGTTCCAGGGTTTCGCGTCGGCGTCGGCGTCGTCGTCGGCCTCGTAACCAGCTCCGCCCCCCTTTCATCCCCCCAGCGCTAGCAGCGACTGACTGATACCGCTGGATGCCGCTGACGCCGCTAGAGAGTCAAGATAACGTGACTGCATAGAACACCACCGCCGCCATGCAGAAAGAGGAGGGGAGGGTCCCCCCCCCCCCCCCCCCCTGTTTATGTGTGGCGGATAGGGTGCTCTTCAGTTGCCGACGCGCCGATTATTTCACGTAGGCCCCGGCACGTCGACGAATACGTGACCACCTTCCCACGGCTAGACCTGGTTCTTGGCGCTGCGGAAGCGAGGGAGGGTATCATATTGTTTGCGTCGGCATCGGCGGCGTTGTCCCTGAAACCAACTCCGCAGCTGGGGTTGACTCACTATCGGCGTCAGCAGCATCAGTCAGTCGCTGCTATCTCTTCCCTCCTCCCTTTATCGCGTTGTCCGCTTGCTGCGCGCGCTTCTGCCCCCATCGTTTGCCGCTGGGTGCACACGCCGCTCCCCTCCCCCCTCTTCCTGCGAGTCTCCGGTTGTCAAAGCGCCGGCTCGAACTTAATTCCTTTCTTCGCTCCTCCTCCAATGCAACCCCTGTGCGGTGGCAATCAGAGAGCCAGATCGGTGGCGGCGGATCTGTATATGTGCACCGCCCGAGCCGAAATTGCCGCTGCCGTTCGCCACTGCGAAATTATCTGCCAGTTCTTTCTGAGCCATGAGCGAGACGACCGGTGGAAGTCCTCCGGCTGCTGCTGCTGCTGCTGCTGCTGCTGCTGCTGCTGCTGCTGCTGCTGCTGCTGCTGCTGCTGCTGCTGCTGCTGCTGCTGCTGCTGCTTGCCGCTGCTGCTGCTTGCCGCTGCTGCTGCTTGCCGCTGCTGCTGCTTGCCGCTGCTGCTGCTTGCCGCTGCTGCTGCTTGCCGCTGCTGCTGCTTGCCGCTGCTGCTGCTTGCCGCTGCTGCTGCTTGCCGCTGCTGCTGCTTGCCGCTGCTGCTGCTTGCCGCTGCTGCTGCTTGCCGCTGCTGCTGCTTGCCGCTGCTGCTGCTTGCCGCCGCTGCTGCTGCTGCTGCTGCTGCTGCTGCTGCTGCTGCTGCTGCTGCTGCTGCTGCTGCTGCTGCTGCTGCTGCTGCTGCTGCTGCTGCTGCTGCTGCTGCTGCTGCTGCTTGCCGCTGCTGCTTGCCGCTGCTGCTTGCCGCTGCTGCTTGCCGCTGCTGCTTGCCGCTGCTGCTGCTGCTGCTTGCCGCTGCTGCTTGCCGCTGCTGCTGCTGCTGCTGCTGCTGCTGCTGCTGCTGCTGCTGCTGCTGCTGCTGCTGCTGCTGCTGCTGCTGCTGCTGCTGTGCTGCTGCTGCTGCTGCTGCTGCTGCTGCTGCTGCTGCTGCTGCTGCTGCTGCTGCTGCTGCTGCTGCTGCTGCTGCTGCTGCTGCTGCTGCTGCTGCTGCTGCTGCTGCTGCTGCTGCTGCTGCTGCTGCTGCTGCTGCTGCTGCTGCTGCTGCTGCTGCTGCTGCTGCTGCTGCTGCTGCTGCTGCTGCTGCTGCTGCTGCTGCTGCTGCTGCTGCTGCTGCTGCTGCTGCTGCTGCTGCTGCTGCTGCTGCTGCTGCTGCTGCTGCTGCTGCTGCTGCTGCTGCTGCTGCTGCTGCTGTGCTGCTGCTGCTGCTGCTGCTGCTGCTGCTGCTGCTGCTGCTGCTGCTGCTGCTGCTGCTGCTGCTGCTGCTGCTGCTGCTGCTGCTGCTGCTGCTGCTGCTGCTGCTGCTGCTGCTGCTGCTGCTGCTGCTGCTGCTGCTGCTGCTGCTGCTGCTGCTGCTGCTGCTGCTGCTGCTGCTGCTGCTGCTGCTGCTGCTGCTGCTGCTGCTGCTGCTGCTGCTGCTGCTGCTGCTGCTGCTGCTGCTGCTGCTGCTGCTGCTGCTGCTGCTGCTGCTGCTGCTGCTGCTGCTGCTGCTGCTGCTGCTGCTGCTGCTGCTGCTGCTGCTGCTGCTGCTGCTGCTGCTGCTGCTGCTGCTGCTGCTGCTGCTGCTGCTGCTGCTTGCTGCAGTAGGCCGCTGCCGCTGCCGCTGCTGCTGCTGAAGAATTAGCGTGGCATCCGCTTATTCTCAAGCGATAACACTCTCGCCAGACCTCTGATCTTTGCAGCGCGCTTGGCATCGAAGCCTAATTGCCGTGGCTCTGCTCATCCTCAAGGGGATCCGTCAAATGACGTCACTACGAGTGCCCTGTTTTTTCTCATCTTTTGGCCTCCTCAATGAGTCTGTGAAACCGCCCGCATGCAGAGTCGGTGCCATGACGTCACTCTATACGCACGCGCCATCTATCGGCTCAACCAGCTTGACTTTGAACGCGATAGCGTTAAAGGCCCCGTCACCAGAAATCAGCGTTGTTGTCATCGGCGTTGTGAGGGAAAACTCACGAGCATGGTACTTCCATGCGATAGCTGACAGCTTACATGGTTGAGCACTAAGTGAACGTAGGATTGCCTGACGTTACGCTTGACAGGAGCTGCCAACTCGGGCCTCCCTTTTCATATGGGAGGGTGGTACACAAGAATCAGCCTGCAAGGAACCTTGCATTGACGCTACCCAACCCTATACCACGCAGGCAAGTTCATAGGGCTTCGTTAAATCGGGGCTTTATATGTGGGCTGGTATCCTGCGCTATCGCGTCATACCCTTTAGAGCGGAGCTGAATTGGCCCTGAATAATTATTTGTTACTGTCTAGGCCTGAACCATGCCGACAGCCGCCGACGGAATGTCACGCAAAGACGCTAGTAAAGCTTTGGCCTTAAAAAAGAAGATAGCAAGCAATGTTGCGGCTTCTTCGCCCTGTATCGTGCGCAGCAAAGGTCCGCCGAAAACTTGCTGTTCGAAACTTTGTGGTCCTACCGCAGCGCTAACTTCCTATGCATTCGGCAACCTGGAGCTTGAAGGGAGGGGCTTGCTTCCGACAGCCTATCGCAGTGCAGTCCGGAATCATGAAAGCTGCCTAGGGTCCACCCGTAGACCCCCGACAGCCATCGTGTTCTTCGAGTCTTGACTAGAAGAAACGTTTCCATCTGTCAGGGCAGTCTTCAAGTCGGCGTGGGGCTTTGTCTTCTCTCCACAGCGCTTGCATTCTACTCTTCCGCTAATTTTCACAGTGTCACTAGCTGTATAGGTCTCAAAACACGTATAGGTCTCACAACTGGCAGTACTCACTGCATGCAGCGGGACGCGAAAATTCAGGGCCACCTTCGAGTAAAGCCCTCTCAGGTATTATTACCCCATAGAGGTGCATATAGAGTCACTTACCGGTTTTAGATTTCGTTGAGTGTCAAGCGCTTGAATGATTATAGCTTCCACCTAAAGCATGCGAAATATCTTGGTGCTAGCATTTGAAACAATGGCACAATTAGCGATTGAAACCGCGACGGCTATCAGGCTTCACCTCACTGCACAGCGACGGATGGGGGACGCATGATGACGTCATTAACGGTACCGGTACGTGTTCTGTGCAGTCACACTTGATTTGAAGAAATAAAAACAAGGCTACTGAAAACAAAGCCCTAGAAATGTTGATTAGTACTGCCAGAAAAGACGCAGCAGGACGTGGGCGAAGGCAACGAACATCAGAAATAGTACCGTCCGTGACGTCATCACCAAGCTTCTCTGCAAAACTTCAGTGCTATGAACAGAAGTTCGAAGTTTAATCGTCGATATCTCCATCAGTTTGAATGCTAGCGCAAAAACATTTTGCATGCATTACCTACAGCCAATGTAGATATGAATCCTTGAATATCGCGAAATTCTCGAAAATTGATGCAGCTGCTCTTTAAGGCGTCAGATTTGCCACAGACCACGGTGCAATCTTGTACCAGGTGTTTTAGGGAAGTCCGGAACTGACCTTTAAATATAGGATTTTTTTCTTGTAATGTATGATCGTTTTTGCGGCATAATAATACCAGTGCTAGTAGACGTCAGAAAGGTCAATAATGTTAACCAGCTGGCTACGTAACTCAATGTTATTCGGTAACTTTTAACTGTTACAGATATGCATCTACATACAATTTGTAGCTAGTCGTAGATTGTAGCAGGTTGTTAATAATACCCGTGGCATTTTTTTTTTAATTTCGAAACACAACTTTCTTTTCTTCTGTGGCCGAATAAATTTCGGCACAATTCGCACAATTCGAAAATTGCGCGCCTGTTGAGCGTGCTCGGCGGCGATCGATAAATACCGCTACTTGAGGCACATATGTCATGTGAACTTTTTTGTGCTTGTTTGTTTGTTTGTTTTTTGTTTGTTTGTTATCAAAAGCCATTGTTGGTGAATTACATCTAGGGCGGGTCAGCACTGTATGTCGATGATGTTTTTTAATGAACGCCTTGAAATGAGCTGCATTAGTGTGGTGAACTGCACCAGCAGGAAAGCGACTCCAGTCCCTGGCTTTCGGGAAGGAAAATGCTAAGGTGCGCAGTAGTATGTGCGGATGGTGGGCAGACTACTTGTTCATGATGGGGACTGTCAGAAAAGTGGTGAGGTCAACGGAACTTTCATGCGGCGAGCGATGAAACGTGGATTAAAAAATGACTTATGTTTGGTGACACTTAAGGAATAATACGGGTGAGTGAGCTTTGCCACACGATTTTGAAGAGATCCAAGGGTGAGAGAAATATTTTAAGATAAGGATCCCAAACCGGCATGCGTAGTCCAGTTCGGGACGAAAGAGAGTTAAATAGGTCAAGTGGTTTAGAGAAGGAGGTGCTGGTTGCAATTTGCGGCGTTGGCTTCATTAGTACTGCTGGGAATGTGGGGCGACCAGCTAAGAGAGTGGAAAATGGTTACTCCAAGGTAACTGTAAGTGGCGAGTGCGGAAATCTTGGAACGGGAGATATAGTATTTTGTCGAGGGATTGGATTGTATGTGGTGAAATATAACTAGACACGTTTCGTTAACATTCAAAGACATGAGCCATTTGTTGTAGCATAATACAATACAGTTTAGGTCTGTCTGTAATATAAAGGCGTCGTTACTATTAGCGAATTATTGAGTCGTCTGTGAGCTATTGTAAGATACTGTTATGCACATGCTGATAAGAATGCTCTAAGCTTCTCATGCGTAGCAAAAATCTGCTTTTAATGTTTGTCCTGCGCTTGTACCGATAGGTTAAAACTGCCATAGAAACAAGTAAGGTGTGTTTCAGATATGTAATAACGAAGAAAAAAACTACAAGACAACCGAAAAGGGGGCTGCGTATATATTGTTTGTTGTGGTGGAGTTATACCAATGCGTAAAAAAAAAAAAACTACGCTCAAAGGCTCCTTCCCAGAATTTCTTCAAAATTTCTGGGTATGAACACGGTGCTACGAGGAAGGGAGAAACGACCTTCTTCCCCCTTCTTGCTTACTCTTCCTTGACCTGCTTTGGTCTTCCTTAAGTCCTTAAGAATATATCGAAATCAAAATTCAGAGATGAGTGTAGGCAAGGTTTGGATGGTTTGGTTTTGAGTTTAACGTGCCAAAGCAACTCAGGCTATGAGAGACGCCGTAGTGGAGGACTCCGGAAATTTCGACCTCCCGGAGTTCTTTAACGTGCACTGACATTGCACAGCACACGGGCGAAAGGCAGGACATATAATTCTACAGCAAGATGACCATGCTTGTTGGGACCCTCAGGAGAAAATGAAGTTGACATGTATCGATAGAATACCAGCAGCTGATCCTGAAAAGACCACCCTCACTGGAAACAAAGGCCCTTGGAAGGTAGTGAAGGACGAAAATTGAAATACAGGTATCACTGACACATCCCATTCTCGCAAGGCAAGTAAATACGTGCGGGCGCCCCAACCACAACGAATCTCGGAGGTTGACAAAGGAACATTACGATTGCGCGAATTTTTTTTTTCTTTTTTTTTTAACTGCTACTGCACCTTCATGACGCAGAAAAGGCAGGAAATAAGTACAGAATATACGTTGGAAGCCAAAGAAAACCTGCATTTGGTGGCGCCACAGGCGGTTCAATTTCGGTATGTTTCGGTTTCGGCGCCTCGCGGCTATGTGCTTTTCACACCCGCGTGGTTTCGGTTTTTGGCGTGCCTCGGTTTACAAGCGCGCAGCAACAGAGGAGCTCAGGATTTTTCAGGCTTCCTCGAACGAAGTCCATACCTCGGCACGCACCTCCCTGTTGAAAAATACGCTATCAAATTTATACAGCACCGGATATAGCGATGTATAGTGTGCAGGATGGACTTGCACAAAACCAGGGTCCTGTATCGCTCGGCGATCTTGCTTTTTTGACGGTAGAAATGAAGGCTGAAGAACAGTTCAAAGCTGTTAAATACTACGGCTACAAATTCAGAAAATAAGAACAAAACGAAAGTAAAAAGAAACGCAGTACCTTACAGGTCTTTAACCTCATAACCTACAGAGCCTCACACAAATCTGCTACTACGCCACGCCAACCTTTGTTTTTGTTTTTTCACAGAGTATTATTGCACAGTCAACAGGAAGCGCTATATATATACATATGCGTAGAGGCTATTTACAGCGTTTTCAGCTAATGGCTGAGCTGTGCTAGCTTGAAAGAAAAGTCATTGCTTTTCATTTCATTTCATAATTCATTCTTTTTTTAGAGTTGAAATTGCGGTTGTTATTGTTGTTGTGGCTGTAGGAAGAAGGAAAAAAGAATGCACGGGCCTGCTACTGGCTCTGTAGCTGAGCCCTCTCCGCTGCCTCGTGCAGACAGAAGAGAAAGTAGAGAATAAAAAAAAAGGAAGAGGGAGAGAAAGATACGCGCCGCAACAACAGCCGTCATCCACCACCGAAACGGTGGCGGGTGCAATGACGGCCGACAACAGATAAAAATTCTGTGGCAGGCTAGCCCCATCATTTGAAATTGCGGTCGTAGCTAACCGATTGTCCTGTAAGCGTGCTAAATCATTTTACTGGACATTAGACAGCGTCACCGATGTTCCGCATCTTTGATAAGCGTCGGATTTTGCAGAGGCATCTAATTTTTCAACAAGCGCTGTTCTGTCATCGCCTCAAGCAATGCTCGCTGCACATAAAGCTACCTAGCTCGTCAATTTGCGGTGTAATACGTAATTTAGATTCGCATGCGCCGTACGCGGAAGCGACGCCTGTAATTCACCTTGGAGTAAGCCTTTTGAAGTGGAAGCACTTAAGGAAGCATCGAACGAATGACTGTGGTTGACGGCGCTTAGACACACGGACAGAGCACAGAGAGCAGAAATGACGATGACACAGGCGCTGGCGCGAAGACGCGTGGGTTGCATGATTGCGTAAAGTATATGACGATTTTTACGCATGATCTAGTACGATCTTAATCTAAATTGGCCGAGGTCGAGTTTCAGAGTGGTCCGAGCCAAATTTTGAGGTCACCATCACGTTCTTCATAGCGGATTTAAGCTGCACATCGAGTTTGGTCCAGATCGGATAGGACATTTTTTTTTTTTTGGGGGGGGGGGGGGGGGGGGGGGTGAAACTTGGGGACGGCCCAGGCCACATTTGGAGGTAACCATCGTGTTTGTGATAGTCGAATAAGGCTGGATATCAATTTTGGTCCAAATCGGGAAAGATCAAATTTTGGGGGGGCCTCACGCCAAATTTGGGGGTGGCCCAAATTTAGAGGTCACCATCGTGTTCGCCTTAGTCGAAGTTGGGCTGGACATCAATTTTGGTCCATATCGGCCGAGGTCCAATTTTGAGAGTGGCCCGGACGAAATTTTTTGCTTTCTTTCTTTTTTTGGGGGGAGGGGGGGCGGGGGGGCAGACCAAATTTGGAGGTCACCATCGTGTTCGACATAGCCGAATTGGCTTTAATGTCGGTTTTGGTACAAATCAGCCGAGGTGGTCAGATTTTAGGGTGGCCCGGACCAAATTTGGGGGTGGCCTTGGCTAAACTTGGCAGTCACCATCGTATTCACTATAGCCGTATTGGCAACGTATCCGGGGAGGCGCCCTTGCGTTGAGACGTCTAGGGACTGCTGTACGTCAGGACGAGGTGGCCGAGAGGTTAAGGCGATGGACTGCTAATCCATTGGGCTCTGCCCGCGTGGGTTCGAATCCCATCCTCGTCGAACAAAACAATTTTTTTTTCTTTTTTTTGCCAGACAACGACAGTGTATGCTCAAGTTTGAAAACCTACAAATATAAATTGTTGAGGAACACAAATCCCTTCAAGTAAATTTTTCGTCTCATTAAAACTGGGACCCTCACGTTGAACATCTAGGCAACAAAAAAATCCCTTCTGTCTTCGGGGCTCTGTCGCGATACCGTGCAACTTTACCTATGAAGTGTAAACTAGAAGCTTATTACGCATTATGTTTTTCTCATCGTAGTTTAGTGTGGGCCACAATGACTAAGACAAACATAAATAAGCTTCTTGTTTTAGAAAAGAAAATTGTTCGAATATTTGCTAATGTTGATTATACAACTGCCTCTAAGTATGCATTCCAAGCCCATAACATTATATGTGTTGATAATTTATGTGATTATAGGTTACTACAACCAATGCATTTTTCAAAGGCATCCATTGCAGAATTTTATTCTTCCCTAGCCTCTTCCGACACGCGTCCCCGTGCTAACATACACACAAAAAGTACTAACAGATGAAATATACCACCTTTCCGTACTGATTATAAATTACAGGTGTTATAACCTGCCTCATGTTCTAAACACTTATAAAAATACAACAGATTACACAAAAGCTGGGCTGCGCAAATATTTTGTTGAAATATGGTTTTATGCCTCCGCTTGTAGGTTCTTGAATATTTGCTCGGTTGTTAAACACTTTCTCTTAAATTAGTATGCATTTTAACTGTTTCACCTTTGTTCCATTTAGTGTAAAGCTTAGTAAGTGTGCATATGTATTGATCTTTTTTTTTTTTTTTTTGTAATAAGTCTATGACTGATTTGAAAATTTCCTGCACCGCTCATGTGCTGCTGCTTGTATGGGTTTC
Source organism: Amblyomma maculatum (assembly GCF_055883805.1). Taxonomy (NCBI): domain Eukaryota; kingdom Metazoa; phylum Arthropoda; class Arachnida; order Ixodida; family Ixodidae; genus Amblyomma; species Amblyomma maculatum. Next base: position 68,334,993 of record NC_139344.1, on the reverse strand, counting down.
TTGGACACTGTCAAGCTGCCTAGGCAGCTTTCCGGCTTCCCAGGCTGCCTAGGCAGCCGGGAAACCCTCCAGTTGAACCTGGAATTAGACTTATTGACTATTGGCTAAAATCACGAAATTCAGGACCGTCGGATATTGCTAAAATATCCGATCAGGGTCCCAACTGTCTGTCCTAGACCACTCACTTGTCATTTCTCTCCTGCGTGAAACAAGCTACGCGCACTTTCATTCCCGCCGAAAATCCTGACACACAAAATCGCCCTGGTCTGTACCCTGCATCGTATCAAAGCACATGCCGAAGTTGTTGCTCTACACGTCACTAACAATACGAGCATGTGGAAACACAGAATGTCATCGCATTTCCAAACTTAATCGCACTCTGTACCATCAAATTTGCTAATGTGTCTTTGCCCAGCCCGCACAGGTCGAGTAGGCACGGGTACCCACAAATGTTTTCGGAGCATTCATGAGAAGACTTGAATTAGCTCGCAGCTTAGATGCGCAGCTGGGTACTGATAATTGGATTACGGAGTTTTAGCAAAGCAGTACAAATTGCACCTTTCAGTTCACGGCAGTGGGATTACAAGCTTCCCGACAATTACGCTTTGTTGTAATTTTCATGTTCCGTACACTTCAGTGGGCACCTGCACATGTACGCGAAAAGGTGAAAAGGAAGAGGTTCCGGCAGTTCTCACTCGAGGACTCCATCACCAGCTGCCGCTTGTCCTGCTTTTAAGCCTCACGTATCGAACAACCTCGCTCCGCCATATCACCACTGCAAACTAACATTGAGCGGGAGAAGCAGTAAACATTCAGAAGAGATGCGGGGATATATGAAACAGGCAAAGAGAAGTTTGGAGACATCGTCGCTGACGTTCAAAACACCTGTCACGCACCTCGCAGTCGCGCAGGCGTCGACGCGCCAACAGCAGCACCAGCACCGCGCGATGCGCGGAAGAGAGACGCTCGCGGAGCATCCAGCAGGGGAGGACCGTGAGCAGCTTTGCTCCGGGAGTCGATTAGAGAGCTGCCAGCGGCAGACGACGACAGTGCGGCCCCCACCTTTCCTGCCTGAATACAGCGCTGCCTGACTACGCGAGCTCGGAAAACGCGCACAATGCTGGATGAAACTGAAGCGACGAAGAAAGGGGGAAGGAGGGGACGGCAGTAGCGAAAGAAGGCAGCTCCAAACCGTCCTTTAGTGGCCTCCGAGACCGGTGCCGTCGATGGAAATACCTTCTGCGAAGTCCCCGAGGGGACACCTGGGGGTGCTCGACGGGAGTTTGCTCAGGCGAGGTATCACGCCCTGACGCCCCAACGCAGTTGCGTACAACTTAGCTAGTAGAGGCAGTGGTGCAAATTGCTCCGGAGAGGAACATAAATTAGATGGCAGTTGTATTGAGTTCTTAAAGCTGGGCTCATGGTAGTGTTTAATGTACTACGTCCTTCTGTCGCTACACTTTCACGAAGCCAATAGCAAGAAAAAAGTTTCGCTTTATTCGTTCGCCCGCACACTGCTCGAGACAAGCCTGGCAAACGTCTCTAAATACAGCGTTCGTGAAGAGCAACGTGTGGGGTAATCCTTACTAACTTGGCGGACGTAGTGGCTATATTCTCGAGCGTCAAATACTTAGAACTGCAAGTCTCTACTGAAACGCGAGAGCAGCTCGTGCAAAGGAAGAGGCAATTTTAGCTTCAATACACCGTTATATACGGTGTGTGCCGTTACTTGAGTTGATGGGATAAAAAAAAAAGAAAAAGTCGTGCACAAAAGCTGGGTGAAATTAACAGCGTATATTGTTTCCCGCCGTTTGAGACACCTCAAGGTATTTTCATATTTCACTTAATTTCGTGCAAAAATGTTTAAGCATCTTTTAGATATTTGCTTAAGGATCGTTTAACAAAACTGCTTAAGGATCCAGTGCACAATTGTTAACTCACAGAGAAGGCTACGAAACAACCGTTTCAATTTTTCTGCCGTCGTGACAACTGGACTATCCTTTTCTCTGGCATTTAAAGAAAGCCTGCGAAATATGAAAAAGAAAGCACTGTTTGCAACCGTACTGCAGCGTCGCCAAGGGCGTTTTGAATGCGCGCTTGCCTTCCCGAGGCGTGCTAACGGTGCCGTGCCGCTCTCAGTTCAGTGCAGTCTTGAAAGTACTACGTCAGCCATCTCGGCAAGAACACGGAAAGCTCACTTTCCTTTATTCACCTTAAAGACCCCTTTCGGGGGTTCTTTAACCCACCCACATAAGGGGTGGGTTAATATATGCAACTATAATAAATATATGTAATTGCCTTAAGATAAAAGTAAGTACAGCAAATAAGAATGAGGATGGGAACGTGATAGCGACGACGTTGGTGGGGAAGGCATTCAAGTCCACAGCAGTGCGTGCAAAAAAAGAACCTGAAAGAGTTGCAGTATAAGATAAGGGGTAGGCAATCTGAAAGAGAGATACGCGGGTCGAATGAGTAATGTAAGGTGTTTGATTCAGAGTGCTAGTGGAAAAATTTGTGAAGCAAACAGAGGCTTGCAATGCAGCGGCGATGGATGTCATTTCTGGTAGTGCTAAGTTAGGCGGGGTGGGCAAGAGGAATCAGTTTCACCTGTGAAAACGGAAACAAACGCGCGGTTAATATGTTAGCACATTCGCCATCAGTGGCTTTCTCGCACGCAGAATTCATAAGAGTGGTGTGACATGTTGTTGCGGGTTTTTTATTTCCCAAAACCTCATGGGGTTATTCTTTGGGAGATTTTGTAGGTTATTTTGAAAGAAAAAAACATGCTTGGTGGATCGAATTGCAGCATAATAGGAATCCTCAACTGCGTAGTACCGTTCCCATGCATCATCACTTGGATTCCGTTACGCTGTACTATAAAGTCGTTTTTTTTTTTTCTGTGTATTTTTTTTTATTTTTTATTTTTTCAGATTGTGCGAGAACCATGGTTTTTGATGGTTTGCACGAAGGCCGGTACGGGGAATGAATTTATTTGCTAATTCGTTATCTTGTTCTTGAAAAGTGGCCAGTTATTAATAACAGACCGATTATGAAATGTTGATTGAAAACAGGGCAGAAAATACTCTAGTTCGTATTTAATTGCTTGGTAGTTTCCTTTGTCGTACAGGCGGACGAATGGTTTTCTTGAATGTTTGGCGGGATGTGGGCGAGAACTTAAACGTGGAATGAATACCGCTATGACCACTAATTTCGCGCAGGTAAGTAATCGATAATAAGCTTTCAGGGTTGTTGGTTAGTATTAAATCTAGAATGTTTAGAAGATCCGTGCGCAACCCTAGTTGGTTCAAGCATCATTTGCCTGAAGTTAAAATTTAAGCAAACATCTACAAAGCCTCTTGCTTCAGAGTTACCAGCTGACAATGGGCCTACGTTTTGCCACTTTATACTCCGGAAGTTGAAGTCTCCGAAGAAAAGTTGTGCACTGGGGTGTTTCCTAGTAATTTAGACTAGATCATCGTATAGTTTAGGTGCAATAAGTCATATAGGTGAACCACTGATAGGACGATATCATTTCATGTGGAGCTTTTATTGGTGATCATATACTTAATCACGCATTTTTCTCTGTATTCACCTGTTCACGATTTACCAGATTTTCCTCATTACAATCACGCGGTCATGTCAGACATCATCTTTAATTCTTCTGGTATAGATAAAATTACTGAATCACTAAAACTGACGTCCTCGTCTGGTGTTCATGGCGTCAACACGAAGGTAGTAGAACACACAAAAACCACCGTGAGCGCGATCCTATGCCATATTTTTCAGCACTCGTTGTCATCAAGAGTGGTGCCGGGAGACTGGAAGGTAAGCAAGCTAATTCAAGTCCTGAAAAAAAGGTCCTTCATCTTTGTGTTCTAGTTATCGTCCTATTTCACTAACAAGTGTTTGATCAAACATAATGGAACACGTACTGTACTCTCACATAGTAAACTTTCTTCTATCCTAACCCACATGGCTTTCGCAAAGGCCTCTCATGCGATACTCACCAGCTTCATTTATAGGTGACATAAGCTCTAACCTAGGTTTGAACATACCTGCAGACGCTTTCTTCCTTGATTTTGAAAAGACATTCGATAAAGTTCCGCACCAAAGGCTACTCCTTAAACTTTCAAGATTACAAATTAACCCCCTTGTATTAGAATGGGTGTATAATTTCCTTACCAACCGAAAACAATTAGTATATGCTAACGAACGCCCCTCGTCTTCTTTTCCAATTCTCTCCGGATTCCCCTAATGTATACAGTGCTCGGACCGTTGCTCTTTCTAATTTACATTAATTACCTGCTGTCACCCGTTAATAATTAGGGGATATTATTAACGATGCGCCCTTAACGGTGCGCACACTCCAGGTGGGGGTAGCTGTTCCGGTCGCAAAGTAGATGCCCTCGACATACGTGGCAAGCTCAGCCGGAATTCAACTACCTTGTAGTGACAGAAGGAGGTGGCCGTTTGGTGCCCAGCTGTCGCCCGTTCAAGCCAGAGTAAGAGTTGGAATCAGAAGTAACAAACAAAACAAACTCTATACACAGCAAGAGACGATACAGAGGAATACACAAACACTAAAATTGCACAGACAAGAGGTTCACAGAATACAAACGCTAAGCATGCAACTACAGAAGTATTCAATAACATAGAGGCTTTACAACACAGATGAAACACTAGAGAGTTACATAAACTAACACCAAATTGTTCACCGGGCACTGTTGCAGTCCGACGCCTCAAGAGTCACGATGTGGCCGCCATACGAGACGAGCGCCGCTCCCTTGCAGGTCCGTGGGCTTGCCAGCAGAGGTGATCCCCGGGAGTCCAGCCGAAGCACAAGCGAACACGCCGCAACCACTGACTGATTGACTGACTGACTGACTAAGCGGCGCGGTCTCTTTAAATAGGGCGCGCCGCGTCTGACTGTTAACCCGCGCCAAAGCTAGCGCGCACACACACTTAGTTTCGCTGGTTAGAGCGCTCCCTTCTCCTCCCGTCGAGCCGCGCGTCGTCATTGGCTAGGTCCCATAGAAGGTTTTCGGTTTTTCTGGCATATTCCAGCTTGATGAGTCCGCGTGATTGCCGGGTGATGGGAAAGAGGGCAGCGGCGACGCATACAAAGCTACGCGCTCTCTCGAGAAGGGGGCTTTTCTCGAGCTTTCCAAGCGACGCCGCGCGGGCCTCGCGCCCTGCCGGCTTAATAAAAATGTGCGCCGATTTCGTGACACCTGCCTAGTAACATGTCTCCTAACATTCGCTCATTCGTAGACGACTGCGTGGTTTATCGTCTATGCATAACAGTACTGGGCATTTTACAAATTGATATTAAATGAATTGAAATTTGGTGCGAAAAATGGTTAATGTGCCTAAACACTATACAAAACGTCATTGCTGTTTTTCAGCGCCGGAAAAACTATCAGACATCTACTTACTAGGTTTGCAGCTCGCCAATATTACGCGTTCAGTCCTACGAGTACCTTAGTGTCGCCCTTTCTGATACACTAACTTGGTCTGAACACATAATGAACATTACTAATGAAGCCAATCGCACTCTTGGTTGCCTGCGTCGAAACCTACGCCTAGCTTCTGCATCAGTGAAAACATTAACTTATCTCACATTCGTCCGGCCTAAAATAGAATACGCATGCTCAATCTGGGACCCCCATCACTATAATCTTGCTGACATCCTTGACACTATTCAGAATTGCGCTGCCAGGTTTATCTTTTCGGACTATTCATATAACACCAGTGCCACTGCACTTAAATCATGCGCGTACCTCACCAATCTTGAAAAACATTGCAGGCACAAACAATAGAACAGCCATGTTCACTGCTCATGCATAAATATGACATGTTGCTTCGCCCTGTTGAGAAAATTCTGAATGCTTGATCCCCCAAGTTCCGACATTTCTGGATATATTGAACCGCATCCCCTTCGACAACCAACACACACTTCAAATAATCGTCGAAATCCGCTATTTGGTTTGGCTTGGTTTATGGGGTACGTCCCAAAGCGACTAACACTATGAGAGACGCTGTAGTGTAGGACTCCGGAAATTTCGACCACCTGGCGTTCTTCAACGTGCACTGACATCACACAGCACACGGGCGCATTGCTTTTCGCTTCCATCGAAAAGCGGCCGCCGTGTGGTCGGGATTCGATCCCGCATCCTTGGGCACAGCAGTGGAGCGCCCTAACCGCTGCGCCGCCGCGGCAGTATCCGCTATTTCTGTTGTTTTAATGCAGGTCTGAAAAGCAGAGTGGGTCTCTATCCCGGCTGTTCGTGTCAGTTAGAGCGTGTTGGGATCCAAGAAGAAAGTTAAATGACCAGTCAATAACTGACTGCGGCGAAACGGCCATTGAGCGGATGTTGACTCCATCCCGAACCTTTGCCTGCATCCCAATTTGCCCGTACATGCTTGCCTACGGGCCGAGGCTATGGCAGGTCTCACTCGCGCATACTTGCAGGCGTCCAGCTGAGGACTAGTATAGGCTACAGCGTAATATTTTTTTTTTTTCTCTTCCTCACCGCATTAATATCATGATGAGATATACCCGTAAGTCTGAGGGTACATTTTCTGAGATGCTATATTCAACCTGTTTTTTTTTTTTCTTTTTCTCTTTCTTGTTCTCTCTTTTTTTTTTTTTTTTTTTTTTTTTTTTTTTTTTTTTGAAAGAGAACTATTCATACTTCTGAAACGCGGCAGAAAGTATCGGAGGTGAGCATATCAAAATTATTTCTGCGCCAAAGTATTTTTAGGACTAGAAGATACTATAAACGGAAATACCCGCGCATTTCGCACACAACAGCGTGTAAATTTCGAGCCCATATGACTCAGTAAGCAGGTTATCCTGCACCGATTAGCCTTACGTAGGCGTTCAGGTGTTTAAAAGGAGCAACTGGGACACTTCAAAAGGAAGGGGTGATATTATTGAGGATTAGGCCCCATAAAAGTATAAACGCTACTACAACATCATAAATAATGAAAAAAGCTAACTTATAAGGTAGGCCTTAATACCTCCACCGCTTGATAAGAAGCTTCGAAGGCAGCAGGTGAGCTTTATACCGGCAGTCTTAACTAATCAATTAGGCTTTTGAACAAGACGGCGAATCGCAGCGCAGGGAAATCAACATAGGGATATTGTCAGCCCAGCCGCGTCGCCAAGTGTCTGTTCTTTGTCTTTTCTTCGCCAAGGTTAATCAATTAGTAAAGACTAATTTGCTGAACATTTAATTTCAGGAACAAAGTATAGATTCAGCAGCTCCAGATTGCCTTGAAAAACAGCTGACTGAAACGTTTTCACCAGCTACGGTTGAAGCAGGGTTTTTGTTTTTTACTTGGCCTTCAAAGACAACTTCCTAAACAAAAATAACTGCGCGGATTTATCCTGGTTAAACGCAGTTATCCGGAGGTAAGCTCGGTTAAGCGCGGCTACACATCAGCCTGACGCCTGCACTGAAGCGTTGACGCACTCGCGCCGACACGCACCTCATTCACGGCGAGACTCGGCAAAAAAGCACTGCTCAGTGCAAGAACCCTAGGTGATCGAAATTTCCAGAAAGCCGCCCTCCCTCCCCCAACACACACACTTGGCTGAAGGTCAAACGCACAAGTGAATGACCTTGAGAGTTGTAGTACGAAGTGTATAATTCACTACTCACGCTTAAAAATCTTCCACGTGACAGCTCCCCAAGACACGTCTCAGCGAACAAAATCTGTTTTTCTATGGAGTGCTCTTCCCGATAGTGCTCCGCGCATGCACTGGGTGACCGATGCGCCGGAAGCTGGTCTCGAAATAATTTTCTTTCAATATCAGCAAATATAGATTGTCAAGCGGCATCTTGGTGCCAACATTTCTCTCCGCTATATCTCAAGAAGACCGTACAATTTCTGAAGTGAGACGTTTGTTTGTTTGTTTGTTTGTTTGTTTGTTTGTTTGTTTGTTTGTTTGTTTGTTTGTCTGTTTGTTTGTTTGTTTGTTTGTTTGTTTGTTTGTTTGTTTGTTTGTTTGTGGGGTTTAACGTCCCAAAGCGACTCAGGCTATGAGAGACGCATGAGACCTTACCCCTCGGTCCAATTATTAAAAATTAACTAATTAATCTTTACTCAGTAATTAGATTCGGAGAACAAAAAAATGCTGCAGGCTAGGCCACGCGACTTTCAACCATCCTCAGTTAATTTGGTTGCGCTAGGACGCTTCGTCTTTTTTTTTTAGAAAATTGGCTGCATTTAGCTGAGACACCTAGTATAGCTGCCATTTTCTCTAGAGTATTCAAGCTAACTTCAGTCAAGGGTTAAAAAATACAACATTTGAGGTAAGCCAGGGAAAGCAGTCTCATAGAGCTGCAAGTCGCCTTGCGAAACACAGATAATTTTTTTTTAGTTTTGCAATTATTATTGGTTATTACGATAATTTTTTTTAATTACTGCATATTGACTTTAGCCAATAAATGTGGTTTGCAAAGTTTAAGAGCCCCTTCAGAAACTCCATTCCATTTATTTGCGGTAACGAAAGCCTCACGTGCACCTTTTTTATTTTTTTAATCTCTAAAGAAAGCCTGAGAAATACAAAAAAAAAATATCTCGTGAATGATGCATTTGTGCGCCACGACTGTGCTTCTCCCAGTCGTGGTTTGAGCAGTTTGAGTGAACGAAATTACTGCGGCCGTGGCTCCGCGGCCCCGTTGCAGCGTTAGGTCGATGACTGCGGCAGTTTTTTCATTTGCATTAGGAACGTTGGTTCGTATCAGCAGTCGGCGCACGTGACGTTTCAAGTTGCAGTCAGCGAGCCGAGCTGGATGCAACCATCGCCAACGTACCAGCCTTCCACTGGAACTGGGCCGTCGAGTCACGACCGCAGTTATCTTCGTTCCCCCAAATCACGATTGGGAGCACCAAAGTCGCTGCGCGCAAATTCGCTAGTCACGTGATAACTTTTGTATTTCGCGGGGTTTCCTTGAAGATGCAAAAAAAAAAAAAAAATACGTGTGGGGCTTTCTTTATTGCAAATAAATGGAATAGGGGTTTCTGAAGGTGCCCTCCAGCTTTGCGAATCACATGTATTGGCTAACGTCAATAATTCGTGATTTAGATTACTTAGAAGCTTATCTTAATTACTAATTCATTGCAAAACAAACAAAAACGTCTGAGGAGAGACAGAGGGCTGCCAGGTGTAGGCAAAGGGTTGCCCTGGCCTACCTCGGATGTTTTATTTCAGCTCTAACCGAGGATGGCGACATTACCCTAGAAGCAATAAACAATTTCCGAGATATCATTACTGAGTGTGCTGTAGAAGTACGCGGTAGAGCATACCGGTAAGCTGTCTAAGGAGACGAAAGATTTTATTAAGAAACGTCAGAGTAGGAATGTATAGTTTTAGGCGCAAAAAAAAAAAAACGACAAGACACATAGGTAGGTGACAGGACGTCCTGTCACCTACCTATGTGTCTTGTCTGTTTTTTTGAGCCTTAAAACTATTTAATTATCAGACACCTACTAGCCCAGCAGCAAGTGCTTTTAGAGTATGAAAGCTTCCAATCCAACGGACCAGATAGAATTGGCTGAGATATCAAAGCTAATCAATAAGCGCACAGTGGCCGATATAAGGAAGTATAAGATGTAAAAAATTGAGCATGCTGTAAAGAACGGGGAAGGCCTTAGAGCGGGGAAGAAATTAGGCATAGGCAAAAATCAGATGTATGCGCTAAAGGACAAAGCGGGCAACGCCATCACGAATATGGACAAGATAGCCAAAGTAGCCGAGGAGTTCTATTCTGATCTCTAGAGTAGCCAAATTAGTCAGGACCATAATGAGATTGGCGGTAGAGAAAAACAGTCAGACGTTCCACCAGTGACGAAGGACGAAGTTAAGGAAGCAATATAAACTATGAAAAGGGGGAAAGCAGCAGGAGAGGGTCAAATAACTATAGATTTGTTGAAGGACGGGGGGGATATAGGGATAGAAAAACTGGCTACCCTGTATACGCAGTGTCTGGTGTCATCGACGGTACCGGAACCATGGAAGAATGCAAACATTATCCTCATTCATAAGAAAGGGGACTCTAAGGACCTTAAAAATTACAGACTAATCAGCTTACTGTCTGTTACGTATAAGGTATTTACTAAGCTAATCGCTAATAGAATCAGGACAACCTTAGACTGCAATCAAGCAAAGGATCAAGCAGGGTTTCGGAAATGGCACTCTACTATCGATCATACCCATACCATCTATACCAGGTGATAGAAAAATGTTCGGAATGTAGCCAGCCCTCATACACAGCATTCATTGATTACGAAAAAGCATTTGACTCAGTGGAAATATCAGCGGTGATGCAGGCATTGCGAAATCAGGGGGTAGACGAGTCATACGTGAAAGTGCTGGAAGATATATATAGTGGCTGCACAGCAACCATAGTTCTGCATAAAGAAGGTAACAAAATTCCCATAAAGAAAGGTGTTAGGCAAGGAGACATGATCTCCCCAGTACTATTCACAGCTTGCTTAGAGGAAGTATTCAGAGACTTGGAATGGGAGCAGTTAGGGATAAGTGTAGATGGAGAATACCTCAGTAATCTGCGATTTAATGATGACATTGCCTAGCTAAGTAACTCAAGAGAAGAACTACAAAGCATGATTGGTGACCTAGACAGGAAAAGTAGAAGGTAGACTTGAAAATCAATATGCAGAAGACTAAGGCAATCTTCAACAGCCTCGGGAAGGAACAGCAGTTTACGTTAGGTAGCAAAGCACTGGAAGTAGTAGGCGAATATCTCTATTTAGGATAGGTAGTAACCACAGATGCGGATTATGAAAGGGAAATAACATGAAGAATAAGATTGGGATGGAGCGCATTTGGCAAGCACTCGCAGATTATGACTAGCAGCTTACCGGTATCACTCAAGAGGAAGGTATACAACAGTTGCATCTTAACTGTACTCACCTATGGGTCTGAAACTTGGAGGCTAACCAAGAGGGTTCTACTTAAGTTGAGGACAACTCAGAGGGCTATGGAACGAAAAATGGTAGGGGTAACATTAAGAGATAGGAAGCGTGCAGAGTGGGTCAGAGAAATAACTCAAGTTACTGACATTCTAGTGGAAATCAAGAAGAAGAAATGGGCATGGGCAGGACCGATGGTCGCTTAGGGTAACAAATTGGATTCCAAGGGAAGGAAAGCGTAGCAGGGGGCGGCAGAAAGTTAGGTGGGAGGTTGAAGTTAAGAAGTTCGCAGGGGTTAAGTGGATGCAGCTAGCACAGAACCGGGTTAATTGGAGAAATATGGGAGTGGCCTTCGCCCTGCAGTGGGTATAGTCAGGCTGATGATGATGATGATGACTGAAGTTAGTCTGGACAGCCTATATAAACGCGAAACTTTGGCATTTGTCCAACCATGCGCATACTTAACACCTTTTTGACTGGACTGCGATAAAATTATGACATGTGTTTTTTTACCTCCCAATACAGTACACGTAACCATATGCAGGTCTTGGCACTGCATGTGGAGAAAAAAAAAATTAGTAGGACGCTCAAAGCTGGCTTAAGGAAGGCACAGTATCTGTCTCACTATACAGTTGACGCATATACTTAATTTATAAATTAGTTTGCAGAAAAGTGAAGACGCATATCTGTCTAAATTCTCGGTGGACACCTGAACCGCGCCGTAAAGGATGCCGCCTCAATTACAGGCCTCCATTTTTCCTACCACGTTCCCAACTTTTCCGGCAAAACGCGAGCCAAAACTAGGGTACTGCTACGGCTTTGCGACCGAACAATATGTGCACGCTCTCGCGTAAAATGTAAAACACAACTCCACGTGCGCGGTCAGGTGTTCTGCTTCAATGCCTCGCAGTTTTATCATCCTTGTCACAAGTAAAAACTGGCGCGAGCGGCGATTACGTGGACAAGTCGCCGCGTGATAGCAACTGACTGCGTGTAGTGCGTGCGACAGTTCATTCTCCCAGATGGGTCATCGTCAACTCAAGTGCACGCAACTGTGCGGCCGTCTTTGAAGCGGACCCCCGTCTACCGTCAGCGTGTATGCGAGCGCTGCTGGGCGCCTTCAATTTAGAATGGCCGGGCTCGTGCGGATGAGCCCGTGACGCGCGAGGGGTGAAGCTGCAGCTTGCTAACTTGCTGGTCCCTCTCTCCCACTCTCATCACTTGCTTTCTTTTTTACCTTGCCTGTCTGCGCCTTCGAAAACTGCGGGTTTCATCTGCAGGTGCGTCGTGTATAGAGCTTCAGCGACCAGCTCTGCAGGTGGCCGCCTTTCAATGAGCTGCGTTTTAATAGACTTGACAGCCGCGCCAGTTTAGCGTCTATGCGATGCTATATTAAGCGCCGCTGGATGCTGGCCTTCGTAAGCGAGAGAGCTGCGCGGTCACCTTCAGACGGCTGTGTGCGTAAGAGCACGTTTGCGCGCTGATATGGAGGTGGTCTGCCGTAGAAAGCGGGAGCTTTTCCAGCGACCTCAGTATTGAATGTTGCATCGCCTATGAAGGTGTACTGTCCGGTCAGAACCTTCATAGCCGTCTTGATCACCATGGAGCTGTGGCCTAGTTATTTCAGAATTCGGCTCCCGTGCAAAAGGTGCCGTGTTCGATCCTCAGTGCCGCCTTGGGTACCCGTCGGTCTTCAAATAGATGCAAGTTTTCACCTCGCCTGATGCTCGGTTTATCTGGGGTAAAATGTTTCCGAAGGGGCCTTTGATGGCCTTCAAGATTTCATACACAATGTCATGGGTACTTCTGCGTAAACCACCCACAGCGGTGGCTAAGCGGTTCGGACACACGGTTCCAGAACCCAAGGACGCTGGACTAAATCTCCACTGTGGCGGCCGCTTTCGGAAGAAGCGAAACGCAAGGTGCCAGTGCACTGTGCGATGTTAGTGCACATAAAAAAACCCAGGGGATCTAAATTTTCAGAGCCCTTCACTAAGGCGTCCATGGTAGCCTGAGTCTCATTGGGACATTTAAGCCCCATAAACAAACCAGTCAACATCTACGCTAATCTTGCAGAGCAACTGCCATTTACAGCTGAGCACTTTGCCGGTGCTCTGAGCGACTGCGATACAACAGCACAGCCGATAATATGAGGGTTTCTTCAAGATGCTTGCTGTTTCCTGCAAGAGACCTCACTTCTTCCCGAGCCCACTTAAAGAAATTCACGCAGTTCTTGTCGAAAGCCTAGAGCCACAGAAACTAAACATGCGGGCAATTTATTCTCACGAAATAAAGCTAACGGGAAGGGTAAAAAAAAAAAAAAGAAATTAGGCAATGTGCGAACTGTCAGAGTGTATAAAGTAAGGAATAGGTCGTCTACTGAAATTCGTGTTATTCAGCAAAACATACTGAAATATATCGTATCTCCAGTAAAGGTGATTAAATTCTATATGTTCCGCCCATGCATGCGCGCGCGCGCGCGCGTGCGTGTGCGTGTGTGTGTGTGTGTGTGTGTGTGTGTGTGTGTGTGTGTGTGTGTGTGTGTGTGTGTGTGTGTGTGTGTGTGTGTGTGTGTGTGTGTGTGTGTGTGTGTGTGTGTGTGTGTGTGTGTGTGTGTGTGTGTGTGTGTGTGTGTGTGTGTGTGTGTGTGTGTGTGTGTGTGTGTGTGTGTGTGTGTGTGTGTGTGTGTGTGTGTGTGTGTGTGTGTGTGTGTGTGTGTGTGTGTGTGTGTGTTTGCGTGCGTGCGCGCGCGCGCGTGTGTGCGTGTGCGTTTGTGAATTCACTCGCGTCGCCTCAGTAATGTCTTTCAAATTGTCGTTCACTACTTCTGTGATAATGTCGTCCTTCTCGGTTAAAATCAAATATCGGTTCTGCAGCGAGATCCTGCTTTCCCTCTTAAGCTAGCTCGTTGATGGGCTTCATCCTTGCTAGTTTCTTGCGTTCCCGTTTCAAGTCTAAAATAACTCGATATCACCATCCAATGGTCACTAAACACACGTACACCTTTCCGATGACCTCAGCATTCTGTACGACGCCAGGGCTAGCATACAATATGAAATTTATTTCATTCTTAGGCGACAGCTTTACTTGACTATGTTTGCGAAAACATGTCCGCAAAACGTGGAAGCAAAAATATAACGTGTGATATGACGTCACATTGAGATCAAACTGGTAGTCGTGAATGTATATGTAATGACAAGTGGTATATAAATATCATGTCATGCCTAGCCATCCCAGTCATTATAGTTTTGTCATGAGTCATAGTCACTTTTCATCAGTAAATTAAATCGGAGATTCAGTGTGCATGACTATGGAGCCCATGACTTTAGTAAGCCAATCAAAGTCGTGACCATGACTAGTGTCTAGTCATGACACTTAAATGTATCGAGTCATGACACTCGAAATTGCTGAATCATGACACTCAAAAGAGCTCTGTCAGACACTCTATAGCTGCTAAAGAGCAGCCAAAGTACATGCTTTCGCATTTCTTCAATGCACGTCTCTGCAGTACTCTCAAAGTTTTTATTTTCTCCATTCGGGGTCTTCCATGCCCACTTCCGGTTCTTCTGCCCGCTGGAAAAGGTGTTCATGATTAGTAAATTATTTTAAGGCGAACGTCACAATGAGACTTTCTAGGCTCACTCGTGTCCATTACCTGAGAGTGTCCACCGGAAGTGTCCGCCACATAAAATTTAAAGAAAAAAAACTGCCTCCACCGGGAATCGAACCACTATCCCCCGATTCCCGGCCAAGTGCGCTAGCCCCGACTCCGCGCCGTTTTTTTTTAAGAAGATAATTATTACACTGAAAATGTGTATATTCATGAACTATTTACAGAGATTTCATGAGCCGTCACCAATGATACCTCAAAATGCACGGTAGCAGCATTAGGTGGGAGCATGGTGTTGGAAGACCATGGACGGGAGGTAAGGCAGAACACTTCAAGAGAGAGTGCCACTGCGGTTCAAAGTCAGTCTGTTCGCACACTTCCTTGAATTGAACTTCGTTGAAACAACAGATTCACTGTGCCGATTCATCATTATAGGTTTCCATAAGCTATGTAGTCCAATTGGAAAAAAAAAAAAAAAAAAAAAGGTTATCAAGAGGTGCTCGTGACAAATCGATTGTAATTCTCCTTGTCTAGCGCGAGGATGATAGTAGCGATGAAAGTGACGGTGCAGTTAGAGATAATGGAAATGATACGAATAGCGATGATAATGACGTCGCACTTAGTGACAATAATAATGATTATAGTAGTGATGACAATGACAACTTACTCAGTTGATAATAATGACAGTAACTCTAATGATGATGATAAAAATGACGGTGCAGTTAGTGAAAACGGTCCTGTAAGTGGCTTTGGCCATTTCAGCCCTTATGCTGCAGACTTAAGCGCAGTTTTGTAGTTTTTTTTTTCCTGAACACTCAACCAATAACTATCCCCCCTGATATTTCTAGAGCCTGTCATAGTCACCCACTGCCTGGACTTATTTACTTGGTATTGATGTCACCCACCAGTACAGGATAAATTTTTTCCCATCACCAATTGCACATCACAGAAGCCTTCAACTTCCAGCTCATCATAGCTACACGGAGGCTTGGTTTACACCTCTTATAAATGCTCTTGTGCCTGTCATACTGTCATTAATGCGATATAACTATACGTTACCCCTACTAGTGCGTATTGACAAAGAGCCCGCCCTCAAATCTGCTACCTCCGCTTTTTATTTATCCCTCCAACCTCACTAAGTCCTATGATGTCGCATTTCATACCCGCTAGTTCGTCGAACAGCACTGCTAGACTAGCCTGATTAGATAAGGTAATAGCGTTAAACGCTGCCAGGTTCAGTTTCTAATAGGAGCCTATCCGGAGCCAAAGATTCTTAGCACCCTCCATTGCATCATAGGTCTGACCAGCGTCGTGGTAAGTCGCTGCTCCGCAGCTGCTAGGAAGCGAGGGCCGGGGCTAACTGATATTTGAATTTGGCCACCACTGCATATATAGGTGGTGGTCAATTACTACACCACGGTGGCCAAATCATGTTTGGTGAGGGTGTGCGTTCCCAACTGTGGTCACCAGTATCAGGCCACATCCTAGACCTGGGTATACAGTTTTATCGACACACGAATTTTTTATTACTGTGGCGAATCGCGTGTCACTGAGATTCGAACCCCGGTCTTAATGCACGTATGGCAGGTGTCCTACCTCTACGCTATCACTGTATTATTAATGGAATTTTCGGTTGTACGTTTTCTTGTTTGTAATGATGCGTGACATTAGTACAGACGGATCACAAATTGATATTCGCGTATAACGCTTAATTATATGCAATTGAGTTCCCTTACTTACCATTTGTGGTTAAAGCTGAGCAATGGATATGGCTTGAAAGCTGAGTGTAATGAAGTGAGGTTTGACAGAACCTGCGATATAATTAATCGCCGCTTGGTCGTTTCCATCCACTACAACGCTATGCCAGCCTATCTCAAGGGCAAAAATAACAACGAGCGAAGATGCAGCGATTATTCTCTTCATGCTACACGTGGCCTATGAGCACCTTTTGCGTGAAAGCCATCGATCTGCGGAACCCGAAACAGATATCAGAAGAAATTCAATTATAATTTATTCTACGATCGTAATCTATCACCACATGGGGATCCATGCAGAGAAAAATCTCATGCATCAGTTTACAGTGAATCGATGTCCGCATCGTCTAAGCATCGGCGTCGGTGCTGATGCCGGAAGGTCTATTCACACTTGCGACTAGATGAGGACGCGCGACTACCAGTCGCGCGACCAGAGGAGAGGAGCTCGCCACTACCGATGTTCACACTTGCGACAGTCGCCTTCTCGTTCTGTTCTCGTTCGGAACGAGTTGGGAGTAGGAGAGCTGCTGGGCGATGGCAGCGAACGTCGGTAGCAGCCGCTTGCCAGACACTTCAGCTTTTTCAGGCGAGCCGGTGCGCATGCCGCGCTCTCGTGTTTCCAGGAGAACGCCGACGACGAATAGACGGTGTCAATATAAAATGTTGCACCTGCGTGAAAAACCCATTTCTCTAAAGTTCATGGTACTAACCGGATAGTCTGAATATCTTTCCAATCTCCTCCCAGGCCATATATTCCTTCTCCCTGCCTTTGAATTCCGGGTGCCGCTTGTTGAAAAGGCAGGGGTATTATTTAATTGCATTGAGAAGGTGCTCGATCGAGTACTCCGGGACCTCGCTGATTGGTGAAATGGTTTGCGACTAGTAGTCGCGCGACTGGAAATTCGAGCAGTGCCCGATCGGCCCGCGGCAGTCGCTTTTCGACCGATGCGACCATTTGCGACTGTCGCTTTTCGACCGATGCGACCATTTGCGACTGTCGCTTTTCGACCAAAACGGTCGCGCGACCGCTGCTAGTCGCAAGTGTGAACGGGCCTCAGTGCCTTCAGGCGGAGTCGGGGACATTTTTGCATCCTGCAACAGCTGCGCTGGTGGCGTCATCTCTCTTCAGGGACAGCAAGACAAACGCAAATGGCGCGAAACCAAAACTCCTCTCCCTTTGAGAGCGTTGGTAGGGATGTAAAATTTCCAATAATTTTGAAGGCCGGAAATGAAAAAAAAAAAAACAAGAAGAAGCGCGGTTTTTTTTCACGGAAATATTTGAAAGTTTTGAAAAATATCAAATATCAAATATTTAAATTAATCAAGATGCATAGCGGCATTGAAGCAGCAGCCTTTTTTTTCCCAGCTGTTTTTGCTCATGCATATGTTACACTACTTACACAGGGTTGTAAAAGGACATAATGATACTTTTCATTGCTCAAGGAGGTTGCTGGCATATATGTTGCAGCCTACACTATTGCAAGTGAAAGGAAGTGGTCAGGGTTCTGCTTCGTGCACACCACGGTGCAAGATATATAGGTGGGGACACAGCGTACCGCGCCGGTTCCAGATAAAGTCCCCTAGTTACTCTAAGCCGTACGAGATGGCAGTTCACTCAGCGGCCTGTGACGTAGTGGGAGGCAATGCTTTTCTATGGTGAATAGACGCTTTTTGAGAGCCATTTTCTCGTACACTGTGGCCGATGATGAGAGAAAAATATTTTTGCCGCGTTGTTTTTGTCTAGGACCATTAGTCAGCGCAGTTTTTTCAATCTGTGGCTTCGTGAATGCTTAAATAAAAGCGCAGAAGGCGAGTAATGTTTCGCGCGGAATTTGAACCTGCTGCACGCATAAGCGACGGCAATTTGACAACAAAGCATTAACCTTCGGTCGTTTCATTTGTTCTTTGACTTTGCATCTTTTGTTCGCCCATCAGTGTGCCCGCTCATCCTTAGTTTGCTCCTTACTTTATTCCTTCCCTAAATTAGAGGTCCGCTAACTGGATTTTGCCAGCTCCCACTGAATCCCCCCCTCCCCCCCCCCCCTCTCACTTCCTCTTTACCATTAATTCTCTTAGCTTCTTTTTTCCGTTCCCTTATTCTTTTATCCTCAGGGTATTGGGTACAGTACAGAGGGGAAGAGAATTTCACAACAGGGAAAAAAAAAAAAACACCGAGTATCATTTATTCAATACAAAACAATAGAGGTAAAATTACGGTTAGCAGCTTTTTTGAATCTACGTTAGAGATTGGCGAACAGTATAAATCAGTTGATGAACATAAATAGATAGATAGATCGTGCAGCCTTTCGTGCAGTCAGAATTCGTGCAAATATTGAAGACAGTTGAGCTTGCTTGAGGCAAAAAAAGCCTTAAATCACGGCAGCATTTCTTCCGGTTTTCGTACACATAACTCGACCGTACTTTTCTTCGCTTGCTTATTCCATTCTGTTACTCAGTTTCCACGTTAGTGATTTATTCGATGGAGAAGCAGTACGGGGCGCTGTTGCATTTCCTTCATTAAGTGGTTAAGAATACCCTATGAATTTTTATATTTTTCTCCCATTCGCTCAACCGAACGCAGGATTCGCTTTCCCTGGTCTATAATTACGCTATCCAAAGTGAGAAAACTGTTACTCCGGCGCCTTCAATTCAATAACGATGACTTAATGATTGAGTAATGTAGTACGCACTCCCCAATATTTAAATATAAAGTGCTACTTCAACCTTTTCTTCACTTCGTTGTTAGAAATAAATTACGTCAATAGTATTGACAAGCCAATAAATTATTCTGGACTTCGCTTCTGCAGTGATGCAGTGGGAAGGGCTTAAGAATAAAGTGCTACGGTGATGCTTCTGGCGACGACGGGGAAACAGTTCGGGCCATGCAAAACGGCTCATGCAGGAGAAACACACCGCGCGATATCAGCAGGTTGCTATCGCAACGGCGTCGTCGATGTATGTATTTTTTCTTCCAGTGAAGATTCACCGCTACATCGACGCTGACGCTGCGATCAGCGGCCCGGTTGGGAGGACCGTGACTGGTACTTTATCTGGAAACTTGCGTCCAGTGCCTCGGCCGTGCTGTGTCCCCACCTAAATATTCTTACACCGTGGTGCACACCAAGGTCAGGAAAGGCTCAAAGTACATAGAGCTACAGAAGCTGGTTTTCATTTGTAGCAATTCAGAGTAGTGCGAGTGACCAAAGTTCTGGCCTTGCTTCCATGCCTCCTCCTCCCGACCTCGCTTTCTTTTCGACAAATATTTTTAAATTGCGATTTGGTTTTGTTCCAGTGAAACTTTGTGTGCAGTTAATCTACCGCGACTTCCAAACTATAGCCCACAATTCTGGCTCGAAATAAGTTTTTTTCTTTTTCTTCTTTTGCTTAGATAGTCCACACCCGTTGTATAGCCCGCAGGGACGAATTTCGATTGAAAACAGAATTTTGGTTTCCGATTTTGGGCAAGCAGAGCGCAATGGGTAAGCAAGCATTCTATTGACAAAAAGTAAAGCCGTGCGTCATATCACACTGCAATGATTTCACTTTCAGAACCGGTCCAAATCAATTTTCTCGGGCCTGGATGCTGCCGAAAAGGCTCTTCGTCTTTTCCAAGCCATCGCAGCTGTTTTGCCCATGCTAACTCTGGAGTTATATATGCATCTATGCGTCCCCGTATCTATTTATTTTTATTCATTAGGTTTCGTGCATATTCCCCCAAATACATTGCTATACTCTAATAACAATACACTCTATAGCAAAGAACCATCTAGACCAACAACCCCGAAATGTTATCTTGCATCAATTTGTTCACAAATACAAGCCCTGTAAAGCAGCCATTCTTCGCTGCTGCGACAGAATTCGCTTGCATATCGAAGTTGACTCCGTATCACAGTTGAATTCGATATGTTCCCATTCGGTACACGCTTCGTTTTTTTTTTTTTCCTTAGCCACCGGTATACGCTCCTCCGGCTCATGCAAACGACGCGAAAAACATAAAGTAGTGTATCCGCAAACATAGTCTGCATGACACAAAATTTCAGCTGTTAGACACGTATAATCAACGACTATATTCCGGAAATTACGGAATTATGTTAATCTTCTTTCTTTATAAGGTCTGGCCATGTTTTTTTTTTCTTCCTGTTTCTTTCTAGTCGGTTTATATTTGCGTTCAAATGGGCCTTGTTATATTTCAATTAGTTCTCTTGTACTGTTTCAGGCTTATCTCTTCCTTACAGCAAGCACGTGACTCAGTGTACAGGCCACATTTCTACATGTTCGTCTTCTGTTTTTATCCGTGTTTACTCTCACTTGCACCTCTTCTTTTTGTGTGAATTTTAATGTACAGTTTAACGATCACAAATTGCCGTCCCTACCAATATTGCGCAAATAATGATTGGACAAATTCCGGAATGTTTAAGGTATATATTCTAGTCATTTAATTGATGCTGTTCTAGTCACTGGGCTGCTTTTTTGCTTTCTGAAATTTTAATAGTTCAAAGTCTATCACTTTTTTTCGTAAGTAAGGCTGTGACAAAATAAACATGCCGTTTTTTTTTTTTTTGTGCATGTTTCAGTATATTAAGCTTTTATCGCGAAGCTTCACAACTAAGCCTAAATTGCGCACCCACGGCCAAAAAACAGCAAATAAAGATAGTGTTCTAGTCAATACACGTGAACTGTCAGTTGTGTTCATTTTCCTATCAAGTTCCTTAGATTATTAAAGTTTGTCGCATTTATCATAAATCAAGGACATGGCAAATATTTTTAATCTTGCTCGTGTCTTCCTTGTTCAGATATGTTCATCATTTCTTTTTTCTTCCAGTCAATTTTATATCATTTAAATTTTAATATGTTGCGTCTCAAAAAAGGGGTTGGGCCACCAAATTTTGACGCTATAAAGCGCGTGCTATGGGGTTCCTTTATAGGTACGGTCGCCTGCGGCCAAGTATACAGGACACAACAAACACTTGACAAATATTTAATTCGGCTCTAAAGGGTTGTTAAATGCTCTTGCGATCGAGACGCATCGTTAGCACCATAATAAATGACGTTATAAAGCTAGGAACGATACCAGTTAATACTAGTGACGTCACAGTATACAGCATCGTGGCATACTAGGGCCATTTTTTTTTTTTAACCTACACCAGTTACACCAGTGTAGCAAAACAGTATTGGAGGCATTGGAGATTTGCTACACTGGTAAAAGAAATGACCCTGCTGTGAACGACACAGCGATGCAAGACATCGGCCAGCCGCTGCATTGGTTGGCAGTGCGGCAGTCGTCACCGCTGATGCACCGGTATCGGCGCCCTAGAGAAACATTGTCGTCGATGAGGCTAAGACCTGACCAGCTTCTACTTGTATCTTATTTGGAACACAAATGAGAGAAATGTTTCATATGTTCACAGTTCTCCAGCAGAGAAAGAGGAAAAAAGCAAAAATCAGCATACCGCCATAATTAAGTGTTCCAGTAAATTAAGCATTTATCCCGAAGCTTCACAACTAAGCTTAAACTGTGTACCCAAGACCAAATAGCAGCAATAAAAAATAATGTTCTGCTATATTTTAAGTGTTCTTAGCTATTTAGAGGCGGCCATCTGTCAATGGCAAGAATGAGCACAAATTTCTATTTTTTCTTTTTATGAGCTTAATACTCTATGGGGATTTTTCTGTTTTCCGTGCCTCGGAAAAAAAAAAACGATAAAAACCAGCTTTATTTTTTATTTACAGTTTTTTTTTTCAGGCCCTCCCATCTCTATAGCCACAGTGCGGTAAATTCGTGCGACCGGCCCTGGTGTAGCTCACTATATACGTTTGCAATGCCTGCCCGCTAGGCTACGGTTGCTAGGGCAGCGGCCATAGTCCAATCCTTTGGCGCCGCCGCCGGCGCAGGTCTCCGTAAACTGCGCCGGGTCTATCGAATTAAAGATAATCTCTTGTGTCATGTGAGACGGCTACGCGTGGTCGACCACCCGTGTGGTTGCCAATGGTGCCAGCAACACTGCGGTCGCAAGTCTTGCGCGGCCTACACGACGCTCCCTCAGCTGGTCACCTTGGTCGCGGCAAGACCTACGCACGAGTGTAGGAGCGCTTTTGGTGGCCTAATATGTCCAGAGATGTCAAGGAATACGTTGCGTCCTGCCAGACGTGCCAATACCGGAAATCGTCCACACGAATAGCCAAGCCACCCCCGCAGGCTTTTTCGCCGCCGAGTTCACCTTTCGAACTGGTTGGACTGGACCATTTGGGCCCATTCCCGAAGACGCCCGCCGGAAAAAGGTATATTCTGGTTGCGATCGACTACTTTTCCAAGTGGGTCGAAGCACTGCCCGTTCTAGACACCTCTTCCGCTCATGCCGTTTTGTTTGCGGAACAGCATCTCGTTCTTCGGCATGGTGTGCCCCGACGCCTCATCACGGACCGTGGGAGCTGCTTTATGTCCCATGAATTTGAGCGAGCCCTCCGCTCCTTCGGCATTGCGCATTCCACTACATCCGTCAATCATCCCCAGTGCAATGGCCTCGGGGAGCGTGTTAACCGCACCCTCACGGATATACCCGCCTCCTACGTGGCTCCATCCCACAGAAACTGGGATCGTTCTGTTTCTGCGGCAGCTTTTGCACTCAACACTGCGAGGCAAGAAACAACGCATGTCACGCCGTTCTCAGTCGTCTATACCCTCCATCCCTCTCGACGCGCAGTTGGGCCTTCCCCATCACACTGCGTCACCAACTGACTCCGCCCAACGACTTACGCCCGCCTCGACGCTCAGCGCAACCTTGCGTATGCGGCAGCACCACCACTTCCCTCCTTCCGGTCCGGTGACTTGGTCCTCGTTCGCGCACCATCCGCGCGACTGGCCGTGCCACAAAGCTCATGCCCCGATACCGTGGCCCTTACCGTGTCGTTGAACGGCTCGGCCCCGTGACATACCGCCCCGAAGACCTCCCCGAGCATCGACCATGCGGTGTGCACCACATTTTCCCGGAGCATGTGTCAAACATGAAGCGATATGTCAACGGCGCCAGCATTGACTCAGATACCGGGCCATCACCACTACTGTCGTCGCCTGCTGCCTCATTGCCTTCCCCACGAAATTCCGCCCCATAAGTGGAGCGCCTGCAGCAGCTCACCGACACTTTATCCCCCCCCCCCCCCCCCCCCTCCCGGTGGAAAGATGTTACGGCGCGCGCCGAGGAGCGCTGCGCCAGAAAAAGAAGAGGCGCTGGAGGAGCGCGAGACGAGCGCGCGGCGCCAGCGCGAGGGTTAGAGAACAAAAGAGCGCCGGGGCAAGTGGTGTTTGCCTGGTGTCCTCCGTTCTTCTGTGTCTATCTCTAGGCGGGCACAGCGTCCCACAACAATATCTAACGGAGCATGAAAAATATTTGGCAGCTAAGGGAAGCAGAAACGCAGCCGTCGTGAAAAACAGGGCACTGTGGAATTACAATACGTATGAAGTGGTGCGAGGAATTTGGAAAGGGGTGATGGTTCCTAGTCGAACTTTTGCCAATGCAGTCCTGTATATGAGATCAGAGATCCGAGCACGGTTGGAAATTAAGCAGCGCGGGGTGGGTAGGCTTGCTTTGGGAGCTCATGGGAATACGCCAAACCAGGGTGTGAAGGGTGACCTGGGATGGTCTTCTTTTGAGAGCAGGGAAGCTGGCAGCAAGATAGCGTTTGAGCAACTATTGAGAAAAATGGAAGAAAAGCGGTGTGCTAGGAAAGTCTTCAGCTACCTCTGCATGGGGAATGTTGACACAAGATGTAGAAGGTGGACAAGAAAATTGGCAAGCAAATGTTTGGACAGCAGTAGGAGGACCAGCCAGGAATTATCAATTAAGAAAAAGGTTAAAGAAATAGAGAGGGGTCTGTGGAAAACAGGGATGGAGACCAAATCAGCATTGGAACTGTACAGAATTTTCAAGCAGGAAATAGCCAAAGAAAACATTTACGATAATACCAGGGGCAGCTCATTGTTGTTCGAGGCTAGGACAGGAGTATTGCGGACTAAGACGTACCGAGTCAAGTACCAAGAGATAGACACGCTGTGCAGGGTGTGTGCGGAGGATGAGGAAACGGCTGAACACTTAATAATTTCCTGTAAAGGGATCCGTCCTATAGTTCAAGGCAATGGGGCAGATTTAGCCAAAGCATTGGGGTTTAAGGATAATGGAGAGAAAATAGACTTTAAAAGGGTAAAAATAACCAAACGAAGGCTAGCTGACTGGTGGCTGCAAGCAAGGCAAGAATAGGTCCAAACTATATTGCTAATCATGGCTAGGCGGCTTGTGACGCCGCCGCCCGATTCAAAGGGTTCAGCCTTATCCATCCATCCATCCATCCATCCATCCATCCATCCATCCATCCATCCATCCATCCATCCATCCATCCATCCATCCGTCCGTCCGTCCGTCCGTCCGTCCGTCCGTCCGTCCGTCCGTCCGTCCGTCCGTCCGTCCGTCCGTCCGTCCATCCATGCAACTAGAAATGGCGAAGTAAATAAACCTTCGCTGAAATAAGTAAATACCAGGAAAATAGGGTGCATATTTCATTTTAATCCGCAGTGTTTATCAGTCGTTCTCGTGACCTTAAGGGGTTTTTTTATTGTGTGAGAAGCATTTAGAATTGCAACAATTCGCTTGCTCCCAGACCAATAAAAAGTAGATGCCTGTGCTGATCGATCATCCGTAATTTTTCAGCTCGTCGAACCGAAAAACATTCAGGTGATTTAATCCCAGACCTGTAGCTTGTCTGAGTGGTGGTGGTGCGGACCCCGCCAGCATTGCCGCTCGTCGCTGTCGCTCAGATTCTGGATTTTTAGAAAATTTTGCGTATTGCCCAGAAGCAGCTCGCGCTGCGGCCAATCGCAGAAGGCTTTGGGGTACTCAATGTTTCTGGCTTTTTTTTTTTTCTTTTTTTCGAGCGATGTTTCTTACTACGGTTTGAGCGAAGAACCTGCAGACGCTCACTTTGATCCGTGCAAATATCGAGACACATCGAGACAGTTCAGTAAAAGCTTGGTTGGGTAGCAAAGGCAAAAAAAAAAAAAAAAGTCTAGTGTGGATAGATATCGTTAATTTCCAAAAAGAGTAGTAGAACGTCACTGCTTGCAATTCAAGTCTGCGACGCAGTGTGGTGGCGCACCTCTACGCTGCGACGTTTTTGTTTTTATTTTTTAAACGCGATGCGTTGCAAAAAAAGATTCAGGTGTTTTATTGTATTTCATGCTTTTTAGTGTTAGAAACGGGATATAGCGTACCTTTATTCCCCTTGACCGAACGACGATGCCGCGGTAACTAAGCAACGCTGAAAACGCGCCTCTATCGCCGAGTGCCGTCGCTTCGTGCGGTGTACGCACCAGCGGCAACGATAGGCGGTGGCGTCGCGAGACGCATCGCCAGGGACTGTCGCCTAATGCTAGGGGTGTGCGAACCACCGCCAGGGACTGTCGCCTAATGCTAGGGGTGTGCGAATAGTACTTTTTCCAAACCGAATCGAATACGAATAGTGCACTCTTGCTATCGAATCGAATACGAATAATGTAGCTAAAAAGCGAATCGAATGCGAATCGAATAGTGAAAGCAGCACATCGAATACGAATCGAATACTCTGCAAGTTATGTTCATATCAGTTGTACGTTGATTACAAAACATTAAAAAGTGTATGAAATTCAATTTTATTCAAAATGCTGTTTGATATACAGTTCACAATAATGTACAGCTGCGTCAACCTTGACTACAGGCGAGATAGTCTAAATATTTAAAAGCAAAAAGATTGCACAAAGCCATAAGCAAAAGAAAATAGCACTCAGTAAAGTCAAGTGGAGTTGGCAGGAGTTAATAAAATTACTAGATGCAACTTGGCTAGAAGTACAGCCTGGCACTACTAGAATGCACAACTAGAAATTGAGTACTGTCAACATGGCATCAGTCAAACAACATCACATCAACTAAGACAAGACTTTCTCAGACTAGTCATCAAAAATTTTAAAAATGCTTGACTAGATTAAGGCTCTAACACTGCGGGGAAATCACACAGAAAATGCAGATACATGTCTAGATTAATCTGCAGTTTTTATTTGAGCCTTTAATGACTAGGACTGAAACTTGTTGCAACAGTTATGAGAAACGACCATTCACAAAGATAAAATTTGATATCCCAAAAGGTGAAACATTAGAAGTAGTGCAGATGCAGTGAAACAAAGCGCATTTCACAAAGATTTAAATGAGTATATGGAACACTGGGCATGTCGCAATGGCAGCACTATACGTAAAAAAAAAGTGTTTTAACTATGGGAACAAAATAAAGGCAGTCTTGTGCATCATAATGTAACTAGGGATACTCACCAACAAATGGTTCTGGTCTGTAAAATTGCACAGCAGGTCTGTTGGGAAACGTTACGGAAGCTTCGACCGCACTGAGTTGCCGTGCAAGAAAACAAGGTGCTCCACACTGTCCGATGAAAGTGATTCCCGCCGACAAGTTACTGTGTTGGAGCAAGTTCAGAAGAGTCTCTCGCTTGCCACCTGAGTAGCCGGAATGGCAAGATACTGTCTGGTCATGGTTGCAGAAGCTCCATACTTGATTTTTCCTTCTGTTTGCTACCACTGAAATGGACTGCTATCATGAGGCAATACTGGGGACTGGAGATAGTCGGACATTTCTTGCATCAAAGAGCAAGGGTTTTTATTGTGTTTCGATGATACCAAAGTTTTAAACACTCCCCAAACGGATGACTGCTCTCCTCTTGAATCCATCTGCTCGTGTGCAGAAGTTTTTTGCGAGCCCAACTGTGACAGTCTCGACTCTTCCTGTTCCTGAATTACTGTACATGTACAGGGTCGTCCACTTCTAGCTAGAACACGGTCACTGCTTTTAAAGCAACATTGTATCTGACGCAGGCAGATATCGATGCAAAGCGATGCAAGCACACAGAGACACGGATGTGCTGCTTCACATGGCCAGCCACTTTAGATTACTGCGTGGCCGGGTCGGATGCAATGACACCTTGAAAGCAGTGACCGTGTTATAGCTAGAAGTGGACGAGGCTGTACATGTAGCGTTACTACGACAAGTTGCCTCCGCGATTCGTGATATGTCCAATCTTTAAGAATGTTTCCATGCGAATGGGCCGTGTTGCGGCCACGCTGAAGCATGTAGGCTCCCTAAAACGGTGATCTCTGCTTCTCGCGTAGGTTTATTGCGGCAGCAAGCTGTGCCTGCTCGGAGCTGACGCTGCCTTCGCGAGAATGGTCGGAGGTTACCGAGCCGTTAATTCGTGCCAGTTATTCGAAAAGTATTAAAAAATTATTCGAAAATTTGCCAAGATATTCGAACAGTTTCGAATAATTTTCAATTCCATTATTTGATTCGTTTAACGAATCGAATATTATGATATTCGATTCGATATTCGAAAATTTCGAATATTCGCACACCCCTACCTAATGCGGTTATGGTAGCTTCCATTTTTTTTTTTTTATTTATTACGGGCACTAAATTAATGAAACGAAAATTTCGACCACCTGGGGTTCTTTAACCACAGCACACGGACGCCACTCCGTTTCGCCTCCATCGAAACGCAGCCGCCGAGGCCAGGATTCGATCCCGCGTCCTTGGGCACAGTAGTCGAGCGCCTGAACCGCTGCGCCACCCCGGCGGGCCTTTTCCGCCTCGGAGCACTCCGTCATTCTCTCGGACTCGCAGGTTGCCCTTCGTCGCTTCCGTGATGGCCGAATCTCCCCACTTTCACTCCGTATCCTGACCACTATCCCTCCTGACCACATGGTCGACCTCGCGTAGACCCCGGGACACGAGTTGGTGGCCGGCAACAACAGAGCTCACGCTCTAGCCCGCGAGCATACTTACCGGGCAACGCAGACCTCCTCCTCCTCTGAACCGGATCCCACCCCAATCCCGGTCCCACCCACATACTCCGACACACTATATAGCTTACTTCCGAGCCTCTCGGCTTCTGTATCCCCCTCCGCATTCTCGCCTCACGCGCCAAGATTCTACTGACTGGCGAAACCTCCAGGCAAATACATTCCCATGCCTTGCGCGTCTTCACCTTTTTTACCCCACTCACTACACTCGCACCTGCCCTTTCTGCACCAGCCCCGCCACCCTCGCACATGTCACATGGGCCTGCACCTCGAACCCCAACCTCCCTCCTCTTCCCCCCGACATCAGCGGAACCTGGGAAGAGCAGCTCTGCAACTCCAGCCTGCCCGCCCAGTGCGGGCACGGCTGGCTGCACGCTCAACTGGTGCCCTGGACTGAGGGCGCCACCCAGGACTGCCGTCATATCTACTCCCCCTTTTGTATAAATAAATGTGTTGAACGAACGAACGGGGTTATTCTTACATCGTGCTCACGTGCTCATTACCTCGTCGTGCAGGTCAGCTAAAAAAAAAAAAAATTAGGGGGCCACTTAAGATCCGCGCTCATGGACGATGCTTTCTCACTTCTTAATTTTTTGTTTTATATTTTTCCGCTTTAGCCGACCTGGCGATGACGCCACTGGTAAGCTCGGACGCCGCTTGACCCTCGATGCGTCACAGTGCGCGTTCAGCGGAACGCGCTGTTTGCGCTAGATGCAAGCCGGTGAAGTCCACCGTGTAGGGTATGACGAAACAGCTTTTCACACACAGGGATAATGTTTGTCCACTTTTTTATGCTTCAAATTTTTCATACACACTTCGCATCTGCAAACATTGGCATTCTATTCTGAACATTTTGTCACCTTTGTACCTTTTCCAAATTATTTCAGTTAATTACACTAAATTTTCTTAATTAGCAGTTTTCATTCTGAGTATTTTGACGCCTTTGATTCCCCTTTACAAATTTTTCATTTTGCTTATTTCCATTATTTTGTCAATTACACGCTCTAAATATTCATAATTAGCATCATCAAGCATTGGCTTTTCATTCAGAGCATTTGACACCTTGCAATCTCTTTACTTTTGTCAATTGATCAATTAACCCCCAAATTTTTAATTGGCATCATTAAGCATTGACCTTTCATTCTGAACATTCAGACACCTTTGGACCAGCTTTTGCAATTTTTTTATCATCATCAGTTAATTACCGATTTCATTAACTCGCTCTCGCCTATCCCACATCAATCACTCACTAGAACCACAAATTACCATGTTTTTTTTTTTTTTTTTTAACACAGCCCCCGATTATATCAGACATGCAGTGCCGAACTATTACTACTACTAGGACGCCGGCGGCGTTTCAGCCGAACGAGCTGTACGGCGCTCAGCAGCATCACAGTGCGGTCCCATGTTATGGGTTCCTACATAGATATCCACATATCCACTTCTTGGCCCTGTGGTGCCGGAAACGGTGTTGTCACGGGAATGAATCGCCATGGAAGTAGAGGGATGTTGGGGTGTCGAAACTCGCTGGGTATAGTCGTTATGGCTGTGCTGGTGTAGCAACCACTGCAAAGCTGTGTGATGCAATGCGCATGTGCTCCTTTACCAACGCTCCAGGATGAGGATGACAGGAAAGCTCGCGCCTCCACCGAAATGTTGCGGGGCAGAAAGCGTTCGCACCAAGTCCCGAAAAACACGCAACACAAGGAAGGCACGGCACAGGTTACCGCGATGGACTAGGCCACCGAACACACACCAGACATGTAAAACTTCGTCCGCGTCGTCGATCACTGGGTTCACAGCAATGTTAGCAGGATGATCATGCGCTATTTGTCACTGTCCTACACGCCGCTTGACAAACATACTAGGGTCCTTCCATGCCAAACGGACCAGAGTTTGCACTCGACCTCCTCCGATCTTGCAGAGAAAATCTGTGGCTATTTATTGCACAGTCTAAGCACAGTCTAAGCACAGTCGTGAGCAAAAGTGGTATACAACACTCAGCCAGTAACGGATCAGAAAACTGCATGCCATCTTATTCTAGCAGCAGTTATCTGAGATTGAGGCAATAGTGGCGGTGCCCCATTTTATCCACGTGAATGTGTCGCTATCACTATCCCTGACGCTGTCTCTAGATGGCATTTCAATGCAATTTTCCCGAGCATGGTCACCGGCTGAGTGTCGTATACCACTTTTGCTCACGACTGTACCTCGGACGAAAAAAAATGTCTGGTCATATGTGACAGCCCTTCAAATTTCTCAGCGGAGTACAAAAGTTGGTGTCCCAATAAGAATTACAAAAAAAAAAAATATTTCATTTTCAGGCTCGCAAATCTTTTATAGTTAATAGGCATTGGAGTTTTTGTGTTTTATTTCATTTTTCTTCCAAAATTGCCTCTGCGGGATTTCTTTTCTAGTCTCACGACAATGGTGAGCAACTTCACATATTTCACATTAAATGGTGCAAAGTATAACATAACACAGTATGCCAAGCAGCGCTTGCAGCCACAAATTTCATAACAAAGGCATTCTTAGTAAAAAATATAGTGTAGCTGAATTGACTTCACTTGATGAATACATCAATTAGCGTTTTTGGGGCCTCTTTAGTAAATGATTTCAGATGAAGTCCACATTAGCAGTCTTGAACACTGAATGAGCTTTACAACACACCTCATCCCTTGAGGGCAATAAGTCACCAAATTCTTCATTTTTCAGTTGCTTGATCTCTTGCACCAAGTATTGCTGTTAACCAAGCTGCCCTGGCGGCTACCTGTTTCTCACATTGTACATCTGCTTGTTATGCCACATTCCCTTCCTTTGTATTACGCACATTGTAGATCAGGCATGTCTCTGACATCGCATTCCACAGGTATTGCGGGCTCAAAGACTAGTGCATTTTTTTTTAGTGCGCTAGCCCCAAGATCCCCCAGTTCTGCATTTTGTAGAGGTTTGGCCACTCCTCCACACAAGCGTGCAGAGAGGAAGTAGTTGGCAGGAGACATGGCCCGACAGTTTGCGCAACATCCCGAGACTATGTCGTGGTCTAATTAGCAGGCGCTGCCAAATTTGGAAGCACTTGAGATTTGAACCCACTGGAACCTTAGGATCCAGAGTCACTACTTCTAGCCATGCCAGCATGTTTGTATGGCTTCTTTAAAGCAGGACTCTGTTAGCTGGCCTTACACATAATGTGGTAGATTATGACTACATGCTAGCGATATGTATAACTCAAGATTGAAATGCTAGCACATCTAAATTACATCTGATCCACCCCTGCTAAATCCGTAATCTTTATTTTGGTACTTCACCACCTTGCATTAAAGTGGTGCAAAGAAGCCACAATGATGGATGGCTGCCACTGCACCACTCCCACCCACATCGCATAACGCCCCCCCCCCCCCCCCCCCTATTCGTCCCATTTCTACGCCTGTGCAAGGGCGAATGGCTGCTGAATGTAAGACAAAAATTTTGTACAAATTTTAAACATAGCAGCAGGAGATTATGTTATCGGAAAAATATTAACCAGGAGAACAATAGTGCAACCCTGAGGAATATTTAAAGTCCAGGAAACACATCAAGGTTTCACTGAACTTGCCATTGTGGTTAGCTTACTGTAAAGCACCTAGAACCTTACAATGGACAGTACTTTCAAGTACAATGATTAAAGAATGAGGCTTCACAGTAATGTGCAAATGTATATGGGCTAAACAAGCTTTCCTGCTCGCAGCCGGGTCCTTTTGCAGCAAAAGCCAGGGGAACCACCAAACGAGCAGGAAAATAAATGGACAAAGAGCACTGTGTCGAAAATAGCTTCACTCTTTATTCTCGAAAAATGCCTTGGGAGGCATCGAAACCTGTTTTGATGGCTAAAAATGTTCATAAATAAAAACGATTCACATTATTTACAAGTTTCTCTTAAGACTAGACAGAGTAGTCTTTAAAAAAAACGGCAAACAGTAGGGCACTGAGTACGGCTCATTATATCAGGTGTGGTCCCAAAAGGCACTTGACTGTTGCACTTAAACATCAGATTACACTAAGTGGTAACAAGTCATGCATGCATGCTCCACTTAGTTCTTGACTACAATATACTGGCAGCTTGAGATTTGTCATGGCACAAAGGCTACAAGGGGACTACAGGATAGGAAACTGGGATTGCTTAGTACCCTCCTACATGGCTTTAACCCGCTTCTCCAGTTGATCCAGTTCCTGGGCAATTTCACTGGGCAGCTCCTTGCCAAGTTGGTCGTCAAAGTACTTGCGAACTTCATGGCACTCTTGCAGCCAAAAGTCCTTGGTCAGGCCAAACAGCTCGCTCATGTTCACCGGCTCCTGAAGGCCATCCAGGTTCAAGGCTCCATCCGAAGGAAGGTAGCCAATGGGAGATTCCTGATGGAAACAGAGCAAAGTAGCTTTCACTTAAAGGGACAGAACACTGTCCAAAATATGTCATGAAATTATAGTGGAGATGAAGACATTGCCTCATATAGTACAGATCGAGCACTAAAATATCAAAGAGGCTTTACAAGTCTAATTTTCCATTGAGAATCAAATAAAAACAACAGAGGCGCTATCTAGTGGAGAAACCCTATTTCTTTCGGTCTAGTACCCCACATGACTATGTGTCAATATATCTCCAATTTTTGCAAGTGCACAATGTCCTTTTTTGTTCACGGAGTGCCTGCATTATTCATTATATTTTACGTTCTCTCCACTGCGTTTTTAAATAAAAACCACCCCTCATTTCGCAGCACGAAAGGCATGCGTTCAGGTTTTGCCACTAGATGGCGCCACAGTATTTGGAATTCCGTAATGAAGTGATGATAGTACCCAGTAAAACTTTTGTTGACGAGGCGTACATTACTGCGCCGTAACAGCCTTGATTGTGAAACTGAAAAGGACGTTACTCCAAGCAAAAAAATGTCGAATTACTGCCTGGCGAGTGAAATTTATATTTGTTTTTGGTACGCCTTTTTTGTCGGCCACCAGTCACTGTGGTCGCTGCTCACAGTTTCCAGCATCGGAGTACATAAAAACGGGCGCATGCACTGATTGAAAAATTCTCGGTAATTTCTACAGCGTTTCCACCAAAACAGTTATCGAATCTAACATTTTAGACATCAATTCCTATTGCGTCTCAAAAAAATTCAAGACCTAAATTCCAGTGTTCTGCCCCTTTAAAGCACTAATGAACTGCGGTAAATTAGTGCAAACCTGCACATGAGCAGGACCTGTTTGGATGTTTGGCCCGTGCAGCTTTTCTCCGTGCTACATGCATACGAATGCATGAAGCTCAAAAAGTAAGCTTTGCAGGAGCAATCTCTAACAATCCAACAAAGACAGCATGCTGTTTAATAATAAGCTGCAATGTTAGCAAAAAAGTATACATGTCCTCCCAGCTAAAACTCTTCAATATTTTGGAAAAAAAAAAAAAAAAAAAAAAAGTTTCTACAGGAAAATTGTCCAACCCAGGCATATACAAAGAGGTAGCATTAGCATCTACGAAATACCGTGCAACAGCATGCACTGTGCATCTCAATTTAACATGATTACAAGGCTAAACTTAGTAAGCATTGTCCACTACAAAGCTTGGCATCGCTGCTCATTCAATGAGAAGCCCCACCGGCTGCCAACTGTGCACGTTTTGTCTTGCCAGAAATCACTTATCTAAAAGCGAGAAGCAACAAGAAGCTATGTTGTGTGCAGCACAAATTTTTACAAATTCTTTACCACTTTATTTTATTTTAGCACTTTACCAATTCGTGGACGAGAGCACTGCAACATCGGCTAACTCAAGTGCACAGAGCATGCTCTTGTATGGTACTGCTTCAATTTTGCAAATCTCTGTTTTTGCTGAATAGAAAGGACACCAATATGGCTACCTCATCAGAAGCACCTATGTCGGACCACTTTTGCGGGGATCGACAGCTTTCCAATTCACATCGAAGCGTTCAGAGCAATATTAAAATAGGCAGAAAGAAAAATAGCATTCTATACCTTGCAAAACTCTACAGTTACTTAATTTAAAGTAACTACAACGGATCAAATGTTATTTTAATATTCATCCATTTTAGCTGGGGCACTCTATACATACACAAACCTTAACTGGGAATACACTGGAAGTGCGGCATAGTCAGCTGACAGAGGAGTTTCAGTAGTGCTGACGAAGCGATGTGAACAATGCACATGCATTTCAGACCAAGAAGTCAGAACTATTCAGGTTCAGGTTAGTCAGGTTATTTGCAGTTAATTCAAATTAATTTCAATAGCCCACCATGGTTGCTCAGTGGTTAAGTTGCTCAACTGCTGAATCCAAGGGTGCAAAATCGAATCTTGGCCGCGGCCAGCTGCTTTTTGATGGAGGTAAAAAGCAAGGCACCCGCATACTGCACAATATCGGTGCAGGTTAAAGAACCCCAGCTCGTAGTGATTTCTGGAGCCTTCCACACGGCATCATTCGTAGCCGAAGTCACACTGGGACATTAAGCCCTGTAAACTATCAATGTTTTGGTTGGCCTGCACACTTTCAATGCATTTTAAAGCTTAATTCCAACCATGGCTTCCTCCTCTTCAAACTACTGTCATGCATTATCACCGTGCCTGCGAGATAGAATAGTGAAAACCGAAGGCAGTGGCATCATTTCAGGAGTTCACACTAAAAATGTGCACCGCCCTAGAGACAATGTATCAAAGCCGAACGCGGCATTCTTAACACAACCTGCCCGGTGAGGAAGTGGCGGCGGCTAAGGCCAGAATGTCAGGTTAACGGAGTAGCACAGGCGAAAAATTTGACCCTACTACCCAATCTATGGTCGCATCGGTTAACCCAGATGGGTTTCCAAGAAGGTGGGCAATTTATATATGGCCTTCATGGCAAGCAACTGTCAAGATATCCCTCAAGTCCAAATTGCATTATGTGTTGTTGCTTGTTCACGTAGCTACAACAGTCAGCACAACTAGAATTGGAAGGCCCTCGTTATCAGTTTATTGCATAGTTTCAAAAACCACCCTCCGGTGGCTGACTGCTATTAGCAGCAATTAAGCAGCTGCACCTGTCATGTCCCATGCTGGCTGGTACATTTTATTTTATTTATATTAACGCCGCTGCGGTGCCAAAGCGCATTCCTCTTGCTTCCATCCACATGGCTTTTCCATTTTCGAACACACCACAGCTAACTATGGCCAAAACTGTTATTTGGCTATTAAGCCTTCCCATAAGAACAGACACTTGTGAAGAGGTCCCATTGCTAGCACATAACACTGTGAAGGAGGTCCCATTAGCCCTTATTTTGCAAGTCACACTGCTTCAACATATCCTTCAGTGAGAATGCATCAAAGCATTACGGAGTTGGAAAAACTAAATGGCACCATTTACTATAAAGCAGACCACCATTGCCAAATTTATTACTACTTAGATTTATACAATAATGCAAACTAATTTTTAGCAGTTCTGAGGAGGCTATGTAATGACTCCACCTTCGGTAGGGCATTTTTCCAGGGCCGATTCACACGGCGCACCGTCGGTCCGCATATTAAGTGTTCACTCGTCACTGAAAGCTGGTTATTGATCTGACATTATCAAACGGACTCAGCGGACCAGAAAACGAAAAGAGCTTTTGTATGCGCACACCTGAGAATTACTGACCCAGTCTGTTAAAAATCCCCCTCCGCACCCCTATCCCAAACAATCAACCTGCCTGTCAGGATAATGTGCACTATAATATGTAATTGTGCTCCAACTGTGCCTCCCGGATTCGAATTGGTGGGGGCTATAGTGGGAGCACAATTATTTATTATAGAGCGCTGGGACGATTGGCATGCAAGAGCACAGTTTTAGTGTGCGTGATCCTGAATGAGGCAGGGCAATGGGCAGGACCAGGACCGACAGCGTGCCTCACATAGTACTGACGTGTGAAACCCAAATTAATGAGGTTTTACTGTACAGTGAAACCAGTACATTGCCAGCTTTTTTCACCCCAAATTTTCAGAGAAAAGGCTTGAAAATGTGATGGTGCATTTCCGTATAAAGACCTCTGGTCCTTCAATGCTTGCATTAATGAGAGGCAACAACCTACCAGGTTCCTAAGATGTACAAATTGAACAGAGCTGGTCATATTACCCACAACCAGCGATAGTCAATTTGCAATAATATGCGGATGCATTGAAGATGAGTGAACATAAAAAAAAGACAAAACACCTAAAAACCTTTTCCTAAAAATTCACCAAAAAAAGCAAGGATGAAATAAAAGATGGCTTGCCTTAGCAGTGCCACTTTCTTCATCCACACGGCGGAGGATCCAGTCAATGACACGACAGTTTTCACCAAAGCCAGGCCACAGAAATTTGCCATCAGAGCCTTTGCGGAACCAGTTGACATGGAAAATCTTGGGAAGCTTCCTTCCTGGCTTGGTTCCAAGGCTGAGCCAATGCCTTTGGTAGTTTGTAAAGTTGTACCCAAAGAATGGCCGCATGGCGAATGGGTCATGCATTATCACCTTGCCTGCAAGATAGAGAATTGAAAGCCAATGGCAGCGGCATTATTTCAGGAATTCACACTAAAAATGTGCGCTGCCTTAAAGACAAAGTGTTCTGTCTACCTTTATGCTCAGCAGCAGCGGTTGCCTCGGACCTCATGGCTGATCCAATGAATACACCGTGCTGCCAGCTGAAGGCCTCGTAGACCAGTGGAACACCTGCAAGGATGATTACCGGAGAGTCAGTACAGTCATCGAAAATGATCACTTTGAGCATGCTACTTCAGTGTGCTTCCAAGCAGGATTTTTTTTTTATGCATGGAAAATTTGAGTGGCAGATAGGAGTACGCTATAATTGTAGACATGCTGAATAGCGGTTTCAAAGCTACATAGTGCTCCTCGACACTTTTGCTAGCACTGGGAAAACACACTAGTATGTAGCAAAATATTTCTGTTTCAAAGTTTCTACAGGTTACATGCAAATAAAGTTAGAGTGACTCGATCATGTCCTACGCCAGCGATGAGGCACGATATGCACACAAAAGCCAAGCATTAGCCAACTCACCCTGGGGACGGCGGCCACCAAACAGAATGGCAGAGATGGGCACGCCCTTGGGGTCCTCCCACGCAGGGTCAATGATAGGGCATTGGCTGGCTGGAGTGCAAAATCGCGAGTTGGGGTGTGCAGCAGGTGTGCCCAAGGCCCGTGTCCAGTTCTCTTCACCCCGCCATGACTTGATACGAATGCCCGGGC
The DNA here is from genome assembly GCF_055883805.1 of Amblyomma maculatum. Lineage (NCBI taxonomy): Eukaryota > Metazoa > Arthropoda > Arachnida > Ixodida > Ixodidae > Amblyomma > Amblyomma maculatum. The sequence goes on along the minus strand of NC_139344.1, from coordinate 68,297,575 downwards.
TGGGTTCTGGCATGCCTTCCCACCAAAAGCCACCATCACTTGTCTCAGCCACATTAGTAAACATAGTGTTCTCTTCAATAGTTTTCATCGCATTAGGGTTGGTTGCCATAGATGTACCTGGAAAGTAGAGGACAATGACAATATGCAGCTGGCCAAGAAGAAAGCTGTGCATATCACTCCAGAATGAAGTACCAACAGTTTGTCAACAAAAGCTACAACCACACCAACAGCCAAGCATCCAATGCCACAAATTAATTTATTAGAAGCAGTAACAAAACTGCTCTGCTTGAAGACCTGAAAAACCTTTTGCGCGCCTGAGTTTCTTTCATCAAGGTTTTTTCTGCGGGATGGTTAGTGTGCGTGGTTTGTTGTGCACAAATACTAGCACACATTCGGGATTTCAAGCAGCACAGCAAAGAAATTACAGTGTGGGAGTGATTTATTCTCCCTTTTACACTTGCTTTGGTAACATCCTCATTGGCAACACTTGATATAATATCTCATCTATGCAGCAGCACGCTGGCCCTGAAGCATCACTGCTCGGCTGGATTTTGGCTAATAGGGCTAGTAATACTTCTGCATGAAAAGAAAACTTCTTTAATGAGCTACAAGCATGTGGGAATGGTGCAGAGCTGGATGCAGACAGTACTGCCACCATACTATTAGGGCCTTATCAGTGCTTCTGCTATAAAAGGTATTTCCATGTGAGCAAGTGATAACCACAACATTAATATCCAAAAAAATGCACCTAGGCAGTTTCAATCGGTTCTTGCCTATACTTAAAAAAAAGTTACTCACCAGGAGCAACACCAAAGAAGCCATACTCAGGATTGATAGCCCTGAGCACTCCTTCTTCATCAAATTTCATCCAGGCAATGTCATCACCAACACATTCTGCTTTGTAGCCAGGCAAAGTTGGAGTCATCATGGCAAGGTTTGTTTTGCCACAGGCACTGGGGAAAGCCGCTGCAATGTATCGTTTCTCGCCTTTCGGATTTGTAACACCCAAAATCTGAAGATGAAAAAAAAAAAAGTGGCAAAAACCATTGAAAACAAAGATGATTAATCAAAATTCCAAATGGCCACTGCAAACAGCTTCAAAAGACTGTATCAAGAGCAGTTGCAATAAATAACAGTTTAGAACTGTTTAATAAGAGAAAACACCCAGTTTGCACCTTCTGAACGCTATTTTATTCCATCAAAAAGAAATACCTTTCCACCTAAATAATGACTTTAGGCCTCGAAACTAACTTGTTCCTTTTCCAGCCCAAAATACCAGCAGTCAACTTTTTGCATGGACATTCCAAATTTTGCATAAGGTGTAATAATTGGTGGAGATATTGTTATCGAAATACTGTGATCTAGCAAGTAGACATCCGATTGGCCATGAAAATATTTGTTCTTTCAGAAGTGCACATTAATTTCCAACTATAAAAAACATTGTGTAAAGAAGACATTTCAAATGCTACAACTGATACCAAAATATGTCACCAGAAAAATGGTGAGCAACGCACTACTCTGCGCACTGATCCTTGAGATATTTAATTTTGGGCTGGTTTTTAGGCTCTAACGTCCTAAAGCGACTGAGGCTATGAGACGCTGTTGTGGAGGACTCCGGAAATTTTGAACATCTGGGGATGTTTAACGTGGCCTGACATCACACAGCACACGGGCTCAAATATTTTTAGTACCCTGTTTTCTATATACTGTAAAAAAAGCACCTTATTTGCAGTAAGAAAGATGCAAGTCACCTAAAATAAAGAAATCACAACCCAGGAGCAGCACACTCACAAAAAAAAAAAAAAAACAAGAGTTCCTTTTGTACACAATCGTTCATATAGCATGCCAAAGGGTAAGAGCCTGAAGTCTAAGTTATAAAATATTCCATGTTGTAAACTTTGCCTAGGCTAATCTTGGGAACCAAGCAAAGCTGTGGTGCGAGCTGGTTGGTTGATGCCTAAAATCGAGTAGCAGCATTATTTTTCCTTCATCGCAAAATTAATGAATATTGCGTGCCTGGTGCAACATGGTAACAAGGCACATGTCGCCTAGTAAGAAAAGAATCTGGAAAATACATCTCAATGAATGTACCGACCCTAACAATATAGCATAAGCAATATGTCTGATATCACAGTGCCACTAACACCAGCACCGCACAGGCATACCGTAGGAGCGGCAATGACATACTAACCAGCATGTGCTCAGCCAACCAGCCTTCTCTCTGAGCCAGTATGGAACCAAGACGCAAGGCAAAGCATTTCTTTCCAAGCAGGGAGTTGCCACCATAGCCACTTCCAAATGAACAGATTTCATTGTTGTCAGGAATGTGTGAAATAATTGTCTTCTCAGGATTGCAAGGCCAGTTGTTCACAGGGGGTGCTGCAAAAGAAACTCATGAGTGTGTTATAAAGACTACACAGTTGACTGAAAGCATGGCCTGAATCTATTGGAAAACAGTTAAACCTTTGGCATAGAAAGCATCCAGGATGGCAATTCTATCGTCCCATCTGAATGCTGATAACGAAAAGTGTTTCACTACAAGTGCATTACACAGCCTGATAAAATGACATTTAAGTAGACACGATGCAGTTATGGAATCGAAACAGTGCATCAAATTATTAAAGGCATACGCACATGCATGACAAACTGACTGCACAAGAGGGCTGCTTCTTCCCCTGACATACATATTAGAGCAAGAACAAATCCAAGTACAGCTTCTAGCATTAAAAATATACTACGGACGAAACTTGCTATGTACTAGCTATTAGGAGGTCTACTACTACAGCATGCGAGTAAAGAAGCCAGTCTGCAGCAGTGGGTTTAAGCACAAGAAAAAAAAATGTAACTATGAATGAAAATCCTAAAGGGCTGCTAAAGAGATGCCAAGAGCTGGCTGCACAGCGCAGGAGCACACAGGGTGTCACATGCTCACTCTTCATGGGCAGGGGCTGTCCCACAGAGTGCAAGCACTTGACGAACGGGCCATCTCCCAAAGTCCGCAGCACCTCTGAGCCCATGCGAGTCATGATGCGCATGCTGGCAGCCACATACGGGGAATCTGTCAGCTGGATGCCAATCTTGCTCAGTGGAGAGCCAAGAGGTCCCATACTAAAGGGGATCACATACATGGTCCGACCTGCGCAGCAACAAACAGAACGAAATCACAAACCTATACAGGCCAACGAAGCACATGTCATGAGCTGCAATGACAGTGGAAACACTGCATAAGCAAGTATGTTGAAAAGCAAGCAGGTGGAACTGCTGCCAAGTAGGCCCTAAATATTCCACTTACTCTCCAATTTTTTAGTGCTAGGAAACAAGAATAGGATATGTGAATATTACGTCTACCTACCTTTCATGCAGCCAGGAAAGCGTTCATTGAGGGCTTTTTGCAAATCTCCTGGCGACATCCAGTTTCCCAAGGTGCCCTTGACACCCTCTTTAGGTGTTGGGATGGTGTCTTCCCGTCGCTCCGTGCTGATGACTGTCTTGCTCTCCACACGGGCTACATCAGCTGGGTCAGTACGAGCCAGGTAGCTAATGTGCAAGAGGAACACCAGTATGCTGGGTTAAAAATTGGTCCAGCAGCTTCATATGCACATATAAAAAAGAAATTTTTAATAATGAACTAAATATTGAAATGCAGCATTGCTCATTCAGCCAAGGCAAAACAATACATAAACTATTCTTGACAGTGTCACGCAAAAGTAAACATGGCACAGGGAAGGATGTCTAGCTTCTGCATGATACAAGAGCACACTGTCCTTGCTCTGCACAGCATGGCAAAGATATCATTTCAAGCCAAAGCACCTTTCAGCCAACAATTGCCTGAAGACAGACTCGTGTAGCATGTCATTGCGTCACGCTATGCGAGTCCTAACAGAACCAGGCATTGAGCAACATAGCCTAGCGGCTCAAGGCATCAGTAAAACGAGTGAAAACAAAAAGCTGCCTTGAGGAGGAGCAACCTAAAAGCCGTAATAAGTATATTGGGCTTTCAGGTAACAATTTAAAAAAGAATTACTCTGAAAATATTTTTTACTTGCTACTTTTATAACCCTCAGACACAGCGGCACAACTCACTGCAAAACTATTCCAACTATACAACTAACAAAAGGTCACCAACTTTTCAATGATCCCAGTTGGGTAGTTAGTCCCAGTAGGTAGTTCAAAGTTGTGAACTATAAGATAGTGCCTTATCAGTTTTTGTACCTAAGGAAATCTCTTTTCAAAAGCCCTGCAGCATGAGGAAATCCAACTATTTTTTTTTTTCATGCAAAACCAAAACAGAGTGCAAGAGATGCGCAGGAAATCCGGTACAGACTTCACGTCCAGTTATGACAAGTGCATTAGCTACAGCGTCAAATTCGAACAGCCTGCTCTACTTTGACATCTAATGCAATTCGTTTTGCTCTGTTAGCGTCAAATATAATGACCCCGCAGATGAAAATGATTGGCCTTTCCCTTGAACCAAGCTACGGGGCAAAATATAGTATATAACATGGCGTAATACCACTTGTAGTTCGAACTGAGTGCTGTAGCCACTGCACACATCACTGGTTGTTGAGTCTGTGCTGTTCCACCTGCATGTCTTACGCTTAGTTTAGCTTTCACGCGGAAACTGTTGGATATCCTCACAAAGCAGGGCTCTATAAAACGAGTTTTTCTTCGTTACAAAAACTGATATGATGCCAACTTGCCCAAAGCTTTCAAACGGTAATAATTTAATTATAATTAGTCATAAGTGGACTTCTGATGTTTTACAGCGTATTCTGCGCGCCGCAACAGAGAGAGTGTTCATTTCTATTTGTGTATTCTGAACTCTACTTTCGGTGAATTTTTGAAAGTGTTCACTGAAGCACCCGGTATCATTGCGAGTTGCATCAGCAGAATGTGGCAGCAAGCAGAGAGGCGAGGCTGCAACGTGACCCGAGGTCGGTTCCTGCGCCATTAGTACTGGGTGCAAAGGGGATCTGCAAGTTCAGAGGCTCGGCCTCTGCGCCCCACCACCCGAGGCAAAGGACACCACGCACCAGTTCCGGTACTTCGGCAGGGGCACTATGCTGCCGGCCTTGAGCATCAGGTCGAGCAGGTGGCTGTTCTCGGCCTCGCTGCCGTCGCAGATGTGCACAGCGCTGGGCTGGCAGAGGCGCTGCTTCTCCTCGACGTAGGCGCGCACATCGTGCGGCAGCGCCGAGAGCGTGGCCGGCTGCGGTTGCTGATGGAGCGCCGGCGACGAGCTCAACGCACGGGCGCAAGCGCCCGCCGGCTGAGCCAGCTGCGACTGCAGGCATTTCAGAGACCTGCGAGACAAGAAGCGCGCGCGTTACGCACGCAATGGCAGCCGACGAAATCGCTACGCAAAGAGGCGAGCAAAGCGCGACAACGCAGGAACACAGATTTTCCCGAGGGGTTGGTAGGGTCTTAACCTGTCAAGCACGGCAAGCGGCGCAGCAGTGGGGGGCCTCGAACTTTACACAGGAGCAGTTCGCATCAACAAAAGACAACAAACATATTGTTACGAAAATCCCATTTCTAGGGATATCTGTCGCGAAAATCGATCCCCTCCCCATCATTTCCTTGCTCGCCAGCGATTGGTTGGCTCCTGGAAGGCGACGGGATGTAGAAACGTACCGCTTGCCGAACACTGCCCCAAAGACGAAATTTGCGCACTTAAAATCGACTTATGAAACAGCTGGGGAACAATATGTAAGACGACGCCATAATTGTAAACTGAGGGTGGAGACAGGAATACGGCAGCCCGTTTCTTTCCACTGCAAAAAGTGAAAGCCCACACGCAAGTGACCGAGATTTGAGAAAGTGCACGACCCCCGTCAGCCGCTATTACGTAACGGGGGGAAAGCACAGATACCGCTTATCAAACGAGTCGCCTTGAGGTCGTTATTCAAGGTGGGGAGTATTCACACCAGCCAGCCAGGCGCGCCGATAAGCTCGTGCAAGTGGCCTGCCGATACCGCTGAGGAGCAGCGTCTCGGAAGACATCCTGTCATGTCATCCCGTTAAGTAAAGGAAGTCCATTATCTTATCGACTGTCCATGCAGCCTAATGCTTGTGAATTTCCATGAAATACGCTCCCCATCCCAGCGCTTGGAGGCAAGGCCACTTTCTCCAGGAGGAAAAAGGAGACAAAATGGCCACTGCGGCCACTGGACTCCGTGAGGAGGGATTGCGGAGCAACTGGACGCGGTGGTGCTGCTGGATTTAAAATACAAGTACGATACTGTGGGAAAAAAAAAGCTGGCAGAAAAGAATGATACGCTCAAGCAATAATTAAGAAGGAAACTGGAACGTGACGTTGGACTGTTTGAGAAGGCGACGCTCGCAGAACCCGGAAGCAACTGATCACGTGGTCGATCCAAGACCTGGCAGTGGCCAGAAGGAACACGAAAAGAGGCAACAAGCGGGCATTTGTGTTGTCCACGGCCAGATTTCTGCTGCCCCGTCCACTTGCGCCGGCGCTCTACAAACAAAAAAGAAACAATCAGCCCAGATTTGCGCTCTGCATGAGAACGACAAACGCGCAGCTCGATGACCGTTGCACGATGCTTCCTGGTGAAGCGCCTCGTCCAGAAGCGATCAATGCAACGCATCCGGCCAGAGACAGGCATCGGTCAGTGCAGCCAAAGAAGCCAGAAAATGCCACTGCGCCCAAGGAAAACGAAATTTGGGAGAAGCCAGGAGAAAAAGCAGCTGGGATTAGTGTGCCGGCATTCGCACAACACGACACCACAAGCGCTGCGAGCTTGTGGCCTCGTGGTTTCTCCCCGTGAAGCTAGGCGATTTGTGCACTGTTTGGACACCGGTAACGCATGCGAGAACATTTATCTGCGCTACATTCGACAAGCCATTTTCTGCACAGAACGAAAGGTGAGGGCGCCCTGGGCCAGTCACGATGGCATGCACAGCATGAATCATGTAGCGCGTGCCTACTAATTGGTCCAGGTTGCCCCTTTGCTTTCGTAGTGTCCCTTAGCTGAAAACCATCAAGAGAAATTACTCTAGTGCACACGAACACCCAGCCCCGGAAACCAGGCGATTGATGGGTGATAAAAGAAAAATAGAATCGGCTACAACGGCAAGAATAGGCCGCGCGCAGCACAGGTTGACATCCGGCAATACGATACGGATGTCAAAGTGACGCGACAGCCAAAAACAGCAAACGTTATTCAGCCGATGAATGCATAACCCCGGATCCCATCCCGGAAGATTAACAAAACCCGGGAAGCCACGGACGTCCCCTCACCGTCCAGCGTCGCACATGCCAGCGTCCAGGCCGGGGCTCGCGCATAGTGAAGACGCCACGGCGGGATTGCCCTGCCGCACTAGGAACTGCGTCGATCCGGAGGCAGACATTTTCGATCTACACGGCACGACTGCTCTTCTGTATGGGCGACCTCGACTTCCGCCGTGTTCATCACTGGATCGTCAGTGGGCCATACCGGCCACTTTTATAGGCGCCCGCCGGCCACCTCCCTCGCTTCGCCCTCTCGCTCGGCACGCACTGGGCCAATAACAGCAGGCGCCGGGCGCTACGTCATCGCCATGACGCAGTGCTCTAACAAAGAAAAGGAGCCTACAGACGGTCGGCCGACGCTGGAAACCTAGATGGGAAACGCAAGAGGTTGCGTTTTTTTTTTCTCTTTCTTTACCCCTTCCTTATCCTTCTGTCGCTCTTCCTTTTTACATATCACTCTTCCCCTTTCCAGCCGCCGCAATCCCCAATGCTCTCTCGGCCGGCGCAGATCTACAGAGCAGATAAAAAAGTTTCGATACAATCATCAACATGCACGTGGACACACGCGATATATACTCGACTACGCACAAGGCGGAGAAAAACAAACGATCTGAGTTGGCAGCACTTCAAAGGCACGGAAAGCAGAGACGCTCATTCCAGAGAACGGCAAGAGAGACATGCTCATTGCGAAAAGGACAAGCAAAAGACGCCTTCGCGACAGCCACGTTCATGTGAAGCGCTTCCCGGGTTTCAGCCGCCGGCGCGCCTTTGTTGGTGACAATTAGGGTGCGTTAATGAGGAAAGTAACCATACGAGCTGCTTCGACGCACAGATGTGCGATTTCCGTACTGAGGCAATAGAGGATGGCTGGCTCATGCAACCGGCCCCTCAAGTGTCGCCGCCGTCCCCGCAAGAAGCACGCTACGTGTCCACGGAGCGCAGCACCCGCAGCAAGACGATACGAGCACGTACTGACCCAATACTCGTAGAGTAGGAATAATGTTCTACGAATCCCGGGCGTCATATCCGTCCGAAAACAAAATCACCCCAATTAGGCGCTACCAAAGACGAATCGTGTGCCTTCGACAACTGCGTGCACAGACCTGTATCGATGCTGTTCTCGAGCATGTGAAGAACAGTTGCGTTTCCTTTTAGCACACCAGGAAGAAGCTCCTGCACTTCGAAATATGAAAGTTGTTGTTGTTCTCTTCTAATTTGATGGCACATACCCACACAGGGGGATCGGCCAAGAATTGGGGTGCAGAGATATCAGATTTTGAGATGTATAACTACATCGCAAAAATAAATAGAAATAAATGCTAGGGAATAGAGAAGGAAATGTAAATATGAAGAACCAAAATAAAAAAGAGTAAATACTAACACACGCAGTAGGAGAATAGTCAGATTTATATGTACAGATTAAAACTTCAAAGCATATTAGCAAGGTAGACGTTTTGTTTCTATTAAGAAGTTTTGAATGGCGTTAAAAACAGGCCTGTGGCTGTACCCAAGCATGGTGGCACCGAACGATAATAAAATTTGGCTGCTCAAATTAAGACCCAGCTGTTGCAACGGCTTCTCTAAATACCGTTTTCTCATCATGGTAAAACGGCGGCAAAATATCAAGAAATGATCTATTTCCGGTTCCCCGCAGAATGCGCAGACAGGAGAAAGCGCCAAACCAGACCTGTGCATATAGAAATTTAGGGGCGGAATACGACAGCGTAGCCTGGTTAGAGAGACCTCAGTCTGCCTTGATTGACATATGATTTCCTATTCCAGGATACTTGAGGTGCAGGTAGTCATCCGATGATAATACAGATCCAGACTGCGTGCTTAATAAGGCATGCCGCCTAAATCGTGCTGCTGTTATGTACGCTGTTGCCGGGAGGATGGGCAATACAAGGCCATTCAGAGATTCTTTAGCTAGTCTGTCAGCAACCTCATTGGCTGTCACATTGCTGTGTCCTGGTACCCACACTATATCTATGAGGCTCAAATGTGAGGGGAGCAATGAAAGAAAGGTGTTTAAAATTGGCGAATCCATATTCGAAGAAAGCGACAAGCACAAGAAATAAGTCTGTAATTACAGCCACTGTTGAGTATGGTGGGCCTAGTTTGCGCAGAGCAAGCACCACCGCCAGCAACTCCGCTTGGAAAATTGGAGTAAAATCCGAAGACGGACTGAAAAAGCCGTCTAAAAGCGGACAGTATACTCCAACGCCGGCTTTTTCATTAAATTGAGAAGCATCCGTTGCTGTCGTTATGCTAACGGGAGGACTTTGTAAATGATCTAATAATCCATTTAAAATGTGAGGTGAGAAGTGTTTTGCATTATTTGGGAAAATGTCATCATAGACAATTTGAACCGACGATGCACTTACTTTTGTTGGAAGGATGTTAGAAAGGACTACGTGCAAAGGTTGTAACAGATTTTGCACTAGAATTACCTGTGGGGTACGAAACCGAGGCCATCCGACTCCAAAAAAGGAGTCTGGCTCGAAACAAAAAATTGATATGGAGCGGTGGAATTGTGATTCATATATTTTTAGATACGTCTGGACAGTCAAGAATTGTAATCTAGTTAACAACGGTGGTATTCGGGCTTCAAGGTATAATACATTGTTAGCCACAAATTTGGGGAGCCCAAGGCATAATCTAAGCGCTTCCCGCTCTAAAAGAACAAGCGGAGGAATTTTGTAAGCAGGTGAACCAGAAAATAACACAGATCCAAATTCTATACATACATAACATAAATCATTAAAAGTGCGTCTCGCCGCATCCCAGACCTTGGATTGCTTAACCTGAGCAAAATACCCACAGCACGTGCCCCCTTCGCTGCAACATGTTCAATGTGATCCCTCTATGCCAGATGGTCATCGTAAATCAGCCCTAGATATTTCAAAGACCCCGAACAAAAGCAGATTTTTCTTCTTCCTCTTCCTTTCCAAAGCGCCGGACACATATCTCCCAAAACTAATTATGCCCAGTTCTATCTAGAGCGATCAAAGCATGTACCGATCGATAAACGGATCCAGAGAGAAAAAAAAAAAAACTATCGGGAGTATGCAGTATTAAAATACGAGGCTGCAATGCAACGAGCGACGATGTGCAACCGTTACGAGGCCTAACGTGACGAGTAAGTGTGAACAAATGCAAACAATGGAGATGCCGCATGCCTGCGCGGAGACTGGCACGAGAGCACACCAGGAGAGTCGTAATTCAGACTAGCTGGGTCAAAGCAGGCATGCGAGCCCATTGTGCAGCTCTGCATAGCGACAGAGGCGCGCAGCTCTGGAGAACAAAGCCGTTTGCAAAAAGCGCCTTACAAGCTGCTGGTAATGAAGCAGCCGGCACGTGCACGCATATGGACGAGTATGAGCCCGGATCAGAGCTTTTTTTATGAGTGTTTAGCGAGGCGATCGGCTGGCGGATGGAAGCCACGCATTGCAAAGGCCCAGTAGGCAATTCTAGCCTCCGTACAAAGGACCTGAGCTTTTAGAGATCAGACAGCAGGCGCCACAAGTGCGGCACGTCGCCGTGCGCTGAGATCTATGGTGACTGGCAAGACCAAGCTGCTGCTACTTGGCGGTCGTATTTCTATACGGCCAGACTTCACAGAAAGTAGATGGCCGCCGAAAGCGCAGTAGGGTGGTCTCGCGCGACGAGTCGTACGACACGCTAACACTGGCCTACGCCAGGAGGCTCTGACCTGCGTGGGCCAAGCAGAATGCACAGCGACCGTCACAAGCAACTGTCTGGAAAGGCTACCTGCGCTCGCATCCAAGTTTGCTGCGCAAAAATACCACCCACTGAGACAACCATCATGCAGTATAAGCGTGTTCTTAAAGCGGTTCCTCACGCACGGGACATGACTCGACTTTGCGTTTATGAGGGCGAAGACCCTTGCACTTCTCAATCGCCCGACATGACTACCGTAACAGAGGAAAACACTGGCCGTAACAGGCATCAAGTTGCGCGCACGGCAGACAAGCTGCGGTGTGTTATCTCTGGCGTATTCCAGACATTGAGGCAGACGCGCCCTTCTGTGACGCTCTTGACAAGCCTGCGGGCAAACGCGACAAACTCTGCGGATGAGCGGCAAGAGCTTAGTCCGAATTCCTCTTATGACATTCCTTTTATGACAACGAAGGAGGGGGGGGGGGGGGCGTCCGCATCCACATATTGTTCTCTTCAACTCTTAATACAAAACACGGTCAGTTACAACAACCGTTATACCGTGGACAGCAATAAGGGCTGCATTCGCATTCCACGGCTGTCGCTAGTCGGTCAGTGCTGTGAATATGCGAGCAAGCGAGCGCTGGAACATCCCACTCCTACAACAAAGCCACTGTGTGCTAAAACTAAAAAAAAAAAAAAAGAAAGAAAAAAAAGAAAACCCGCGAAAATGAATGCGCGCGCTGCGTTCCAGGATGTAATAAATGCAAATGTGTAAGCAAGTCCTTAGTTTAGGAATTAAACGTAAAGGCAGGCAGAACCAAAGCGCAGCCGCATCCCCCGACGCGATAAAGGAGGGTGCCGTGACCCAGCTGAGCGTCCCCTAAGAATTCGAGTACCAGAACATGGGAAAGTTTGCCCCCATTGTATATCACCCATGGGCACCTATTTGCGGCACTGGGGAACAAACCTCGCACCTCTGGCATGCGCGGAGGACAAGATGTCCTTGCCGAAGCGAAACTGCGTACGTGACTGCACGTCGTGCATGCATTGAGGAATGCATACGTGCCCAAGTCTCCGAATACCATCCGGCGCACGAGAAGCCGCACGCAGTGCACCGGCGGGGAAAAACCGCGCGGCCATCTCAAATGCAGCGGATAAGATGCGGCTCCAGTGACACCCGCGCCACCAGCATGCATGCCATTGTGTTTGTCGCGTCAGTCACAGGATGCGGGTTAGGCGAGCCCAGGTAGATGCAGCATCGTCCGATCGGAGACGGCCAATGTCGTCGCGGTTGCTAGGCGCTGCGGTTATGCCTTTCCCGTGGGTATAGATGGCAGGCGGGTGGGTTCGCGTCAAGGAAAGTAAAACTGGACAAACACAAGTCCAGGTAAAAGGACTATAGTTGGATGCAACTCTGCAGTAACCGCCATAGACAGTTTAGCCGTGACGGATAATAAAAGTACGCTGTCTTTATTTTCCTGCATGTCGAAAATAAAAATGCATCAAATCAAATTATAAGCGCGAGAAGTTTGACGCCACTGGCTTGTTAGGTGGAGTCAAATACCAAAAACTGATTCCGTTTACTGTTCAACAGAGTGAGTCGCATGCTTTTTTTTTTTATATATTATTATTATGAAGACATGCAGAAACTGAGGCAACTGCGCTCGGTCATTCATGGTGTGACCTTTAAGTGTGTTCTTCACTCCTGCTTTTATTCATGCGTACAGTCCGCCGTTCGCGCACGATGCATCGTACAGTAAATCGAGATGCGCTGAAGGCATCAATAACTGCGCCGCAATGAGGTCTGCTGGCACGCGAGAATCAGACCAGACTGCAAAGAAACCAGATTGGGCCAGATTTCCAAAGAAAACGCCGTGAGAAGAAAAATTCCGAAACACTGCAAAATCTGCACGGGAGAAATGCGAAAGTCACAGCTAGCGAACCTGGGACTCGTGCCACACAGTGGAAATTTATTTTTATTGCAGTGCCACATATAATTATAATTGGTTTTGCGGAAAAGAGAGGCACAGTATATGTATATAACTTTCTCCTTCAAGTGTGAGAGCGGACGGTACACCCTTGCTTCTGTCACGTGGCGTTCCATGGCGCGCGTTCGTAGCGTGGGCTTGACGGTATAAAGCGCCGCTCCTACAACGCGGTGTTCTCATAGCCACGTGACATTTCAACAAGCCAGACGCGCCTGAAGCACGCAAACTTTCCATGTTGCCGCTCGTCGCTGTCGCTCAGTTTCTGGGTTTTTAGAAAATTTCGCGTATCGCCGGAAGCAGCTCGCGAGGCAGCCAATTGCAGAAGGCTTTGAGGTGCTCAACTTCCGTTCTGGCTTTTTTTTTTTTTTTTTTTGCGTGTGAAGTTTGTTTTCCTAGTCCGGTTTGGCAGAAGAACCTGGTGCCTGCACGCGCGCTCACTTCGTCTGATCCGTGTATATATGAGTGCATCGAGACAATCCAGTAAAAGCTTGGAAGGGTAGTAAAAGAAAAAATTTAATTTCGAAAGGAGCAGGAGAAAGTCACTGCTTGCAATGCAAGTCGGCATCACACTTAGTAGCTTGGTAGTAGCACACCGCTGCGCTGCGACCATTTAAACTGCGATGCGTTAAAAGAAATTTATCAGTGTTTTATCGTACTTCATGCTGTTTAGGGTTAGAAATGGGATATAGCGTGATTGCACTTCCGTTGACCGAATGACGAGGCGGTGGTAACAGAGCAACGCTGAAAACGCACCTCTCTGTCGCTAAGCCCCGTCGCTCCGTGCGGTATGCACCAGCGACAACGACAGGCGTTGGCGGCAGCGTCGCGCGACGGATCGCTAAGAGCTGTCGCTTCATTCGGTTACCGCTTTATGACGTCACGCTGTTGCTAGGAGGCACAATGACGTCAGCGGCGGCGGTCACCATGGCAACTACGTTGGCGTGACGTCACCATGCATGCAGGTTTTTTTTTTCTTCACATTTTTCAGGAAAGTTTTTCGTAATTACCGTTTACCGATTAATTTAACGTTCACTAATCCTTTTTTAACACATTCCAACCCTTTATCCGCCTTGTTTGCGGTTTTTGCAACAATTCCGATGTCACTACCGGTTTGCACGTCCACACACTATGTGCACGTCCAAGGCTATTTCGACGTCTGACTTTTCTGCCTCTAATTAATTAACTAATCAGTCCACATCCAACAAATTTGGCGCGCAATAAAATTTTGTCCTCCTATGCCTCATGCGATAATTATTTCACTCCTAGCCCTTCAGTGAACGACACAAAGCCTGCGGACTCTAGCGCCCACTTCTGATGCGAATTCGTGAACATAGACGAGCGGCAATGATTTGTTACTTAGTACTAACTCCCTCTGCACTGCGATATATTGTTCGTTATGTTTATAGACTTGTATAATTGCCACTGTTTTCCTGTACCTGCGATTTTGTTTTTTAACCCACTTTGCGGATATCTTCGTATTTGCCCCCCCCCCCCCCCCCCTTACACAATGCTTCTGTGGAGGCCTGTAAGGTATATGTCAAAAATAATTAAGGCTTTCGCCTTAAAAAGAGTGCGGCTCCGCAGCGCTAACGCTGAGCTGTTGTAGCTACCGAACAGTACAACTTGGAAGGACGACAGAAGGACGATATGCAGAGTCTGATCTTTAAAATAGGTTAGCAGTATTCTTGCCACCATGTTAATTTTCGAAATAACGTCACCTTCCACGCGCCATCAACAGTGCAGATGCACTCCCGCTGTGAAACGCAGTAATCTGCGTAATTATTGCATCGCACTCAAAGCGCTGCCCTCACAGGTTGCCTTCTCCGAGCGGTGCTCGAGGACCCCACCATTGATACCGGCGCGAGGCTCAAGGCGCGTCACTGTGTGTTTCTCACAGACGCCGTCAAGAGCGCATCCCGCCGATCTTTGTAGGCAGATACAGTCGGATGCAACTCGAGAACGAAGCACCCAAAGACGCAGACAGATTGTCGTGACGTCACGACTAATCCATTTGCAGCTGTCAGCGTGGCATCGCCAGGAGCTGGCAGGTGTAATGGGATTCACCACGGACTAGCCGATCAACACCTATGTCATGACTCATGACAATCGATCGACGTAATTGGCTGAAAGCCCCCTAGAAAAGCATTTGTAACTCCATTTTTGAGTGGTCAGGAGAGGGAAAGCACCACTGCTGCACCAGTGGTGTGCTTGGAACACGTACGCTCGTCAATTTGAGTCATCAAAAGTAGAATAACTTGAACATCGCCCTTCCCGGCTTTGTAGACAAGGCTAACAGCCACGCACATCCGTTCACAGACATTTACTGGTCGAGGAATTCCGGAACAGCTGAATTTTGTCGCACCTATAGCCGCCGAATGCATAAGGTAACTGAATCATCCCTTACGCGCATGCTCGCACAACTACTGCTGTACATGCCTTAATTCCGGGCCGCTCACAAGGAGCGCGAATAAAACGCACTGCCTTCACAGCTTTCGTGTCCCGCAAATTTACGAGGTCGGGTACACTCCGTGCACCACATTATACGTGCCAGAGGCATCAAAACCTAATCGCTCCGTGAAATTACCACGCCGCAAGTACCATCGGCCACACAAGGTAAGGGATGCGGGTGTGCAAGAAAAAATCACCCCCGAAAAAGAGACACTTAATCGCGGATTATGTTTGAACACGCTATAACACAGCCCCCAAAACAAACCGACTAAAGACAGAGACGCCATAGTGGAGGGCTGCAGAAATTTACACTACCTGTGGTTCTCTTAAGCGCACTAACATCGCACACTACACGGGTGCCTTTGCAAACTCTGCATGGTAGTGGTTTATTAAAAAATTATAATCAAAAGTGAAGGACAAGAATGTTGCCGGTTACGGAAATTGCTATCTAATACCTTAAGCATACGAGCTGCGGCCGGAGGTAAGAAAAGGGACAGGGAGACGATAGCGCGGAGAAGTACAGAAGGGTGCGATAACAAGAAAGGACAGGGTAACGAAGGCGAAGTATCTACATTCTCAGCTGGATATCTAAACCGCGCCGTATGGGAAGAGTAAAAAGAGGCAACGTAGTGAAGGGCTACGGACTAATTTCCACCCCCTAGGGACTTTTACGTGCTGTTGTGCACTGACGTCGCTATGTCAGTTTCTCAATGCTTCTCAAACGTGCGTTTGCACGGCGTAATCGGTTCTCAAACGTGCGGTTGCACGGCGCAGTTAAATCCCGGCCATTCTTTTTTTTTTTTAACTGAATACGCATCCCAAATGCTTTTGAGGCCAAAAGTCGATACGTTCCCAATCACTGCGCGGCACCTCATAGACTTTTCCCAGAAAAGAAAGCCGTGGGCGGAGAAAGAAGAGGGAGGAGGGCTGGTGCGCACATCGCAACAGTGTGAATCGCGAGAGCGCTGAGCGAAAACGCGTGATCTCATCTGCGGGCAAATGGTATATCATTTCTGCCGCTACCTTCTAAACACGCTGTAACCTGCATTACGACCAACTGGTCATTAACCCCCGCGTGAATCTATAGGTAACGGAACAAACGAAGCTCCTCAAGAGCAGTCAGTCACCTTCGCGGACGCTTTCGTGCCTATCGTTATCCCTTGTCTGCTCTTGCAACGCCGCTACAATGCATCACCACTGCAGATTTTTTTTTTTTTTTTTTTCATGGATAAGGGAGGGCATGCCACAGAAGTTGAACACTCGAAAGACTGCTTCCTCAGCGGCGCTCTCTCTCAAAGTCCGTGAAAAGATCGTTCGCAACAGAGAAAAACCGATCTGTGTTACGTTCAGCGGCAGCGTTCGCCGTCGTTTTCCCCGCACGCTAACAAACACCAAAGGCAGCGGCGGCTCGGTTCTCGGACCTGTCCCACAGTGCACCGGAATTCAGAAGCACCTTTGGTCGTGCTCGCACACCAGCAGCCAAGCGGGAGGGCGGCAGCTGTCGTTCGCCACGCGATAGGGGCGAAAACTCGGGGTGTGGCTGCAAGGTTAGGGTCTTTCTCATTTGTATCGGCACCGGGCAGCCGGGGCCAGCTCGACGCCATGGGGTTTCATAAAATCTATGCTGCAAGCGAAGCGGGGGGACGTAGGCGACAACCCGGATGATGAAACTTGCCGCTCCAGTCGCGCGTAAACACAAGTAGGAATGCTCGACGCGTGAAACGACTCTCAAAACCCGAAAATGCAGACCAAACGAGAATAGTCTATACTAACGGCGCTATAGATTGACAGAACGCGCGGCGAAACGTGAGGGTTAATAATAGAGGGAAATCGCAGGCGTCACAAAAACAGGCTCGCAGGTGCATTCGCTAAAACGACACGGGGAGACGGCAAGCCCGGGCATAGCGCAAGAGAGCCGCGGCATTGCGCCACGTTGTCACAGTGGAGCAGCCAGCGTGGCGTCCCTGCACTCGAGAGACATCGCTGCGCAGCACGACAGTCACGTTCGGCGGCGAAGCAAGCGCACACCCGACGATGCTAGGCGACCCAGACGTCTCCCAGTGTGACACATCGTAACTTCACCTGTTTACAAAACTCTTCTAACCCGCCTCAATTGCTTCCCCAGGAACTAAGCATTCGATACATGCACGCTTTCCTTCAGGAATGCGTACACTTCTGCCTGGCCTGCTACAAAAGCTTAGCGACAAGTAGCTAGCCCTTGGTTCAATCTTAGGTCAACCAGGTTTTCTTATTCTTTTTTTAGTTAGTGTGGTGGTGCTTATTACGTCAAAGAATAAAAGGGTGATGGTTAGATTAACGAGAAAAAAAAAACAGGGGGAGGGGGGGGCTTTGCTGATGAAATAAAGTCCAGACGAGAGTAACGATACTGAGCGTGATTTTACCAGCCAACACCACGGAAACATATGGAGGCTACGGTACTAATCCGGAGAACTACAAATTACAAATGAACTGGCCAGGGGGAAACTGCGTGAAAGCCCCACGCGTGAGGACTGACACGAAGGCTATCGCCCGATATAGGTACATTATCGAGCTTCGGAATGCTCACGGAAGCTCACAGCTGCGCGACGTCACCTAGCCGTTCTCATCGAAAATAACTCCTACTGCGGATGGGAGGCGCGCGCGGTCTCGCCGGCGAAAACACGTTTCGACATTGAACAGCGGCACCGTTCAACGACCAGCGAGACGGACGGAGTGACAATAGTTATGCGAGCTTCGTTTTTCCAGCCAAAGCACTCGAGCACAAACCCAGGCTCTCGCCGAACAGTAACCGACACGAAATGCGCGTGTAAGCAACCGCATATCGCTCGCTTCTTCAGAGGGCGCTCTCATTTAGGCCCACTATTTCAAGACGAAGGGTCTATTCATTAGAGCCCGTGATGTGGACATTATAGGAGCCAGTTTTTAAAATGCCCGTAAAAGACGTTTTTCCGACGTTTCTTTTCACACTTGCACAGGACCGCTGAACCTCAGAAAGGGCCAAAACTTCATAGAAACGTCGAGATGCGCACGGCGAAGGTTTCGATGCAGTAACGCCCAAAAACGTAGCACAAGTGACTTATTTGCCGGCCGAAGGAGCTCCCGCGAGCGAATATCCAGGCGCAGAAAAAAAAGGCTACAATGTCAGCATCAAGTGCGAGGGTTTTTTTTTTTTTTTTTTTTTCGATCTCCTACGAGCAGTATCTGGTCATTGCGCTACACTATAACCGCCGATAACGGGGAGCTAATGTATACAGCTAATGAAACAGGGCAGTGAGCTGCAAAGCAGTGCAGTGCAGCTCCACCGCTCAGCCACGTGTTTTGTTTCGGTGAATGGCCTCTGACAACGACATCCAGTGAAACACTTCCAAAAAAGTAACGCCGCTACATAGAGATACGTGTACGTGAAATGCGCGGAACAAGCTTTCCCAGGAAGGGAGAGCAAAGGCTTGAAAATTTAAAACGAAAAAGAAAAAAAAAAAAAGCATAGTAACCTGCCTGGCCTCATGGCGCACCGCTAAGACGAAGGAACCAGTGGTGGCAACAATTAGCGTTAGGTACTTCTAGTTGCCCGAAGTCAAATAAATCTTAATTTAGACTCCCTTGTCCAAACCGTGGCGGTAATCGAAATACAGGCTCGTGGCAGAGGTGCATTCTTCTCCTGTACGATACTGTCCGGTTTCGGTTCCTCGAAGTAGGAACGTCCGACAGCAGCGCAACCGCCGTCGGCCGTCTTCGCCAGTGCTCGTTTAACTTCACACTATCAGACCAGTGGCTGCGGACGCGCACCTCGAAACGAAAGACCGTAAACCCGCATCTCCGCGAGCTACAGCTGGCACGGGTTCATACGAGGCGAACGAGATCGCAAGGCGCGACCCCAGGGCAACGAAACAAGGGAAATTTCTCTTCGCTTCGAGCCGATTATAGGACGAGCAACGGCTGGCCCCTACAGAGACTATGCGAAATCACGCAATTCTCACCGCACGTGAGTAGCACTTCTCTCCACTTCCGCAACCGGAAGCCAGAGTAATGTTGCGTGCGAAAACACTTCCTCGTTAACACGGCTTGCAATAAACGCGGAACTGTGGCCGTGACGCCTTTCATTTCACTCGTGACATAACAGGCACGAGCAGATGGCATTGCCATAACATGGCTAGTGAACATTGCGTTTAAGGTTAGTCCATGACCGTGAAAGACAGTGCGGTAAACAAGTTCTTCCGGTTCCAGGTTTTCTTGAAATGTTCCTCCGGGGGGCTTCACATATTTTATTACGCCTTCGCCTGGAAATCTAATCAAAACAATGGCCGACGACGCATTAGGTGCGCTGAACAGCACCTTTTGCTCGCCGACTGCTCTAGTAAAGAAGTGAAATCCGCGTCGACTACTGGATAGGTTTAGGTCGGAAATGTGAACTCTTTTTTTTTTTTTTTTTTTTTTTCCAACTACCAAATGCGCCTGTTTCAGATTTCCGTCTTCAACAGTCGATTAGGTTGCGGAAAACGCGATGAAATTCCACATGCGGAACCACTGCCGGACCAACCCCGAAGATTTTGGATTACTGGTTGCACCGGTTATTACGACTGAAATAGCGGAGGAACAGGAACGAATACAAAAACGAACGCTTTAACGAGCAGCGCTGGTCTTTGTAATTGAAGAGCTATATTCGCTACTTGCAGCCGAAGCCCTGTACTCCCCTGCTGTCGCATCACGCACTAATGTATACGTACGTTAGAGAGCTAGCGGTTTACAAGTGGTTAACGGTTATTAATCGGAATTGATGCGACTTATTTAAAAAAAAAATAGAAAACACACCCAGCCGCATCGACCTCTGCTCTCCTCAGCAACGAGCATACCAATTATTGTGGCAGGGCGCCGGCGTGCGTAAGATTTTTTTTTTTTTTTTAATACACTACACGCGGTAATGCAGAGGGCGGAAACTGCTTAGAGCGGGTGGGGGAGGGGGGGGTGTACTTTTGCTCTAAGGTTTAGCCTTTTATGTGGCATGAGCTGCACGCACGTCTGATACGCATACGGATGGCAAAACTGCATTCAGAATGGCTCTAGAAACTGAATGACTACTATAAAAGCTTTGTGGCCACTGGTTTGGTCGAGAAAAAAAAAAGTTAAACACTGGTATCAATGGTACCATTGGTGCCAATAACTACCGTGAGGCAGCCGACTGATGGAAAAGGCTACAATTCCTCAAATTCGTTTTCCCAAAATAATCCGCGTCAAACTTTATGCCCGCACTTGCAAAAAGGTCCAGCACATCAACCTATGCTCACAAGCAAAATATAAAAATAAGCTGAATGGTTTGTTCGGCAGTACACGACATCCATACACATGGCACACAGGCGCACCACTGTCCGTTTGCCGCGGATCTTGAAGATAGAAATGGGTCCCACTGCCGTATAAGGAAAGTATTAAACGACAGAGGAGAAAGGTATAGTAGAACCAGAGCAGATAGGAAAGTGTCGTTTAATCTGCGTGTGTCGTTTTGACCCCTAAACGCGCTGCCACGGCTCGCTAGCCGTCCAAGTGCGCGGACAGCGGCGGAAAGGCCGTGGCATGCGCCGCGCTCGCTTTCGCGTCTGTCAACTGTCACGCATATGACATCAGGCACTCCCGCGTACGTCCCGAGACAGCGGGCGAACCTCGCCCGGGCCGACATGTTTTCATAATTACAGCGTTCGCAATAGCTCGCAGGATAATAACAGCCTGACTAGTTTATAATTTTTTCGCAATCGACCTCATTACGAATTTAAAGCAACACAGTACAGAAAATCAAAGCCAGGGCGTCATGCTTTACAGACGCGTTTTTAAAAACAACTTGAGGGACCTCCAGGAAACATATGGTAACAACAACAAAAGCAAAAAAAAAAAAAAGGCCCTCGGAAGCCCACATATTTTCCTCGTAAAAACAACTGCAATTTCGCGTACAAAGAACGTTCCACACATCTTGAACGCAAAACCCAACGTAACCTGCACATGTTCAACGATAAAGAGCATCGTTCGCGGTCACTCTTTGCAGAGCGTTTACTTCTCAAGAAAATAATTAGCCTGCTGTACCCAAGGATGCGCGATCGAATCCCATCTGTGGCTGCCGCTTTTCGATGGAGGCGGAAAGCAAGGCGCCCGTGTGCTGTGCGATGACAGTGCACGCCGAAGAGCATTGTGATCAAAGTTTCCGGGACCATCCACTATACCACGTCCTTCGCTTTGGGACGTTAAACCCATAAATCAAACCGCGCCACTCTCACCATGGCGCACATCAGTACCAAGGGGCGCAGCCACCGTGCTAGCCTGAGGAGCGCTTCGCATAAAACTTTTATTTTTCGAAAATGCTACGTTTGCTGCTCTTCTAACGACCAGGTATTTCAAACAGATGGTTTCACGTACCTCAGGCGGTTCTCAAATGAAATCCTGCCACAATTAAAGGAGTATAGACATTAAATTTTGGTTGCATTTTTCTTAATGACGCGTATAGACAGCCACACATTTCTGTACATGGATAACCACGTGGTTTTCGCCTACGACCGCTAAATAATTTATGACTGAAGTTTTATTCTTACCGTTTCAGGCTCAACAGCCGAGTGATAGCTGTGACGCCAAAGGCTAAGTCACGTGAGGGATGAAAAAACTGCGACATAATCGCAGCTTCACTTAATTGTTGCGATTCCTGTTCTTGGGGCAGGCTGGCTTTGGCATTGTAGCAAATTAAAAGGAAATAGTAACGATTATACCGCTGTTTATCTTTTTCACCCCTCACGTGACTAGACGCCAGACTGCAGAAACCAAAGCAGATGGGAAGAAGTCGGTTACAAATTACGTAGACATATATCCCGTGGTGACCAATGGACAGTAATGCCTTATACGCATCACTGAGAATAAAACACGAGCCCGTGAAGCATAAATAAAGCACCCATAGAAGTTTGCTAAATCGTGAGAACAGAGCGGTGACCAAAGCAGCCTCAGGTAAGACACTGCCGTTATGAACGGCGCTAAGTACTTGTATGATGATAATGCAGGTGAGATTCAACCGGACAGAATCGGAATAATACAACAGTAGTTTCTTTCTCGTAATTAACTGTCGTATGGCATTAAAAACAAGACTGACGAATTCGCATCAATAGTTGATAGGGTTAAGCCATCGGCAATTCTTAACACTGAAACATGGTTTGCAGATGAAGTTTCTGATAACGAAGCATTTTCCAAGACGGAAACTTGCACGGAGAACGTGCGTTTACACTTGTGGATGTCAGAATGTCTTCCCATCAGATAAACTCAGATGCCGATGAAGTTGTGTAGTGCTCGCTTACACTCAGTAACAACAAAGTACTAAGTGTGTGTTCTCTCTATCGCCAGCTTGATTCGTCCGTCAATGTGCTCACGCAGTCGGCAAGGGCAGTTGACGCAATGCAAATAGACTTCATGGTCATTGGAGGAGATTTCAATTTGCCTAGTACTGATCGAGGTCGACCTCATTTCCTGTGTTTTTTTTTTTTTTTTCGGACAGTTCAAGCAAAGAACTGGTTAACATGGTTTAATTTTTTGCGTTTATATCCAAACTGCTCTGGAACCGACAAGCGGAAATCATATATTTGTTTTTCACGAATCGCCCTAAATATGTCCGCTATACTCAGGTACTGCCTGGAATAAGCGATCACAACGCTGTGCACTATCGAATTTACTAGGCAAGTCGGCAGGACACCCAGCATTTGCAACCTTCAGCAAACGTCCTTCAGCGTTGTGCACTGCACAACGCCGAAACGGTAAACAGAGGAAAAGCACGTGCAAGCTGAGACAAAGAATTGAATGAGTACCGAACGGTCTTTTAAACATGCAGAGAGCTCTGGTATAATTGAACTACGGTCCATGTTTAAAGAAAAGGTGTTTGATCTCCGACAGCGCGCTTTGTTCTGTCATGCATATTAACGAGATGTAAAAGTAGGCCTTCGAGTAATCGGGAGGCACACACGCAGCATTACACACAGGAGATGAGTTTATAGTACATGCATATAAACGAAAGCCAACGCGGGCAAATTGGTTGAACCTACAAGAAATCACGAAAAGGTGCAAGTTGCAGTGACAGCAGCGGAATATTTTTTCGGCGTTTCAATGGAGTCGAAACAAAGATAATCTAAAGAAACTTTAAAGCATGTAAAGAGAAAGTACGACTGTATACCATCTCTTGTGTCTGATCACACGTTTGCTAGCGATGACGCAGGAAAAGTTCAACTTCTTTTAGTTCTGTTTTCACCTCTGAAATCGATCATGGTGATAGGAATACATCGCAATTCCATGCCGTGACAAGTGTTACGAATGGCGTTATCAGCACGAATGGTATAAAGACTCTCTTGCAGAACCTGAAGGTTGCAAATGCTGGGTGTCCTGCCGACTTGCCTAGTAAATTCGATAAGCTTCGTGCACAGTCGGTAGCCCCATTCTTAAAAATTACTGTTGAAAGATCACTTGATTAATCTCGCCTTCCTGATAAGTGGAATATTGCAAGCATTGTGCCAGTTTACAAATCTGGTATTTGGGATACAAATATTACAGGCCAGTATCATTAAATTCAGCTGCGTGCAAGACACTACATATTTTATATACCAGAACTGTATCCTACATGGACGCAAATTCATTTTCAATCCTTGTCAGCATGGTTTTCGAAGGGTCCTGTTACCGTACTACGCAAATGACAATTTACGCACGGCCTGGCTGAGGCGCTAGATTTCGGATTTTAAAAATGCCTTTGACAATATTAGCTATCACGTGATTACGAGGGTAAAGGATTACGACCTCTGTTTACGGCAACTGCCTGTAGTTTTAAATGGCGCTCGGTCTCAAATTGTTCAAGTTGTCTCCGGTGTTCCCCAGGCCTCGTGTTGGGGCCATTGTTGTTCCTGCTCTATGTGAATGATTTTGGTGACAGAATAGGGTCTCTAATACGGTTATTTGCGGATAACTGCGTTCTTTATAGAGTAGTCACTTGTGATCGCGATATTGAAAGCTACCAGGAAGGCCTAAATAGAATCTGAGTGGTGCGTTAAATGGAACATGAATTTTCCTGAAACAATTCATATCAGCTTTACAAGATAGAAAAGTACGCGTGATCACATGTTATTAACAGGCTGTTGAAACGAGTATTCGAATATAAATATTTAGAGGTGTATTTCCCTTCCAATTTGAACTGGTGCCATCAATTATGCCACTGCAAAAGCATGTAAAGCCTTAGTTTTCTTCACCCAATGCAAGAACTTTTCTAATGTCACGCCTGGATATTTTATACAAGACTTGTATCAGGTCTGCTCTTCAATACGCGAGTACGGTTTGGGATCCGCCTACTGCTCGAGATAAGTTGAAGAGGGTGCAAAATATTGCCTCTCGTTTTACAGGTGGGCTTCGGCACAGTACATCGCGTACGAAAGAAGCACAACTGGAAACTGTTTGATAAGCGCCGAATGAAAGCGCGCTTGAAGCTTTTTCATGCTATTTATTATTGAACTGTTCGTGTTGAACGCGGAAAGTATTTTCAACAGCTTTTTATAACTCCGACCGTGTTGACCATCATTTTAAGGTCCGTAAAACTGCAGCTGTCTTGTTTTCCTAAAACCATTGGGGAATGGAATAGGCTTCCGAGTGACGTCGTGGGTACGGCATCAAATGATGCTTTTCTTCAATGCTGTAAATGTGCATGTATAATTACATTTCTTTTGTCTTCTTTCTTTTCTTTTCTTTTTGGTGCGGGAGGGGGGGGGGGGGGGTTACTTCCTACTCTGCGTATAAAGGAGAGGTAATATATTTATGTAGTTTATGTATTTTTGTGCCCCCCACTGTAATGACTTGGCGCCGTGTGTTTGATAAATAAATATTGTAAAAGAAGGCTAGGTCGAGACGGCGAGGTCGTGACGGCAAGGACAGCGAAGCCTTGTCTAGCGTTTTAATCCGATCACGAACCCAGGCGCGCGCCGGGAGCCGGCGCCGCGGGACGATGATGATGATATGTACAAATGAAAGAAGATCATGGCATGTACAAATGAAAGAAGGTCCACAGAAGGCTCACAATATATAAAGAAAAGTCGCGTGCCTGTACACCTCAAGCTTCAGTCGTGCAGCCAAAGCAAATATTTATGTCTCAGCCATTTACCAGTTAGCGGCGCTAAGGCAGACTCAAGTGATACCGTAGTTCTAGGAACGCGTACGAATACTCTCGTAAACAGAGCGTGACAAAGGAAACCCCCCCCCCCCCCCCCCCCCCCCCCCTAGATTGACACAGGTCGCGCATCTCAAAAGTGAATATTAATGCGCGCAGCAGCGGTGTCCACAATATTTGAAAGCGTATTTAGGTAGGCACCGCAACACTGCGCGTATTTTTTTTTTTTTTTTTTTTTTTTTACTAAATTGGCCGCGAAAAGACGTTCGATCAGACACAGCGCGGAGCGGGCAAATCATAGCCGGACAATTTTATTTGCGCTTATTTTGAGAGAGCACGGCCCGCGAACTCGTGGTGCAAGGCCGCTCAGGGGCACAATCGCTCCTTTAGCAGACAAGATCGACGACAGGCGGAGCAACACGCTGCACAGCGGTGCGATAGTGCGAGACGAGCAGCCCTCATCAAGCCTTCCCACCGATCGAAATGGGTAGCCAGCCGATTGGGGGAAACTGCGTGCGCTCGCGGATGACACCTGTATTTGAAGCGACGCGGAAGAGGTGGAGATCAGGAGTGGGCGCGCCACTCGTGCAGAGCTGATAATACCGAGGTTCGAGCAGGCGGCAATCGCCATGCGGTACGGTTGGCCCGTAGTTCTCGCTCCACCTGCACCAGCGCTTGAGAAGGTCGTTGCTTAGTTACAGCTAGTTTCATTTTGTATCAACCACCGTCTCAAAGCGCGACCAAAGAATATGGCACCCTTGAGCCATTATTATTTACTTTAGTTATTAGATACCTGAATCGCCTTACGGCATTACAGCAAAAAAAAGGGGGGGGGGGGGGGGTGTACAAGGTGTAAAAAGGAATTCAAAACAAAGCACCACATTACAGTATAGTGGCGCTAGGACAGGGGGGAAAAATTCTAGGGGGCACACTGAATCATTAAACTGCGATGAGGCGAAAGCCTCTAACGTGCGGTGGTCCGAAGCCCTCCACTACGGCACCTCTTTCTGTTTTCCCTTCCACCTTCGCGATAGCGTACGTAAGCTACCAGCCAACATATAAACCCCCGCTTTAACCGAGCCGTATGAACGTGTCTGCGTGGCTTAGGGGATAACGTGATTGCAACGGTCTTGGCAGGTTCGATATGTCGAACTGCGCGCTGTGCCCCTGCAAGGGGCGCTTCTTTTAAATGGTGCCCCAGGATCACTTTTCGCGCACTGAGACAGGCTGCCTGCTGGCACGCGTTGACGCAGTTTTAAATCAGCGAGTGCGATTGAAAGTGGCCTTCGGACTGGCATGCTCGTTTTTAACGCGATACTGCTGCCATGCGGAGAAGCCGAATTCACTGCTTGTAGTGCGGCAAAGCCGCCCTTGCTGACCGAAGGCTTGTGGCGGCTCTCGCATAGCCTGTTCGCTGTGTACGGAAGGGAAGAACTCGTATGTGCAGTATTTGAGCCGTGTTGAGTTTATGTTGTACCAGCAACAAAATGACCTATCTTGTAACCAGCAGCGGCTTTTCCCGAAGCACCGTCCGCAGCAGCTTTGGTGTCAACTCCAACCCCAAAGGCACTTGTGCCATGCGGCGCCTGACACGAGCCCCGACACCCCGATTTGTCCCAATAAAATACTAAGAGCGCGCGCTCGCGCCCGTGAAAAGGCACCCTGAGGCGTGCCCCTGACGAGAAGCTGCACCCGCGGAGAGCGTTGCGCGCCACTAGCATGGGTACACCGTCCGCACGATTCTGTAGTACAGACGATCATCTAGTGATATATTCTACATATCGAACTATTTTGCGATCCCCTAGGAGTTCAATATATCTGTGATTGACTACCCCTTTTCCACACAATACAAGGGAAGGAAAGCGTAGCAGGGGGCGGCAGAAAGTTAGGTGGGCTGATGAGGTTATGAAGTTCGCAGGGATCAAGTGGATGCAGCTAGCACAGAACCTGCCTAAGTGGAGAAATATGTGAGAGGCCTTCGCCCTGCAGTGGGTATAGTCAGGCTGATGATGATGATGACAGCGGTCAAGCGCGGAAGCCTGTGGTGTGCCTTCGCTAGCGCCATTTATAGTGTACTGGCAAAAGGATGGGACACTTCACGGTACGCAGTGACCAGCTCCATGAAGCATCCGTTGCGGCTTCGACACAAAGTACATCTGAGGCTTGCAACGTCTAGCGAGCGGTTCGATCTTAGGTTACAGATAAACTTAAATAGCGCGTGTTTCAGCGAGCACTTTCAAAACTTGCCAAGAATAGTTGATTCAAGATCTAAAAAAAATTTTCAAGAATACTTTGTAGCGGCGGATACAATATGCTTCAAAACTCCTAAATATGAAGCTAAATAACTGATAACAACCATCTTAATTATCGCAGCTAGGTGGTTAATCCCAATCGGCAGATCGAAACCATGATGCCATATCAGTTTTTGAAACGAAGCAAAACGCAAGACAGCAGCGCGAGGAAATCAGACGTCTTTTTCCGCAAGAAACCGAAACTGAGCGCAAGAGATACGCAGAAAGCTCGTTACAGACGTGACGTCCGGTGATGACGTGCGCAGAGGCTACGGCACTAATTTTGCTAAATTACTAAACATTGACTTTAGACAATAAATGTGATTTGCAAAACTGGGAGCAATTTAAGAACCATTTCATTTATTTGCCATAAAAAAAAAAAAAAAAGGAAAGCCTTATGTGTATCTTTTTCCCGAGCTCAAAACAATGCCCGCGAAATGTAGTAATTTCCGTAGTAATTTCGACCACCTGATCGCACAGCACACGGACTCCTCTTCGTTTCGCCTCCATCGAAACTTGGAGCCAGTTAAGGGGTTTACAGTAAAGGAAAGGCCCAGTATCTGTCACTCCCGGAAGAGGAACTATAGTTGGTATACCGGAAAAATAATGGTACCATCGGATAGAGCATCAAGATGCGCACGAGAAAATCGTTGGCGCGGATTAATTAGGTGATTGATTAGTGACAATTAAGTGGTTTACAGGAAAGGCCCAGTATCTATCACTCGCGCAATCGCGCGCTGACACATCTCGCAGACACCACAGCAACGCGTAGGCTTACGCATTTCTCCAGTGCAGATTCTGAAGTGATCTCGGAAATTTGTGTTTGTGTATTTCGCGGACTTTATCTAGCGCGGGAAAAAAAAAAGGCTTTCTTTATCGCGAACAAATATAATAGGGCTTCCGAAAGTGCTCTCCAACAATGGAAATCACATATAAAGCCAAAAGGCAATGTTGAGTAATTTAGAACAATTACAGTAATTAATAATTTGTAAATTGCAAAACAAATATTGCCCGAGGTGCGCAAGACAGCTGGCATCTGTACGCAAATGGTTTGCCCGACCTACCTCAACTGTTTTATTTTTCAACCCTTGGCTGAAGTTAGCAAGTATGTATGCATGCATTACGTAAATGTCACTCAGCTTCACACAGCCCAGCGCCTGCGCCGTAGGTCGCTCCACCCGGAGATTTCGTCACCCTGCTGGCATCACCTGAGCGCCACACGGGCGCACGGTGGTTCGCTGTAAAATTTGGCTTCGACTGCGGCCTCGCTGATAGCCGTAGCCTCCCTATGCGTGCACTCACTGCGCTTGCAGTCCGGCCTCAAAGCGCGCATTGGCCGAGCGATCTACGCCAGACGCGCCCCTGGCGCTGTGTTATTGCGTGGAACCTCTTACCAGGGTGACATCTGTGAGCCTTGTAAGACCGCGGCAATTTTTTTTAAGAAAACCTTTTTCTCGGGGTTATACTATTTGGAGCACGAGCTCCAATTCTGGAAATACGTTGAGTTTTTAATTTTTGTTTGAGGCATGTGTTGTAGTGAGTTAATTAGCGAACTAACTGAAGCCTGTTGCCTCTTACATGGTGTCCGCCGTAGCCCCCAATATACCTCAGGGCTAAAATTATTGCAATCAGTTGCCATTTTTAAATTCTGGACTTTCTAAAAGAAAAACCTGCGTGCGCGCGCGCCCGCATTTTGTAGCCTGTAAAGTGGGCTTCCCGTAATGTAGATTGTTTAAAATAGCGTCGCTTGCATGTATGATAAAGCGAATACGGAAGCCGTCTGGCTATTTGATGCCGTAGAAGCGATTGATTCCCACGACAATACTACGCACAGTAATGTCATTAAAAAAAAAAAAAAAATCACTGCGAGAAGCTAACTTTGCGAGCTAAGAATGCGTATATTTTATGTCAAATATTTCAGAACGCATTGCCGATAATGAAAATTAACAACTACACTCAGCTTATATCATGACAGCCTTCAGTTTAATATAGTATATAAAGTAAAACAGCTCATTAGTTAACTTTAATTCATCGTTGCATCACCGAGTTCTGTCACGTATATGTGATGTCCGCATCGATGCAGAATCCATCTGCACAGGCCGCACTGACGTATCTCTGGCAGGGTTTAAAAAAATCTGGCGCGCGAGCGCGCGGTACATATCGTAAAGAAATGTATACGTTCTTGGTTAATACACAAGTGAAGAAATGCTTCAGTCATTCCTTAGCTTCGTTTGGAGCCGACGTTTCGGCCAGCGCCCGGCCTTTTTCAAGGATCTCCTCGCACAACGAGCGCGACCAAGCAAGAGTTTTACCTAACCGCCTATGATAACTTCCCGCTTACGCTCTTGCTTTAGCTCACACATTCGGTTATAGTGGAAGAAGGCAGCGACGGCTATCCCTCAAAGGAGGGGCCACCTGCTTTCGTGACGTCACGCGGTTAATTCTCTAGCACGAAAGCGCAGCTGGCTGGCAGGTTCTTCCGTAAAATGGGATTAACAGCCACGTCATAACAATCGGTCAGCGCCATCATCTGAGGTATTTACCGCTGCATTCTTCAGTTGTCCCCCTGGTGTCAGGCATGCTAAACAGCAAGACTGTGCTACGCAGGGCTTCTTTGAGGAATGCTTCCCGTAAAGAGCATAGAGAGCTATCTAAATTACCATCGACGAGACCGGTATATTGTGTTGAATGCTTATTTATTATGACGCGTGTTTTAAGACTTTTTTTTTTTTCTCCGCTATACATAGCCCACAAAGCACGGCACTTGGGAGGCCGTGATGTGAATACGAAGTGCTCAGAGTTGTCACGGGAGCAACGTCAGCCCGTACAAACACACGAACTACACCTGCCATCGTTTCACCCCGAAGCATTGATTTGCTTGACATTTAGGAAACAAGTCCACTGAACCTATCCATACGGAATCGTCACGCCGCAGGCAGGACGGCGTCTGTGTGGAATGCATTTTATCTCTACATAACGTCGGCGAAAAATAAGAGCGAAGACCCGTTCCAGTGATCTTGCGCTGGCCAGGTGCCAAGCCGCATTTGAATTCAGTTTACCGCACCTTCACGGGGGCAGCACAAGACGGTACGCGCACTGAGAGATGTTCATTTATCTAGTTTGCAGGGCTATGAGAGACTCCGTAGTGGAGGGCTACGGGGTGATTTCAACCACCTGGGGTTCTTTAACGTGCACTGACATCGCACAGCACACGGGTGCCTTGCTTTTCACTTCCATCGAAAAGCGGCCGCCAAGGGCGGGATCGAACTTGAGACCTTCGGTTCAGCAGTCGTGCGCCCTAACCACTGCACCAACGCGGCGGGGTACATGGAGGCGACATTCCGTTCTCTCAACGGTAGGGTCTAAGGCTCCTCCCTCTGAGCAGCGTCACCTGGCGATAGATAGCGGAAATATTGTAAAAATTAATAAGCGCACATTTAAAGCCTACAGCACTCGTTGCCTCAGTGGCGCAATTCATTCGGCACTCCTTCAGGGTCGGCGCATGGCTATTATGTATGCATAGCGTATGGAAAACGTGTATGGATGTCAGGCATGAGCGAACCGTTGTACACCCCGCTCGACACTACTTCATCGAGAGCGTGGTATACCTGAGAGAAATACTGCGTGCACAAGATAATTCTCCGGAGTGGCTACCTGTACTGGACCAGCTGGCTTCAGTAAAGCCCTTTTAAAGCTAGCGCTTTAGGCAGAACGTGCCTAGTGCTTTTAGCATTCCTTTTGTTTTGCTTTGTTGTTGTGTATTCAAAGTGTATGCTGTGTGTTTAAAAAAAATTGGTAATAAAGAAAAAAAAAAGCCTCAGTGGCGCAATGGATTGACACTACTTACCTGAGCACTGGGCAAATAAAAAAGTTGTTCGAATCCTGTAAGTGTAACTTTTTTTTATTTTTTTTACGCGCAGCGTTAAAATAAGCTACCAAATTTTTTTCTGGGGGTTGTTCCCCTTTAGATTGCATTATGTGATGTTTTTCATTCTTATTAGCCGCAAAACCAGCCGTGAACGCAACCACGAGGTGACGACATGACAACGGTAACACTATTCAATTAGCTTCACCAATTTCCTGCCTTCAGTGAGTGTATGTTACCTTTAGGTTGCGTTCAGAGACACCTCTCGGTAACACTCGCCGCTTAACCCGCTCAGAAGCAACCGGTGAGGAGAGAGAGAGAGAGAGAGAGAGAGAGAGAGAGAGAGAGAGAGAGAGAGAGAGAGAGAGAGAGAGTAAACTTTATTTGTTCAACGGAATAGCGTGGGTGGTTTCCTCAGTCCAGGATACCATTGGCCTGGGCTGTCTCCCGCGCCCTGGTGAGCAGGCTGCGCTGCTCAGAGAGACCCGCGTGGGCCAGCTCTGCCTCCCACTCCACTTGGCTGAGCGCTCGAGATTTATATTTCTCTAATTGCTCTTTGCAGTTCCATATCATGTGAATGATGTCCGAAACTTTACCGCATGCAGTGAATTACGCGCTACATGGAGTGATAAGAAACGAATGTAGTACACGCACCAAACTATAGGGGCACCTGCAGCACAGCTAATTCGATACAGCTTTCTAAAGTTCTTCGCATACTTGACTGCAAGAAGCGCAATGAGCCACTCCTGACAAAAAAAAAAAAAAAGTAACGACGCGCCCTGACAAGGCTACATAGAAAAGCCTTGCACGGTGAATTCTAAAGCCGTGCATTGCGTCAATTCACCCGTACTCGCCGAGGAAGAGCAAGGGCGACGTGCAAACGTCGAATGCGCGTCAGCCAGGAGCGCTGCCAAAATGACACCGCTACAAAAATTTTTAGCCACACAACACTGCCGAGGGCGCCTTTCATGCAAAGGAAGCGAAGAAGTGCAAGTTCGCGCGGTACCCATATGGCGAAGCAGTAGTGATGCATCTGGATAAATCCCGCGATGGGCTATAAATGAGCGGTTTTAAAGGCGCCATCGGAATATTAACGATCCCAAGAGCGCAGTAGGAACGGAGTACCGCACACCTTTCGATGCGTCCAACGAGTATGCGGTAGCCGCGCTAGCCACGAAAGCGACTCTTGCGTTGTCGAGCACCGTCACCTCGCCTGCGCAAATCAGACAGCTTGACGGATCTCGCAGATGTCAGAAAGCAATGTCTGGCTTCGCAACTGCTAAGCTGCGGCGGCAAAAGTGACGAGTGAACACCCCCACACACAGGAGATTACTTTTCCAAATTGGCGCGTCCTAGGTTTTTTTAATGTACCGAAAGCAAGCGGCTCTCGGATGCACACCCGAAAAATGTGAGGGCAGTAAGCGGCGCGTGCATCCCGGCAGCGGCAGAAGAGATGCGCCCTACCTGTACGCAGCGGGGTCGGTATCTATGTGTACCTGGCATTATTCTAGCAGTCAAGGGCGTCCACAGCGGCATCGGAAGCCGACGCACGTACGGCGCCCTCGACGCTAGAAAGCTGCAGCGCGCAAGCAGAGAAGCGGTAATTACAGGACACGAAACAGGGCCCTCAAATCGCGGCCGGAGAGCAGGTTATCCAGAAGCGGCGTTCTATCTGGTGCCGATGTGGCCGTATCGCCGCGTGGGCCGAGTCGTTCACGTGTCCGGTCGCCTGTTCCCACACGGAAACGCGCCAAGGCTGGACACGCGGCCGTCTGGACGTCTGGCAGACCCGACGATAAGCAACGCACCGTCCACGTCACCGGAGTCACCTTGCCGCCGGTCAGATAACCCCTACGGCCGCTGCTGTTGACGGCGCCCGCGACCTTGGGGAGAGTCTCCTCTACCGGGGAGCTTCCTTATCGCAGCCACGCCGCCGTAGGACACGAAAATCTCGCCCCGCAGAGCATGCGCCTTCAAAATGAGACACGGCACACAGCTCGGCGGCACGGTGTCGGGGCACATTAAGACTGCTCTTCAAGATTCAAACAGCGGCGGCTCGCAGAGATATGGTTTATGCAACAAATTGAACGGGTAATTATAATGATGCGTGCAGAATTAAAACGCTGAGAAACGGGCAAAAACGATTGGGATCGTGCATCAAGGTTTCTATGCTACGAAGCTCCGCAGTCAAAGCACCAACAGAAAAGCTGCCGTGCGACGCTTTGCTCGCGCAGCAGCTTTCTGCCCTAAAGGTGAGCCACCTAGCCCAGTCTACTCTCTCCGTGACAGAAAATCTACGAAAGACCAACAGGAAAAAAAAAAATTCGAGGGGCAGTTGACCTTGACCTTGAAGAGTATGAAAAGAACGTTAGAACGGTTCCCGCCTGCGGATCATTGTTCGCGTGCGTGTAGTCTGCTAATCGCAATAAGTGAGAAACCATCGACAGATAAGAGGTCCCGCTTTCACCAAGCCGTATGAGCACGCGCCTGCGCACGCCTAGGGAAAGCGTGTTTGACGCGGGAACCAGAAGTCCCGGGTTCGATTTCCATCTCAAAGGAGCACGCCCGAGTTCCTTCCAAACTCGGTCATGTCACGTGGCTCCGTGACGTCACACAACCCGCCGACCAATCAGTGGCCGGCCATGCCATTTCTGAACTGACATTATCTACCAGGGAGCCTGCTCGTCCCAAATTAGCCTATTCAGCCAATCTCGCCGACAGCGGATTTTCCGGAGAACGAAGCCTTCAACGCCTTTAACGCCGTCGCATTAATGCAGCGTCCCACGACTGAGCCGACTGAACTCTTATCTGCGATGAAAGCTGTCACCAGATAAGCGAAGTGCTCATTTGCAGAAAAGCAAAATAAAGGAGCTGAACAATGCCTCCAAGATTGCGGAAAGCTGTTCAACACGGTAATTCCTGCGAGCCCAGATCCTCGAAAGTTGGAAGCGAAGAGGACGTCATCGCGAAGGCCATAAAAAACTCACCTCGCGAGGACATCCCTTTGTCCTCCTATGTCAGCACTGTCGCACGCGCCAGTTGACGCACCAGACGAGGGAGGGAGGGGGAGATAACTCTCATCCACGTGTCCAGTCCGTAGCTTCCGAGGAAAAAAAATCTGGAGGGGGGGGGGGGGGGGGGGGGGGGGGGGGGGGGGCTGATAGCACAGGAGCCTCAAATAAGGATATGACCGCTATAGCGCAGACGCGGCTCAGACGCCCGAAGCGTGGACCTCGCCGCCTTGTGCTACGAGACATAATGGCATCGCGAACAAGGGCGTATCGAGGACGGTCTAGGGCCTCCGTCTGGCAGCCGCACAAGGAAAACCAGAGAAAAGACCGGGTACACCCGTTCACAGTATCCACGGCCCAGCCGCAAAGGCGATGGCGTGCACGCCCGACCTGTCAATGCCGCCGTTATATGTGATTGCCACACTGTCCGAAACCCTGCTTCTTCTCGCTGCTCAGCCACTAAATTGCACAGTACGGGCCGAGGGAAGTGCTAGAAGAGCGGCGCATGGAAAAAACACGCCTGTTCCGGTACTAGTTCCGCGGTAGCTATGGCTTGCATGCTCACTGAGCCCGGTACAAGAAACAACACCACAGATACAGCACGCTCGCCCATTCTCTCCGACCAAGGTCGGTGCCCGGTTGGCAGTCGCCCGAAGGTACGTGCGCGACTATGGGGCCTACGGGCTCTTTCTCCCCACGGAAAGAGGGCTCGCACCCATATCATCATCATCATCATCATCAGCCTGATTATACCCACTGCAGAGCGAAGGCCTCTCCCATATTTCTCCACTTAACCCGGTTCTGTGATAGCTGCATCCACTTCACCCCTGCGAACTTCTTAATCTCATCCGCCCACCTAACTTTCTGCCGCCCCCTGCTACGCTTTCCTTCCCTTGGAATCCAGTTTGTTACCCTCAGCGACCATCGGTTATCCTCTCTTCGCACTACATGTCCTGCCCATGCCCATTTCTTCTTAATTTCTACTAGAATGTCGGTAACTTGAGTTATTTCTCTGACCCACTCTGCACGCTTTCTATCTCTTAATGTTACCCCTACCATTTTTCGTTCCATAGCCCTCTGGGTTGTCCTCAACTTAAGTAGAACTCTCTTGGTTAGCCTCCACGTTTCAGCCCCATAGGGGAGTACAGGCAAGATGCAACTGTTGTATACTTTCCTCTTTAGCGATACCGGTAAGTTGCTAGTCATAATCTGCGAGTGCTTGCCAAATGCGCTCCATCCCAATCTTATTCTTGTTATTTCCTTTTCACGGTCCGGATCTGCGGTTACTACCTGTCCTAAGTAGACATATCGCCTACTACTTCCAGTATTTCGCTACCTAATGTAAACTGCTGTTCTTTCCCGAGGCTGTTGAACATTACCTTAGTCTTCTGCATATTGATTTTCAAGCCTACCTTTCTAATTTTCCTGTCTAGGTCATCAATCATTATTTGCAGTTCATCCCCCGAGTTGCTTAGCAAGGCAATGTCATCAGCAAATCTCAGATTACTGAGGTATTCTCCATCTACCCTTATCCCTAACTGCTCCCATTCCAAGTCTGAATACTTCCTCTAAACAAGCTGTGAATTGTACTGGGGAGATTGTCTCCTTGCCTAACACCTTTCTTTATGGGAATTTTGTTACTTTCTTTATGCAGAACTATGGTTGCTGTGCAGCCACTATATATATCTTCCAGCACTTTCACGTACGGCTCGTCTACCCCTTGATTTCGCAATGCCTGCATCCCCGCCGAGGTTTCAACTGAGTCAAATGCTTTTTCGTAATCAATGAATGCTATGTATAAGGGCTGGTTATATTCCGAGCATTTTTCTATCACCTGACTGATGGTATGGATATGATCGATAGTAGAGTACCGGTTCCGAAACCCTGCTTGATCCTTTGCTTGATTGCAGTCTAAGGTTGTCCTGATTCTATTAGCGATTACCTTAGTAAATACCTTGTGACTGCGTTAGGACTTAGTCTCTGCGTTAGGACTTTTCCATGTCCATTTCCGGTTCTTCCGTTTGCTGAAGAAGGTATTCATGATTCGTAAGTTATTGCGCTCTGCAAACTCAACTAGTAACTCCCCCCTGCTATTCCTAGAACCAATGCCATAGTCACCTACTGCCTTGTCTCCTGCCTGTTTTTTCCCTACCTTGGCATTGATGTCGCCCATTAGTACAGTATACTGCGTCTTTACTTTTCGCATTGCCTAGTTAAAAGATTAAATGTACCTTCATATCAGAGCGGTAATATCCCTACATTAGCTTATTTTACCCGTGCTTTCTTCGAATCCAATATGCCACCTCTGAAGCACTCCCGCTATCCTCCCCTAATCCTTTAACTTCCATTTAATTATTTTTAGTTAGAAACCTTGTCCACATTCTTATAGTTTTTATCCTCCGAAACATCCCCACGTTTCGTAGGTGGTCTGATGCATTGGAAGGCCTCGCCATAGAAAACGAAAAACTTGAACACTTAAGGCCCGATGCGATAGCATCGTCGTACGAACATCATGCACTGTTGCCCAGTAATGGCCTTAATTAGTTGCAAATTGGTAGTCCTTATTAGTACTAGGCAGTGCTAATCAGTGGTCTTAGTTTTCATTGTGTTGCTGGCTGTTCTCTACGTCGCGGTGTGAGGCGGTCGCATAAGGCCCAACTCTACAACGAATGCTCCTCATCAGTGGAGCAGAGGTAAAGCGTCGGACTCGTGTCCCGAAAAGTCAGCGATTCGATTTCGCCTGACCGCCGTTCTTTTCTCCGGCGAAAGTGCTTTTCTTCCTTCAAAGACACGTTGTAATGCTGTTTCGTTGGTGCTGTTGGGACCCTCTGGATGTCGTCACGTCCATGAACTTGAAGACTCTGTCATCATGTGATACACCCCACTGACAAACAAGCCCTTGTCCATGCCACTTGCCAACTTTATACTACGAAATTCCTGGTCGAGAGGTTGACATCACAAGGTCAAGTACATCTCGCCCTACTCTGATTGGCCGGCGACGTGTGCCAGTCACTTATCTCTTTAGACCAATCAAATTTTCAGATCAGACGCAGGCCGCCACCGGATCAATCAGAGATTTTCCAATGAAGGATGTTTTTTTCTATTTCTCTTCCCAAACATATATGCGCGCTACTTATAAGACACAGGAGACATTGACACAAGCCACAAGCGCAAACTTACAGCTGTTTAATTATCGATGTGACATTTTTATACACACATGGTACCAGAACCACACACGCACACAGCTTCCATGCATCCACGTAAGCATTTATTCGCATCTGTACTCCTACCACTTTTTTTTTTAGCATGCGACAGATGTACTTGCACACCTTCACTTGTATATATGCACTTATATATATAAAAGAAATTCCGTAATTTCACTTTCGATTCGCTTTTTTGCTTTACTAACTAAAGCAGTTTTGTCAATAACGGATTAAAAGATTGGTAGCAACGGGTGAAATGTAGCACAAGAATCCCTGTGTGGGTAAAATTACAAGATAATTAGTAAGCCATTTAGAAATACAGCCGATGCAAACAAAACTGCAAGATGGACAAAACTGTGATAGTAAACGAGAAGAAAGAGAGAACAGAAAGTAAACTTGCGGAATTTTCTTTACTAACGGCACTAACTACACTACTTGTCGCACCCACACATATACAAAAGAAAAAAAAAATCACGGAAGTTCAACTGGGAAGAAATGCTCACGTGTATGCATGACAGGTTTTGCAATCATGAACTCTTCCGCGCATAAAGAACGTGCCGTCAATAAGTAATAAACAGTTGTAAGTTTGCGTTGTGTCGCAAATTAATTTGACCTCCGGCGTTTTTTTAACTACTACGTTTTAGGAAGATTATCTACCAAAGGGTGTCCGTGTTAGCATTTCCTTTATTTCTCGCGTATCGTCACGCGACACGTCAACGTTGAGCCCATGATCGGTCTAGATGTGCGACTTAACGAGGCCACGTGTCCTTCGACCTATCGGAGTTCTCGTGACAGAGGCAGGACGCCACCCACGCTTTCCCGGAATGTGAACTTAATGCTTGAAACGGCACTTAAGGTAACATGTCCTAATGAGAGGAATTCATAGAGCCGTTTTTTGTACCAGAGTCAAATTTAGAAGATTTGCGTGGAGCCTATAATATAGCTGTAAAAAAAATGCTCTTGAAGGGTGACTCCTCTATGCTCCCTTCCCGATGACGTCATCGGGGCTTTCTGAGAGGGCCCATTCATTGGACGTTCCCATGTGACGCGGGCAGAACGAGGCATGGTCGTCGCGAAGTCTGCGTGCGCTGAGTATAGTTTTGACCACTGATATGTTCTGTGCTGGCGAATCTAGCTTAAAATATTTGCGCTGCAGAGATGACTGATGAGACACAGATTGTCCGTGCTATAGATTTGGTAAACTTTTCATGGGGACCTTTAATACGCTGCGCCCTCTTTTGCACGCAGCAGGAAGCAACTATGGCGGCGCTTTTATCGGCAACATTCCACACTGAAACTCCTGTACTTCGTAAAATGTGCGCTAGCTGAAACTTACCTCAGCTCGCCACACCTAGCGCCGGAGCAAGTCAGCAGGATACGCTGCTCACTTCTAAAGGTAGCCCAAAAGGACTGTTAAGACTTTACAATGGCTAAGTGTCGTGCGTTGTAGAGCTTTTTTCTATCCGCGCCCCGCAGGGCAGCCAGCGCTGGGAATGCAAGAACTTGGAATCCTGTGCCAGAGTACAACGAAGCAACATAAGCAGGACGGGGACGTTCGTGCGTCGCGGAAGCAAGTCTCCGCGACCCATGAAAAGCAAGACACATTCACTCTCAGACCACACTTCGGAGGTGCAACTAGGACTCATTTATCGCTAGCTGGCTCGACAGCCATGCGCAAGCTTGCTTATCGCGTGTCCTACAGGACTTTTGTCCCCGATATAGTGCACCAGCAATGGACGTCGGCACAAGCGGCTGCTGTACGATGGACTCGGGGACCGGCGCAGAGGCACATCTCCTATCCATGAAAACTGTACGGGCGGAGAAAGAGCCCCGTATCGCTGGCGACAGACGTATACGCGCCCCCGCTTCGGTCCTGCGGAAGCGGCGGAGATCACAGTCCTGGCAAACATCCGCCGAAGGCGACGTTCGAAGCTCAATCGAAAGCTCAGTCGATCACAACTCACAACTACAATCGCTTCCGGCAACATGATCAGTAGCCCCTTCGAAGGCTGGTTCGCTCAATTTTACGAGGGAGGCGCACAGTACGCGTGCTAAACGGGCAGCGCACGGCGATTCAAGTGCGATCACGAGCGACACTTGAATCACCACTACGCCGCTCCACTGACACCGCGAACGCGGGCTCGTGATAGAAGTGGCTCAGGAAATTCGAATGCACTGCCGTGCCTTTTCAAAGGGGGGCGCGCATTCGTGGCTGACTCACCAAACCAGGCTGACGCTACGCCCAAGACCCTCACAGCGAATGCAGCGCGTAGAGTCAGTAGAGTGCAGCTCATACACAGGCAGCGAGATACTGTACCAGCTCACCACCACAAACATCTTAATCAACTGTCCACATCATGAAAAGGTATAATGCTTTAAGCAAAATGGAAAAAATGGCATCTGCTGTTATTCATATCGAAAAAAAAAAATCTGCACGTTATGTTTCCCTTTTCCCATTTTGTTGAATGCCGTACGCAATTAGCATGCGCAAATTAGAGACTAAGGAGAATAAGACTTTTTTTAATGAAAGTGCCTGGTAAGCAAAGCTGCGCACTCAAGACCATCTGCGTTAGTGCAGATTGCTTCGATATTTTGGAGCACTACATTTTTTTTTTTTTTTCATATCCCGACAGCATTGCGAGGCGTTACACAAAAATGGTATTCAGCTCTTAGTTATTACTTAAAAGAGTTACTTGAAACCGGCGTCAACAAGGAGAGATAAGGTAGAACCGCCTTGTATACAGGCAATTTCGGTGGGCACCAAAAAATAAAAACACTGCTCCAGTTCCGCCTCTCTCCTATATATATAAATCTCTCTCTCTCTCGCACGCGCGCGCGTGCGTGTGTGACATCAAAGGTATAATAATTGGACGGTGACGGTAACAGTGGCCTTGCTGCATACGCATGGGCGTGGAAACTCATCCTAGCATCAACGGGTGGTTTCCATAACCAAGAAGCAGGCAGAGTCAAAGCCTTGAGCAGTAAAGTACCTAAAGAACAAAGTTCTCTCATGAGACCTCGGGAAGTAGCTAGCAACGACGAGCGAGATATCAGCGCCAGTCAATTATTGTGCACGCAGAGACACCTACCGCGAAGAAGCACAGTGTGAATACGGCCACAACTGCGTTATCTAAGACTGCCTCCGACCGGCTACTGGGCAGTACTCACGATCCAGATACGACGAAGCCGAGCTCACTTCTCAATACACTGCGCAACGTGACGTGTGCGAGTTGTTGCGACGATCGGCCAAGGCGCGACATCAGACGGACGGCTCGGCGGAGGCACCGAAGCTGCAGCCTTGTCAGAACGAAGATAACTCCACGAGACCAGCAGCTATATTTACTGATTTGCACGGACGACGTTCAGACGCCCTTCGCAATCGAATGCTAAATAAATAAAGCATAAATTATACATCCAGCACTGGAGCATATAGAGCCTCAAGAAAAAAAAAGGTAAATTATTAACACACTAGGAGGACGTGCAGTATCAACTTAATTACACCAATTCTTTGAAGATATTAGACTCCCTAAACGACAACTGAGCTCCGAAAGAAAAAAAAAAAATATATACGAGAAATCCTGAACGGCGTGCCCTCCTTCAATCATGACAGATATTACGACGGCTCTTCGACATCGAAGCATTCGTTAAATCTATTTTCTATTTTACAGCAATGATAAGTGAAGGTGAGCAGCAAGTTACCGCGAACAGCTCGTGCAGGATCCCCTGCAAGAGCATGACAGAAACGAGCGGATCGTTCAAGAGTACAGCCACATTTTTCCTCCCCGCACGGCAGATGCTCCGCGAGTGTCCGCATTCGCGCGCGTAATTTGGCGTTACCTAATAGCAGCAAACGCGGAGGAATGCAACGCTACAAGTGGTCTTTCTGGTGCGCCTCAATTTCCTACCAGCCCCTCGCGGCGTGCATCTTCAGGCACAGCCAAAACTGGACAGGAGCACGACGCGCCCCGTACAAGGCACCCAATGCCAGCGAGCGGATCCTCAGCCGAGGGAGCGGCTGATAAATGCACGAAGCTAGCTATTTATTGAAGGCCTTGGATATATTTCGACCTCCTGGCATCCTAATAACGTGCACCGAAATCTCAGGGCATGAGCACTTTTGCATCTAGCAGCCACAAAGATGCCATCAATACGGGAAGCCGCGACCTCGTGACGCTGCAACCAGCGATAAGGCACCCGAGTTGGAGCGTGGCAACTGCATACGCAGCTTCTACCAACTGACAACAGCCACCGGATTACGTGTGCTCAGTCATCGAACCAGAATTGTGGTCCCGACGCTTTCGCGAGCGCGTTCACACGCTAAACGTCGCCCTACCGAAATAAAGTCGATGGCAAAATGTGCCTACGTAATTGTCGGCACACTTGCCGTAGAACGAGAACAGCGCCAAGGTTCGAGTGTTTTGCTTTCTTGAGCTGCGCTAATATATAGCACTAACCTATACGGGAAAATTGGCTCATTAAATGGGAGATCTCAGATTTTTTTTTTCTTCC
The DNA here is from genome assembly GCF_055883805.1 of Amblyomma maculatum. Lineage (NCBI taxonomy): Eukaryota > Metazoa > Arthropoda > Arachnida > Ixodida > Ixodidae > Amblyomma > Amblyomma maculatum. Next base: position 68,255,174 of record NC_139344.1, on the reverse strand, counting down.
TCTATAGCAGGCGGTTCAACAACTTCTCGAGCAGAATATCTAGTTGCACAAAGATGGAGCCTACGACAGTCAGACACAAGTTTTGTTAATTCATTCGTGCATTCCTTCACATCCTTAGCTACTCTCCGCGCCCCTTCCACGTCAAAACGCTTTATTCGCGCTAACGTAAATACCGGATGCTACAAAGAACACGTTCGAAAATTCCTAAAGATATGAAGGGATCAACAGCCACCAAGAATAAGCAGTTTGAAATATAAAGGAAAAAAAAAAAAAAAACGAGAACAAGCTCTCATCTACGGCGGACGCGAGTTAACGTAAAACTACTACAAACCTAATTAACTACCAAACCGTACGGAGAATTAAAACGACTCAGACACGGACTCCGGATAGTTTGGACAACCTGAGATCCTTTAACGTGCACGCACTCTACATGGGCGCCTAGCTTTTCGCCTCCATCGGCCGGGATTCGATCCCTCACTCTTGGGTTCATCAGTCGAGTGCTATAAACACTGAGCCACCGCGGCGAAACCGGAAATCCCCGTGTTTCAGCCACGGCGAGAGTGGCGCTGCCGAATATCTAGGTAACTATGATATTACAGTGGGCTACAAACATCTCACTAAATGAAGAGTCCAACTAAAATAATAACTCTTTCGAGACCACCTCATAGGCCACAACACAGCATTGCGATTTTGCGCGCAGTCAAGCTAATTTCCGGAGTTATCAGTTATGAGCTCTCTTTTAGCCTGAATCGCTTTGGGATACAAAACACCATAAAACTGAATAAACCAAATAGGATCTCCCTTTGCCAGGTTTAGATCCTTCGTTCATAGATTGATAGAGAATTAAATTTCCGAGCGCAGGACCACGTCTTTTCTACTACTAGGGGCAAGCTGGGGAACCAAAGTTTCGTTTTCGACATAGTTGCCCGTTTTCTTCCCAACAACCGGAGAAATGTTTGCAAGGAGAACGATAGCTCGGATGAAGAAACATGGCATCTAGCTCGCGTCAAGTGCCGAAAAAAAAAAAAGAAAAAAAAAAAAACGCCATCAGCAGCGTAATTGAACCGATTGGACTGCAGATTTCTTACACGAGATGGGCAGCAAAAGAAAATCATGATATCAGCTCAGACAATCATATGGGCGCACTACTCGGATAGCGAACTATTCCACGGAAGTGAGCCAGTTTCAGTTTCCGCTCGCTCTTGAGCAGGCCCTATATTTTATTTGGTAAGGTTTCCACAACTTATGGTAACGACATCCTGCCGCCAGAATCAATGCAGGAATGCATTCAACGGTTACATTTTCACCTCCTATTGTCCGTCACGGTTCCGTCCACTAAGGCAAAACGGCGTCAAGAAGTACACTAGAGAAGTGCACTAGATCCAGGCCCAGGAGTTCCTTTTATTTTTTAATTGCTCGTGTGTTATTGCAGTGACTTCAAAATAACGTCAGATGAAGGGACGCTCACTGTGAACAATACTCTTTACTACATCCAATAACGACATTGTGAAGACACAAGATTGCTATAGTTTGGGACAGGTTCTAGTGAGTACGCCCTGACGCCATGGTCTGCAACTTATTGGACAAGTGGCCGCATACGCGGCTAGTGCTTGAACGACCACTTTCTCCTTTCGGATATCCCCCTCATTAACTGCCACCCGCTATGACCTCACGTAATGACGTCGTCTTCGGCGAAACCTATCACGAGTGCTGCTGCCGAGAACACGATCGAGGCGCAACCTTTGAGGACAGAAGAGAAGCAAGGGCAATAAGGCCTTCAAAAACGACAAGCGAGAGCATTGAACCTCAACGCGAATAAAAACGCCTTCGGAAGCAACGAGCGATAGCGTCTAATTCGACCGGTCAGCGGGGACGAGAACGCCTTCGCAAGGTACGGGAGACAGGCAGCTAATACGAGCACTGCGCAGGCACCTGACGCTCCCGTCATTTGTGACGTCTTTAACGTTGACGCTAAAATTTCAAAGTGGTTGCCAATGTTCATGCGCGAACTAGTTGGGGTCACTAGTGTTAATAACCCATTTCAAGTCGCTGCCAGAAGTGCATCTTGCATTAATTACATCGCTGCACGACACATCGATGTGACCAGCCCGAATTATGTGTGTTACTTCAGTTACCAGATGCTGTCTTGCCCGCGACAGCGAGGTGCACACGCGTCAATAGAACTGTTTCCTCAAAATCTGTTTGTGGCAGCAGAACATGGATCAGCACGCATGCAGTGGAATGACACAGGCGTGTCACGGATTATAACGCTCATTTTTCGCTGAGACGCCAGCCTGGTCTGAGCGACGATGTGGGCGTAGAAAGTTCACACTCTTTTGTTGTTGTTCTCGACCGAAGCGATACAAGCTATTTGTGAAAACGCAAAAATAAATACGTCCGGACTAAGATTGCGGTTTCTCAATACTGATGATGACAAGCTCTCACTCCTCCATCGCCCTCTCCAGAGCGAGTCGCAAAGAGAGAGAGAAAAAAAAGGAATAACTAAGGCGCGCTAAGAATAGAAGAAAAGCCAGGCCCAAACTATATTTCCTTTTTTCTTTTCTTTCAAAGCGAATTTGTGTCTCAACGCTTCCTGGAACTGCTTTATGAGTGGCATAAGCATCGCGCGCAGGGCTGAGTGGCGAATACTGCTGCCAGAAAGCACGGAAAAATTGTAGATAGATCTGGCAACTTTTTTTTTTTTGCTTCGAAGTTGAAAAAAAAAAAATAAAAGAAAATATATAACAAATTTTACGTGATCTAGGAATTGTTTTTTTACTTCCAAGTTCAAGCAATTTCAACTTGTTTTATTACAAAATTCGGTTTCAGGTATATTTTATACAAAACGTTTAGACGGTGCAAATTATTTGTGCGTAAAAGCACATTTATTTAGCTGCAATTTGATATATGTTACAGCAACGCAGTGCACAATTACATTTGTTAAAAATACCTTTAAAACTAATTAGAATTACCTGCTTTTCATCATCATCATCATCATCAGCCTGATTATACTCACTGCAGGGCGAAGGCCTCTCCCATATTTCTCCACTCAACCCGGTTCTGTGCTAGCTGCATCCACTTGACCCCTGCGAACTTCTTAATCTCATCCGCCCACCTAACTTTCTGCCGCAACCTGCTGCTTCCTTCCCTTGGAATCCAGTTTGTTACCCTCAGCGACCATCGGTTATCCTCTCTTCGCACTACATGTCCTGCCCATGTCCATTTCTTCTTAATTTCTACTAGAATGTCGGTAACTTGAGTTATTTCTCTGACCCACTCTGCACGCTTTCTATCTCTTAATGTTACTCCTACCATTTTTCGTTCCATAGCCCTCTGGGTTGTCCTCAACTTAAGTAGAACTCTCTTGGTTAGCCTCCACGTTTCAGCCCCATAGGTGAGTACAGGCAAGATGCAACTGTTGTATACTTTCCTCTTGAGCGATACCGGTAAGCTGCTAGTCATAATCTGCGAGTGCTTGCCAAATGCGCTCCATCCCAATCGTATTCTTCTTGTTATTTCCTTTTCGTGGTCCGGATCTGCGGTTACTACCTGTCCTAAGTAGACATATTCGCCTACTACTTCCAGTATTTCGCTACCTAATGTAAACTGCTGTTCCTTACCGAGGCTGTTGAACATTACCTTAGTCTTCTGCATATTGATTTTCAAGCCTACCTTTCTACTTTTCCTGTCTAGGTCATCAATCATTATTTGTAGTTCATCTCCCGAGTTGCTTAGCAAGGCAATGTCATCAGCAAATCGCAGATTACTGAGGTATTCTCCATCTACCCTTATCCCTAACTGCTCCCATTCCAAGTCTCTGAATACTTCCTCTAAGCAAGCTGTGAATAGTACTGGGGAGATTGTGTCTCCTTGCCTAACACCTTTCTTTATGGGAATTTTGTTACTTTCTTTATGCAGAACTATGGTTGCTGTGCAGCCACTATATATATCTTCCAGCACTTTCACGTACGGCTCGTCTACTCCCTGATTTCGCAATGCCTGCATCACCGCCGAGGTTTCAACTGAGTCGAATGCTTTTTCCGCCGTCCTAAAAAAATTAACACCAAAGAAGGAACCTAGAGATGGACGCCCCTAATTTTCAAAACTAAGAAGCAATGTACGATATTTGGTATAAATCATAATTGTTTTTAATATATCTATGCCTTTTCTCGACTTTCATTGTTTTCGGTACGTCCGCACTGAGATTTATTGTTGTTATGTCTAATGTTCAAAATGATAATATTTGTGTGATATATTACGATATATGTGTTACAGCATGAGATGTTGAAAATACTTCATTTAATAAGAATTTTTTCCTTGACCTAACAGAATCGCATTTCTTTTTTCGCTGTCCGGAAAGAGCTGACTGCTAGTTAACACGCTTTAGCTGCAGTCTGATGCACACCACTGCCGGCAGCGATATCACGAAGGCAGCGGTTGGTTGGTTGGCTTATGGGGTTTAACGTCCTAAAGCGACTTAGGTTGTGAGAGACGCCGTAGTGGAGGGCTCAGGAAATTTCGACCACCACACGGCCGCCTTGCTTTTCGCCTCTATCAAAACGCGGTCGCCGAGGCCAGGATTCGAACCCGCATCCTTGGGCACAGTAGTCGGGGGGGGGGGGGGGGCAGTTCGATTCGAGACACTGCACGCCCAGCAATACAAATCAACTCACAGTCCGACTGATACCACAAGGATGCGGGTTCGACGGAGGTGAAGCGGAAGCAGCGCTCGAGTGCACATCTGGTTGAAAACTCCGGAGACCTTCACTACGATGTCTCTCGTAATCTGAGCGAGTTTGAGACACTGAACCCCATTGCCCCTCATACTCACCCCTTACAAAAATGTGAATATCTGTCGTCAAACGACAGGCAAGAACTGCTCACAAAGAGCCCAAGGAGAAAGAAGAATGGGGCTATAGTCGCCAAAGACATGCCGACCCACCGGCGAAATGCGAGACGGACAAAACGGGATAGAAATCGCTCGATCGTGCATCCTTTGATTTTGTAGTTCTCTTTCTCCCTCGTGCTACCTTACATTTCTGTAAACACACACACACACACACACACACACACACACACACACACACACACACACACACACACACACACACACACACACACACACACACACACACACACACACACACACACACACACACACACACACACACACACACACACGCACACAGAAGGTGGTGTGCGTGCGTGGGGGGGGGGGGGGGATGGGGGGTGTAGGCTTTCGTCATTCTCCTCTTATGAGACCCTCTAATTCTGCGCTACTTTTCCACGTTTTTTGTTTGGGTTTCTGTTCTCGTGCTCGACAGGTTTTTGCCCCCCGATACTGCAGACAGCGTGAGGTTTGGGAAGCGGGGTGAGGGGGCCGCCTACATGTTGCGCCGCGGTGCCACAGGTGAGAATCAAGAAAAAGAGATCTATTAGATACTCTTATTTCAATTATGTTTACTCACTCTTTGCACGTTGCAGCTCGTCACTGCGTGTCGTTCATACCACGCGGATTTTTGAACGAGTGGTTTGTAGGGAGCACGCCGATGACTGTGCGTTTTTGCGCATTTAATATCCGACCGCATGGAAATCCGAAAATTTATTGCGCTTATTGAGTGGTTACGGAGTTTCACGTCCGAAAGCGACTCAGGCTACGACGGACGCCGTACTGGTGAGCTCCGGATAATTTTTAACCACCTGCGTTTATTTAACGCGCGCCGACATCGCAGACGGACGCCCTGCGATTCGCCTCCATCGTGACGTGGCCGCCCCTAACTTAATTGGTGAGCGCCCTATACCACTGAGACAAGCAACGTTCGAAAAATCGAGCTGCCTTGCAATTTGCAGCTTGTCGCGCACGTATTTTTTGAGAAAGCGCGTTTCGGGCCGAATTTCGCACGCACATCGCGAAGATGACATTCCAAAGCGACCAGCGAAATGCTGTAGTGCCCGGGTACCGAACGAAGGTCGACCCTGCTGTGCGGCTGGACCAAACTGGTTGCCCTCTCTGTGCGATGTGGCAAGCTTCCAACTCGGCGCGTCACACCGCCGATGGGCCGATAACAAGGTCCTCAAGGCCCCTCGCTTTTGTCCCGCCGAAAACCCCAGGATACGCGCTGCTCCATCACGCATCCCATCTACGCCCGCTACGCGCACAAGTCCGCAGTGATGAACGAAACTGCCGCCGGCTACCGACCCCGGAATCGCTATTCTTACCACGACGGACGCCACCGAGGGGGGTGGGAGCAAGCATTTACGACGCACTATCAGTCACCTTCGCCCAGCCACATGCGCAACTCGCTGTAACGGAACTTCCAAAGCACGCTGGGCACCTAGTACCGATTCTGCAATGTGCACTGACATCATCATACAGCACGCAGGCTCCTTGCATTTCGCTTGCATCGAAACGCAGCTAGGGTCAAACCACAGGTCCCCTCGCTATGCTAACCACTGGACTACCGTGGAGAGAGAGAGCTGTGTAACGTCAGAGGTCATCATGCATTAAGGCACTTGAGAACTGCCCTAAAAAGAAGCACGCTTGCTGCATATCGAAGTTTGCATGCCCTTTTAAAAGCCTTTTGTGATGATTCAATACACGTCGACTATGAAGGCTATCGAGACAAAATGTTTCCTCGCATATGTAGTGCGCATTTCTGGCCCGGGGATGAGGCTCCAAACCAAGAAAGAATTTAAAGGGCTACACCACTCTGACATTTTGGCAGCCCAAAATGTTTCCTTGCATATGTAGTGCGCATTTCTGGCCCGGGGATGAGACTCCAAACCAAGAAAGAATTGCCAGGGCTACACCACTCTGACATTTTGGCAGCCCAACAGCATGTTTTTCATTTATTTTGAAGTTGGCAGTGCATCTAATTTTGATGTGGCCTTGTCTCGAGTATATATTGTGTTTATGAGGTCAATTTAACCCTCCAAAACATTGTATAACTTCAAAAAGTACAAAAAATTGAAGCTTGATTTATTTGCAATAGTTATAACTGCAGATGACACAACCAAATTACCACTTTTCTAAGGTTAGATCATTCCAGGACAGATGCACCATACCAGATAATATGCCAGATGTTTTATTTAACTGAAGGTTATTTTAAACCCTTCAAGATATACATCACTGCAGCCTGTGCAGGTAGATAGTGCAGCAAAGCGGACATTATGAACATCACAAAGCTCAATAATTAGGCAATTAAATAAAATTAACGAATGAACTTCTTTTATCTTTGATTTTAGGGGCCAACATTAGATTAAGAAAGTGAAGGCCGACAGCAGAAAAGCTAACTCCAGTTCTTAAATTTTATTACCGACAAAGCAGCTTGAAACATTATAACATCAAAAATATGCATTGCTAGCACGTAAAGCTGGTTTTCTGCAATGCACATTTTAAAACGGCGTCGCTGGAAGTATATTGTTGCAGAAATGAAGCTCGACATAAAATAGGCAAAGCAATGCCATTTTCAAGATGTGCATTGTGGGAAGCCAGCTTCACGAGCTAAAAATGAGCATTTCTGACGTTAAATATTTCGAACTGCATTGCCGGTAAAGAAAATTTTAAAACTGAACTCAGCGTTTATGTTGACAGCCTTCATTTTCTTAATATAACATTTGCCCTTATATCAAAAATAAAAAAGTTAATTTGTAAATTTTAGTGAATTGCTTAATTACTAAGCTTTATCATGTACATAATATCCACCTTGCTGCACAATCAACCTGCACACACCATACTCACATATTTCTCGCAGGGTTTAAAATAATATGTAAACAATTAAACACCCGGTGTAATATTCTCAACATTGACAGCTATGAGTACATTACTCCTGTTTGCTGCATAAGTGCACATTATAACAATTGGAAAATGATTTAAGGATATAAAGCACATAGAATTTGCTTAAACACATTTTCTTAGCTAAAAAAATCAGCAAATGGAATAAACTGCTGAAGTATAGAAAGGCTGAATGTGTAAATGTTTTATTGCTAATTTGGAGCCTCACATGTGTAATCTTTGCATTTATTGTATTGTGTACATGTCATTGTATGAAGTTACAAGTGTGAAGTCTGTACATGGCACTGTTTTGCTTAGTTCAAATTACCAGCGATTTGAACAATGAGGTATTTAATACTACTGATTATTTTCCGAACATCACTCCAGGTATAGAGCATAGATGTTGTAGAACAGTTTTAACATATCCAGAGTACCAAACTTTTACATTCTAGCAACATACCCTATTAAGAAAAACCAGTTCTAAGATTTTATATACATAGATCGCTGTTCAAGTTAATTTGTCCACAGTTTTTAACTTCACAACCAATCACTCTCACAGTGACATTCAAAGAGCTAAATATACACTATTGCCCCAAAACAGATCCTCATGCAACACTAGACAAGACAGGATTTGAATGCAGGTTGTCAACACAAACATATTCAAATTCGTTATCTATGCATTCTCCAACTAGGGTCTAATGTGGGGGAATCTTATCAAAAGCTCTTACAACATTCAAAACTACTGCATCCATCATTTGTGTATTGTTAAATGCAAGAAAAAACAAAAATGCATGTGTATATCACTGATAAGAAAAGTTAAGATAATCTTGCACAATGACACAGTATTGACAGCCTGGTGTCATCTGTGTAGCAGTCACACGCTGTGGGCACAATATGAAGATATTAGTCAGCAGAAAAGTAGTTGGCCAAGAAGCATTATACCAAAATTAAGTCTGCCCATGAGCTCTGCAGCACAAGAAAAGGTGTTCTTTGCATGCCATGCTATAGTTTGATAGGCAGTTCAAAGCACCCATCCCAGTTCTAAAATGAAATCATTCCTCCCTGGTACACCAGAAAACCTCACGCACATTAAAGAGAACTGAACTCAAACTTCTTTCCAGAATGGCAGAAGGTTTAACTGTTTCCAAAGACAGTTCTTGACTAACTTTGAAAAGCAATTGTTTACTCAAAACATCCCAACAGTGCAGTACGTTTACAGGCTGCTGTAAAAAAATAAAGCCTCCAATTAGGAATATAGGACCAAAAGCAAAATAGCAGGACTAAAGCTAAGCTACAAAGCGAAGTGTAGCCATGCTTCTTGCAGGTGAGCATGCTAATAGACCACCATACATTCTTTCTGCCTTTGCTTTACTAACTTGTTTTCATTCTGTGAGCCATGCAGGTCTTAACTAGAGTCAAAGCAAGACGGCACTTAGCAAAGTTCAAGCACCAACCTCTGACAACGAGGGGATGCAGCTTTCAGCTCGGATATTATTTGTCGATCTGCACAAATCTGTTTGAGCTCACTGGAAACAATATACCAAATTTTATGGTAAAAACATTTTCCTACAATACATTTCTCCCTTGAGACTTGTGAAAAGCCTGCGGAGTCAACAAAAAATAACAAAAGACTGATTCAATTTTATAGCATTTCTACTGGCATGCTACAGGTTAAGACATTATCATATTTTTTTTCCACAACACAAATTTTGTTACCAATTTATTGCTATGTAGTTTACATGGGCATGTCTAGACTAAGAAGAAAGTTATATATAAAAAACTTAAAACTAGCAAAATCTCAAGAACGAAATGTCAACAAAGAGCCAAAATAGATTAAGCTGTCATGATGAAATCTGCCTTACAAGATGGTCCAGTCAGAAAACTGGAATGAAGAAATGAGTGAATTGTTTGAGTTTTTCCACTATATGCAGAGCCAATGCAGATCACAAAACAATATTTTTTTAATTATTTCCCATTAGACGCCAAGCTATAAAACTTTGAGATAGCAGAGAAAATGAAGCACACAAGGTGATAAAAATATTTTAATCAATTTTTAGCGATTTTATCTTTTTCAAGTGCATCCCCCCCTTAAAGGCAACTCCAGTGATTGTTTTGATATTCATGTATCCTAAAAAAAATTTTGCTGCGATTTTCCTCTCTGTCTTGATCCATTCTACAAAATTTGGGAGCGGTGCAACAGTTCCTTACTGTGCAAATCTATTTTAAAATACACCTCTTCAGCATCCTCAGTATAGATGATTTTTGTGGGCCACACTGGATTTGCGACGTAATAAACATTGATCACACATTACTTCCCGTTCATGAAGATTTGAGGCTTGCACTAGATGCTGTCCTAGGCTTATAATGAACTGCGTTGTCATTTCCAGTCACTACTTCAGCCATTCAACATGTGCGCAAGTCTCTTCTCAATAATCGACGTCATGTCATCGGTTCGTCAACCTGATCATCGCTTTTGGCCATGAACAGTGTTTTGATTTGTTGTTTCTTGCTTTTTTAAATATAGCTCTACTTAATATTTTGAAATACAGTTTGTTGTGTATGAGAAGCTGCAAAATAGATCCAGGTGATATGTCATAGACAGGATCCTCACGTAGCTGGCCAATACGAATCTGACAGAGATAGATTATTTGGAACCATCAACTATGCATTTTGACTCTTGCAAAATTTGAGTTTTTTGGCAAATATTTTTTCTATGCACAAGTTGCATTTCTTGGCACTACAATGCTGTATTCAATACACTTAAAAGTCACTTAAAAGCCTACCTTTGCCTTTCTGTGAGTCCAAGCCTTCAATTTATGTAATTAAAATACAAATGCTCCAACTTAGAAATGTGCTTGTATAAGAAAATGCTATTTTCATTAATGAATGTAACGAAGGTAAATGATAGACCCGTCAGACAAAATTATATGAATTTCGTTAAAAAGAAAAAAGAGCTGCTTGCTTCTTGTAATAAATGCACTGAATGGTGCCCACCAACAGGCCACCACCAGACTCTGACAATAAAAGAAAACAGCATTTCCATACTGAACAAGTCACCAAATGAAGGTACCATAGGATCCAACTGCTACTAAAGGACCCCAAGACCGAACACTCAAAGAGCTAAGAGTCCTAAGGATGGGATGCAAAGATCTCCAGGCAAGAAACCGATGATGAGCAGCGTGGATGAGTATATAGGAGCACAATGATTTGAAACAATAGAGTCTGATCTGAGCAGCACATGACCAAAAACATTGCAAGAAAAAAAAAAAAGAAAAGACCAACATGCAATGACCTGCCAAGTGCAAACAACACAGATAAACTAGACTGAGAACTACTGGCAGGGTTACAGACCTTTACAACTTTTTTTTTTTTTTTTTAAGGCCCTCTACCTTATATCTCTCTTGTTTCTGTCATTCATAATCAGTCAACATACACCTTCTGAAACACCTGCAGGGCAACAACTGAACAACTTAAGTGCACTAATATGGAAGCTATAAAAAAGAACGAAAAGAAAATGATGGAGGCGAAACGAAGAGGCGTCCGTGTGCTGTACGATGTCAGCGCACATTAAAGATCCCCAGGTGGTCGAAATTACTCTGCAGCCCTCCACTACAACTACTCTTTCTCTCTATCCACTTTCACTCCCACCTTCCTCCCTCCCTTCCCTTACAGAGTGGTTCAGGTGTCCACAGAAACAAGTGCGATAGATACTGCGCCTTTCCCTTTCTTTGAACCAATTATTAAGTTTAGCAGCAAATGTCAATAGAATGCCAATAATCTACAATCAATCCATCGGTTAGGCCCTGCTTGACTTATCAGCAAGAGCAAAAAGACCCAGTCCTTTCCACCACACTATTCTAGTGCAACCTGGTAGACTCCATCCCCCATTGCCAGCACTGGCTGCTGATCTCGAGGAGGCGAGTTTGAACACATCCACGGTAGCCACTCGATGGAGTTGAAAAGTAAGATGCCCACTTGTTGTGCAATGTCAATGCCCATTTAAAAACACCCGAGTGGTAAAAATTTCCGGAGCCCTCCGATGGTGGCATCCTTCATAGCCTTTGGGACATTAAACTCGATAAAACCAAATTCATGCACATGCATTCCCAATGATTATTTTCTATTCACATAAAGTAGTGTAGCTACTTCTAAGCATATCATCTAACAATGTGCTCGATGTTTTGGAGCTTTTCAGATGGCCTGCCTGGGCAGATTTGTCTGTCATAGCAATATTATTAGGCTCTTCTGGTACAATATAAACTTCTCAATGCCGCATGAGTTGTCACATGGTGCGGGAACTGCCACGGGGCAAGTTTCTGGAGCTTTTATATAAAGATAAAATCTGTAAAATTGGCCCCCCTGCACAGATTCATTTCTCCCCTTAGTCACTGTGCAGCTTTGCCTTTGAAGCCAGCAGAGTCAAATCTGCATTTTTCAAGGAATTTGAGACCCGCATCTAAATTTCAGCAGTTTCAAAAGCTGTCAAAAGTGAATTTCAAACGTCAAGGGTATTCAAAGTTTTCGACCACTTGTATGAATCCTGCAGTTCCTAAAATAGATGGTGCTTGACAAACTTGTTGCCACCATCCCTTTTTTGCAACAAAATATTTTTCCAACACTGTTCAGTTCAGGCGTTCAGTCGTGTCCGACTCTTCGTGACCCTATGGACCATGTCACGCCACGCTTTCCGGTCTCTCACTATCATCTTAACATCACATGGCTTCATCTGCAATGCCTCGAGAATGCCATCTAACCATCGCGTTCGCTGCCTACCCCTTCTCCGGCGACCCTCAACCTTTCCCAACATCAAATCTTTCTCCAGCGACTCCTCTCTTCTCATCAGATGACCAAAGTAGTTGAGCTTTAACTTTAGAATTTGACCCTCCAATGAGCAGTCAGGGTTTATGGTCGACAATATCGACTGATTTGATCTTCTGGCAGTCCAAGGAACTCTTAAGAGTCTTCGCCAGCACCACAATTCAAACGCGTCAATTCTTCGGCGGTCAGCCTTTTTCACAGTCCAACTCTCGCATCCATACATCACAACTGGAAAGACCATAGCACGGGTTATACGGATCTTGGTTGGCAGACTAATGTCTCTGCTCTTTACTAGGCGGTCAAGGCTAACCATTGCTCTCTTTCCCAGAAGCAGGCGTCTCCTAATTTCATGGCTGCAGTCTCCTTCCGAGGTAATCTTGGCGCCCAAGAACAGAAAATCTGTCACAGCTTCCACTTCTTGTCCATTGATGCTCCAGGACTTGATAGGGCAAGACGCCATGATCTTCGTCTTTTTAATGTTCAGTAACTCAATACTGAAACTGTAAATACACCTCAGGGAAGGCCTTCCAGCCAACGCTGTCTAGGGACTTTCATGATGTGGTTATAACCCCCTCGTATTGGATAGTACAACACTGCAGAGGTCTGGCAGCTACAAGGAAATTAATCATGGATTAACCAGCACGTTACGACAATTGGTCAATGCCATTACCTGGACAGCCTCCTTTGATGACATCTGTCACTTCGTTCTGGTTTTGTATTGGACGGAGATGACATACCTACCATTTTTCATGTAAAAGCTTACGTTCTGTTCACCCACAAAGTATTGGCGAAAATTGAAATAACATGAAAAATTAATTCCCGCTGTTTCTCTTCTCCTTCAATCGCCAAAGTAAAAACTTCTGTTAATCTGGTGCATTTTTTAAGCTTGAGCAGGAAGAAAGTTTCCAAACAACAATGACAGCACACGCCCCCTTACCGCCACAGAGGCAGGTCTCGTGTGTTTTCTTTTACGAACTGTCACCTTCCTCGTTTCATCTAACGAGCAGTTCAACAAAAATGCCGAGAGAGCACTGAATCTCGTAGAAACAGCTCGAAACAAACAGGAGGAAGCGAACCGAGGACAACGATTACAAACTCGTCAAAGCTTCTGTTTTACTGAATTTCGCCCAGCTACCTGTAAGGTACAGAATCAGAAATGGAAAGTGCAGAAGGCGAAGTACTTTGATTCAAATGGCTTGAAGCTGCTGTAAGGTGCGGTGTGCGAGAGAAGCACCACGACAAGTAGTGGTCGCACGGGAATGATTACGGCGACAAGATACAACGCAACATGAAGTTTCAGCCAATATAATCGATTTTCAGCCAGTGTGATCCGCTAGTTTTCCATGTTGACAGCTCACCCTGCGGTCCGGCCAGTTCGGCGCTAAAGGAAAGCGATTTCGCAGGCGTCAGTGCGGAGATGAATAAAACCACAGAAACGCAGCATGCAGTCCTTTTCCGATGACTTGTTTTGTTACCACGCAAGGCTACACAAACGACACGAACAATCCCAGTAATACAAGCAGAAAAAAAATATCTTTATATATTTTTTTCGACAATTTTGCATGGACGTAGCACAAAAGGTCAGCGACACCTGTTCGAGCTCGCGGCGCTTTTCGAGCAGCTGCTGCTTTTTTTTTTTTTTTTTTTTCTTCTTCTCTTTCGCTACTCGTTTTGCCCGCACAACTGCATGACTGTCCTCTACAAAGTGTACTATGGCAAAATTTTGAAACGATACAACGAGGCAGAACGTCATGGAAAAAAGAAAAAAAAAAATACCGCATGCTAGGCTTACCGCGGTAGGCAAGTGATAATCTTCATCGTGTGCAGTTTCTACGTGGTTTTCCAGAAGGTCTCTGGAGTGCAGTCAGTCACGTGTAGGCACCCACTGAGTGGTGAATGCTGTGTGCCGCGCGACGCGCTAGGTAAAGAGAGAGTGAGCCACCTCCATCCAACCGCCTTGCGATAAGGCGGTCCGTCGGTCCGTCGGAATTTTTCCACGTATCCTGCGACTAAGCGATGATAAGTGGGCACAGCAAAACGGTTGACAGCAGCGACACTGACCCGAGTTTCTGCCCGCATAATCAACCTGCAATTTGCAAATTATTAGGCTAAAGAGCATATGCCCACACAACATTCCCTCAGAGACCTACCTTTAAGCGCGGAAGCCGAGTGAGACGCGAAAATAAAATAATACGCAACACAAAATGCTTGCAAGATGTGCGTGATGTCACATAGAGCCCGAGCCAGTTATTGGACGCAGACAGAACTTCCGCTACACGACTCGACTTTGTCGTCTGCTACTTCCGATGTGTCGGTCCGCGGCTGACGAGCTCTTTTAGCCGGGTAGTTATAAAGTAGTAATAAAAACTACTGACACATGTCTTACCACGGCGCGAAAGTCAATGGAGTAGTTTTTCTTTAATTACTACCAGGGTCAAATATATTTTAGCTTCGACAAAACCATGCCACTCAAAAGAAATGTTTATTTTTTTCAGCAATCCCCAAAAACGACACACATCAAAAACTGTTCAAAACATCTTGCTCTACACACGATGCATTAGCAAAAGTGTCATATAGATGGACGCAGATGACCAGCTAACCACAGGCAATCTCACAGGTGGCCAAAATATCAATGAAAAAGCTGAAAACCATTCTTTTTATGACACACTTTCATTGTTTTGTGCTTTTTGCATTCTAGCAATAAGGCTGTGCGTATCTAGCAATAATACCTGAGCACCAAAAAACCTAATATAAACACATGGAGACGGTCTAGTTGAGCGTTTGTATCACAGCATATCTGCAAACCCGCCCTTGATGCCCCCAACACAGTTACACGTCAGTACAAAATGCCTCTGTTCCGGACATACAGAACAGGTCACACAAAACAAACAGGCGGATGCACGGAGTACACAGTGTTATGTGTGCGTCAGCGGCACTAAGGTGTGGCTTCGTCAGTGTAGCAACTGTGCAGTTACGTCTCGCTTCTTTGAATGAGCACCTGGAAGCATCTGCTCAAGTCTAAACACGGCACAGCTTCACATAACAAGCGCAGTCAAATCCAGCTCTTGGCTCTTTTTTTTTTTTTTTTTTTTTTTTTTTACGACAAAATAGAACAGCTTCAAGATGTTCACAGTTACAACACGACACAGACAAGCACCAGTCCATTTTCAGTCGATCCTAGGCTTGCGGTTTCGGGCCCGTGGCGTTCCTTGAACTTCCGAAGCACCGTTGTTCGCAACCAGCAACTCTCGCACAAATCGAAACCGTGAGAGGAAGAGCTTCCACACGATGTACCATCCTGGAATATACATGCAAAATTTTAATTTAACATAAATTCTCATCGGACAGTAGCGGTGGACAAATAAACCGTGACCATACTCCGCTCCGAACGCGATTCTAGAATACAATGCCCAGACAAAGGAATAATGAAACACACTACACGTGAGACGCTAATGAGAAGTTCGACTATGCAGTCAATGCAACACGATAAATTAAATGTATGGTGCAAAAGTACAACTGTCTAACCTGGGGCTACATTAACGACAAACGACACTTCTAAGATTAAACACACGTGTACTGTCAACGAGATTCAGTCATTTTTTTCGAACTCATGCTTTGCAAGCGCTAATTGACAACGCATAATTTGCTATTGTGCTCACCTACGCACACGAGCGAAAGAACGAGGAGTAAGGCGACAACAAATGAAGCTATGGCTAAAAGAAAACTTAACATTCTTCATCACCAATTTGAGTATCTTCGTTGAGATCTTTAAAATATCACTCGCGTTTATTCCGTGGAAGTGGCCATATTGAGTGAGAAAAGAAAAGGAAGCGCCATCCATGTACACTTTCGACCACGCTTTCGACACTTCCTTACACACATTTTTATTTTCAGTTCATTACTGAAAACAATAACTACAATGTTATACTTTTATAATATATAAAATAAAATAAAGGTTGTAAATAAGGACGTGCTTTGTTGTGGTAGTTATTTTACTAAAAAAAAAGAAGTTGACAGCGCCACTTCTCGTTTTATAAGGGTTGATCGTGTCTACTTCCAGAAGTGGGCATTGCAGCAGTCAGCGATTTGTGTTATATCATGGCTCTCGAAGAAGTCTCGAAGTTGAATTTGCGCTCTGGTTTTGGGAAAGCATCGTTGGACCGGCAGTATCTTCTTGCCTTTAGTGATGTTTTTGGATCCAATTTCAAATGCCACACACAACTGGCCCTTCCTCCGTTCTCAAATGTAAGTAAGCCTGACCTCCTCTTATTTCCCATGTTAACGTTGGCGCCTTTTGAAACCTGCAGCCTCAGGAAGGAATGGCAGCACTGTTGAAAGACGAGTCTGGGAAGCAAATCAAGATCCATTATGACAAGGGCACGACTACGCTTGCGTTTAAGTACAGGGGCGGAGTTATCGTCGCTGCAGATTCTCGAGCCACGGGTGGAGAGTACATTGGTAAGAGCCAACGCACGGATGGTGATGTGTGGTGCGCTGTTAACTTATTTTGCTGTGGTTGGACGTAAGGCCTTGCCAGTTACTGATGATAAATACTCAGCCGCCTTACAGGGTACAGTCGGTTTCGTCGTGCTGTAGATTGTGTATGTGGCTGACATAGCACAGGTAGATTACTGCAGTTATTTCCATTTAATTTGGCGAAGAAATTCCGCTAAATCGCAGTTACACCGTGCAGGGTTCATCCTATAAGCACGGGATAAAGCATGCTCTTGTTTGTAATTTATTCTTTGTGGTGGTTCAGTCGAATGACGCTGCAAAAAAAAAAAAAAAACACTCTGGAAAAAACATTCTCTCTTTGTTATCATGTAACCACAGTAAGGAACAAAACTTCCGAATGTTATTCGTGGTGTAAAAGCAAAGCGTGGGTCACATATTGAAGCCATGATGCGTGGCTGAAATTATTTTATTTGATGTTTTTCTGCCATCAGCATAGTCCCTGCAATACGTGGATTCAGAACAGTTGGGTCTAGTATACCTGTCGAGTGAAAAACTAGTTTTCGGGTTCATGTGTATGTAGTTGGGCCGAGTAAAGTAAGCGGAGGAGCTGTTCAAGTTAACGGGCCTGCAGAGGGTAAACTTGCTTGACCTGCTTGACTAAAACCATGTACATACCTGCCAGGTCTCTCGAATTATCCGGGAGACTCCCGAATTTTGATGCTTTTGTGTGATTGTATGACCAAAACAGAAATCTCCCGGAAACGCTCCCACGTTTGGCCAAATCCTTTTTCTGTCTGGCCACATAGCTCTAAGGTTATCTACCGATTGACATCGTGATCAGTGAAAAGTCTAAAAAGCATAGTCGGCCAAGCGCAGTTGTTAAAACCTGCCAGAACTACTTTCACTTTGCTGTTTGAGACTGTAGCGCCGCCACCGCTTCGGGTGGTTCAGGCGTGGCGCTAAGGTCTGGTTTTGTCTAAAGTTCTAGTGGCTTAATTTCTGCCTATAATGTTTCTACACTATCATCGGTTTTTGCTCAGGCAACTTCAGTGTTGACTTTGTTTTTTGTTAAATGTTTGTTACCTTCGGCAGCTCAGTTGCATGGTCTAGTGCAGTTTCCAAGAGGTGTGCGTTGTGTGTTGTTTAGTGCCGCGTTAACGTAGTCTTCGACCGTGTCGCTAAGAAAAAGCGCAAAAAATATCTTCAGGTCTTCCTAAGGCAGTATACTGCTGAGTTTGGATATATTGTGCCGTCTCGGAAAGGTGAGCATCATGCGTTTTGCACAGTTTGCAATTGTGACATCAGCATCTCGCACGGCGGCAGAACGGACTTGGCTACGCACATTTCGTTGAAGAAGCACTCAAGCAACCTTCAGTGCCAAGACAAGCAACAGCGTCTCCAAGATTTCTTCGGTGCACAAGACGACAGCGATGTCATCCGTGCAGAGTGCTTGTTTACCGATTTCTTGTTGGAGCATAACGTCCCGCTGAACGCCTCTGAGCACGTGGGACCTCTGTTGCGCAAAATGTTCCCAAAGTCGGATGTTGCGAAGCGCTACGCATGTTCTAGAACCAAGACGACAGCTATTGTCGATGAAATGCCGCGTCACGCACAAGAGATCGCGGTGAGTGCCCTGAAAAAGTTTTCAGTTGCCGTGGGTGGCAGTAACGACAGCCAAGCGCAGCTGTACCCGATCGTGGTTACATATTTTGTTTAAGAATTGGGCGTGAGCGATAGCAAACTTCTTGCGCTGAAAACCCTAGAGGGCCAGTCAACTGGGTGCAATAGAGAGATTTAGCTTACCATGATCCGCGATCCGCCACCGTGGCTCTCTACCGCGCATGGGCGGGGCGGTCAAGCTGATTGGTCCCGACGCAGCAGGTCTGTGTGCCGACATCCAGCACGTGGCACCATCTGTCGGCGTCAAGGGGGTCTGGGCATGCGCAGTGGAACGCGCGGTGGCGGATCCCAGTAGCGGATCGCGGATCACGGTAAGCTAAAACTCTCTAATATCGCTAGATTGCTGGTAGATATTCTGAATTCCTTGGACATACCATTGTCTAACTGCATAGCTTTTGGCTCTGACAACGACAACGTCATGCTGGGAAAAAAAAAGACATAGCGGCAGCGCTGACTGAAGCCCATGAAAACGTTATTATAATTGGCTGTCTGTGCCATTTAATCAACATTGCAGCAGAAAAAGCGGCGTGTTGTCTCCCAGCAAAGGTGGACGAAGTCCTCGTAGATATTTTTTTTTTTTTATTTGGAAAAAAGTGCAAAAAGAAAAGCTGCCCTTAATCATTTCCAAGAATTGCATAACGTTGAGTACTGAAAAATTCTGAAGCACGCGCCAACCTGATGGCTGTCTCTTGGGAAATGCCTGGAAAGGTTACTGAATCAATGGGGACCTCTGTTCAGTTTTTTTCCTTCATGAGGTGAAAAAAGAAGCCGCAAGTGCATAATTTCTGTCGTACTACCAAATTCCAAAGACTCCAGTGGTGTCGGCGCAAAGTACAGAACTGGAACACATGCCGTGCAAATTGAAGTTAAAGAAGGCAACAGGTGCTGCACCAGTGGCAGTGAAGAAGGCTAAGGCCACTGATATGGTGGACAAGAGTAGACCACCATGCATAACACGTGAAGAGAGACTGTTTCAGTTTTTGAGCTCGGACCTCAACAAAGCGTGCTGTCTTTTTTTGAATAACACCATTCCTGTCTTTGAGGCATTGAACTGTCGGCTGCAGTCTCAAGCTCCTCAAATACACTCATTGCAATCTTTACTTTTTGGGCTTCTTGAAGACCTCCTTTCAAGGTTCGTGCAGCCACGCCTTCTAAAGGAATACAAGGACCTACTTAGAGTCGATTACCATGACAAAGATGGAGAAAAGGATGATGAAGACATTGTGGTGGGACTGGAAGCCAAATGCATTGTTTAGAAACTCAAGCCAAGTGAGCAAGAACAATTTTATGAAGCTGAAGCTGTTCGGAAGTACATGATCGCTGCCTGCGATTATATTAGCCTCAAATTTCCTTTGGCTGACAATGCAGTAATTCTAGAGTCGCAGATCTGAAATCCATCGACACTATTTCCTTGCAGAATGTGCTTTTCTTTGTAGAGCGGTTTCCGCTCTTACTGCCACTAAAGCAGCAAGAGTCGAAAGACCAAGCTTTGAATTCTCTGGAAATGGAATTTGTCAAACTTCAGGTGTTTGACATTCCCCAAGATGTGCTGCAAGAGAAACGTGCTGACAGGCAGTGGAGCGTCATCTCCCGGCTGAAAGGCGCAGATGGGCAAAAGAAATTTAGCCATATCTCAGCAGTAATGCTTGGAATCCTCTGTATACCACACAGCAATGCTGAATGTGAGAGGCAGTTCAGTGTTGTAAAAAAAAAAATCTCACCCAGTTCAGATCATCCATGTCCGACACAATCCTCGGTCACATTCTTTTGGCTAAATGTTGCAGGGGCGAACACTGTTACTCTTGGCAGTACTCAAAGGAATTTCTGAAAAGGGCATCATCTGCCACATCGAAGATTACCCAAACAGTGAGCAGTGATGTGGCACGTCAGTGGTTTTCAAACAAAAACCACCAAATTCCCGCTCTCTTGAATCAAATAAAAACAACTCATTCAATATAAATGCCTAGTAACTCCATTTCCCCCCCCGCCCCCTCCACAGTCCGATGAGATCTTCCTAATTCCTTTTCTGTGAACTTGGCAGGTATGCATGTAGATGCTGTCGAGTTATGGGGAGCTCTGAGATCGGAAAGCTTCCAGCATGGCTAGGGTCATCAGCAAAATTGCATGCTTTCTAGTCCTTATCAACAATAAAAATAAGCAAAGCTCTCTATAATAAAACCCTGCAGGGGCACCTTGTGTAACGAGGCGTTGGTGCTTGGTGCCATCACTGACCTTGAGCCCCCATACCGAAGCTGTCATCCGTGCCATGACAATAGGTTGAGAGTTGGAGGGAAGAAGCCATGAACGGTGGCAGTCAAGGTCGTGGTCAAGCCTTAGCCAACGGGCTTCTCGTCTCTTTACTAGGCAAGGGACTCTGGGACCTTCCTCTGCATATAAGGGTGAAACAGAGGCGACATAATTTAGGAACCCTCAGCTAATTCATACCGCATGGATAAATTTGCTAAAAAACCTGATCGGCCTCTGAAAAGGGGTCGCACCAAATTGAAAAAAAAAACACACACACACACCCACAGAAACCAGAAGCATTTCCAAAGTTTTTCATGGTCCACTCGACTGACAAATCAGTATCCAACCTGTCTGCATTCATCATCGCAAGAACGCTCAAGAACAGCATAGGGAAGAACTGCGAAGCGAAAAAGCAGAAGCGGAGACCTTGCCGAAATAGGCATCAGAGATCAAGTTCAAACACTACTGTGCTCAGAAGATCTTGGTGAGTTGAGTGTACTAGTCGCTCATCACCGCAGCCTCAATCAAACAAAGGGCGTCATTGAGGAGTTTAAGAATAGGGAGACCCTATCGGTTGGGGGGATAGGGTAATAGCGGGGCGCGAGTCCGCATGCGCAGAACCCAAACGTGCCTTGGGTTTCTGGGTCAGCGGACGACTGTTACCCTATCTCGGCGAAATAGCGTGGACCCTATCGCCAGATAAGGTCAGGGAACATGGCAGCGTGCGGCCAAGCGGCGGCCGCTCGCCTCTGCGCACATTCGTTGTTGCCGCTCCATGGTGTCGCGCGTTCACGGCCAACGAAGTTTGTGCTATATCTCATGATGCCCGCACCACCAAATTTAAGCGCTAAAACGCCCCATATTTCCTGATATCTTCCAGATTTACCGAGCTGCTAGACTTAGCGAGTTCGCCTCGTTTGGTTGCCATGGGGGCCAGGCATTGGTAAGTGCAGAAGGTTCAAATGAGGTTTCCCGGCTCAGCCTGGATTGGTTAAGATTGGCCGATTTCGTCTTGTCTGAAGAAAAGTTTATATAACTGGTACAATGACAGATAGTTTTGCACAATGCAATAAAATGGCGTTGTTGGCTTTTGTATTAAATAATTTTCACGGTTTACCGTCTGGTCGTTGCAATCGACGAACGCAAGCCCCGCTTCGCTGCGTCGGGAAAACCCCTATTCTAAAACTCGCCGGCCTGCTCTAACGTTGCACCGTGGCACGCTATTTTCTTCGGGGCCCCAAGCCTTGGGTTCCCCTTTTCTAAAACTCCCTCTGGCGATGAAGAAATCAAAGTTAAACTAGCTGAATAAGGAGTCACTGCAGCCCGACAAATAACCATCTGGAAAAACAATACAGAAATCAAGACCAGACACATAGTGCTAGCCTTCAGTAGCACAACTCTCCCTGAATCTATTCATGCTGCCTACCTTAACTGCAAAGTTCGCCTTTACATTGTAAATCCAAGACGATGCTTCAAATGCCAGTGCTTTGGACAAGAGCAACACACAGAGGAGAGATGTGAATGCACACCAAAATGCATAAACTGCTCCCCCTGTCTTTTCTTCCTATCGCTCCCCTCTATACTTCCCCTCGCTATCGTCTCCCTATCCCTTTTTCTTTCCAGCCGGCCGCCGCTCAGGTGCTTCAGATTTAGCTAGCAGTTGCCGCGGTCGGCAACGCTCTTTTCCTTCTTTTTGATTAAATAATAAACCACTACCAATACCACCAGTGCACACATAGCACATACTCCAGGTCGGGCCCAGACCGGAAAACAGAAAAAGAAATTATAGCTTTGAAGACCACATAAAACTTATCCTACCTTGAGGCAAAGAAATGTCTCTCCAACAGAAAGGTATATCTCTGAAGTGATGACGCGGGGACTGCCACCGCCTTCAGTTTCAGTCTGCACCCGGGTCGATCCGATAGACCTGGTGTCTACATCCAAGTCCCCACCACAAAAGCCGGTAGCACAGTCTACAGGGCTGAAACGTTCGCAAAAAGACCACACAATCCTCGCCGGAAGCCTTCAGGCGCCACCTTCAGCAGCGGCCTCCTTAGCGACAGACACCCAGGACAGCTCTGCTGAACTAGATTTGTTTCCCCACCCCACTAAAAAAGGCAACCCCTGTTCCATGAGACTCGGGCGCTGGAGCAGAGCCTGGTTCAGCGGTGCCAGCAGAAAGACTCACGCAGAGGCCACTGGCCGTCGAGACCGAGAAGCATCCTTCACGTCTACCGTGGAGGATAGGGATGTCGGCGAGAGCATGCTGACATCCAAAACTCAAACCGTGCCGTCTCCGCGGAAGTCCGGCGCTGCGAGAGTGGTAATGGATTCAACTTGTGGTTCACTGCCACTGCAGCGGCGGCAAGACTCCCTAAGAGGGAAATCGTGAGTCACTGCTTCTGAGAATGCACAACTTTCCCCATTTCCCAGATTATCACAGTGGCATATATATAATACTGTCTAACTGTAGAGGTTTCCACAGAAACTACACAGACATAACGGACATACTAAAAACTAGCACCTACAGCTGTGTGCCTACAAGAAATGAACCTTGGACCACAACACACAAGCATCTTAAAAAAAAAATATTTTCTGAAGACAGATTGCAGGCTAGCCGATTTTCTGTAGGCATCGCTATCGAATGCAAGAGGCATCATTAAAACAAACTTAGCTGTCACAGTAAACATGATTAGCCATAAAACAATAGCAATATGCTCTGTATGCATACCACCACACAACACAATTACCATACATAACTTAGAACTTAATCAATTGCCTGAGCCATATGTGATAACTGGAGATTTTAACACACACTCCTCATTCTGAGGAAGTAAACACACTTGATTCCAGGAGACAAATCATAGAGGATTTTATTCTTTCAAAGAACATACTTTTCATGAATACAAGAAAAGCCACGTGTTGCTGCCGCAGCTCTGGGAAAATGGCCTGTCTCGATTTAACCTTTTCATTTCCATATGTTTTAATAATTTTATTTGGGATGTTTTAAGCAACCCTCGAGTAAGTGACCACCTACCTATGGTTTTAAAGTTATCGTCTGCATGCATCATCCCCACAAGGCCATGGCGCTGGAAAATTGCCCTCATCAATTTGGCTCTTTTTAGAACGAAGACCACACTAGGAAACTAATCTGAAATCCTCACAGTAGACAAATAAAAAATTTGTTACATGCCTAAAATCTGCCGCAATAGTTGCCATCCCACAAACGTCTGAAATTGCACGGAAAACATGTAAGGTTTGGTGGACAAAAAAATGCAAATTGGCTAAAACACAACAAAACAAGCTTGGGGCATCTTTTGCAGATACTCCACTGCAGAAAACATGCTCACCTTCAAGAGGGCTAGAACCAAAGCGCGATACATTAGGCGTAATGCAGAGGGGGCTCAATATATACCCTCGATAAACAGTTCGATATCATCAAAGAAGATGTGGGAAAAGGTGTGGAAATTCGCAGGGAATTTTACTCCTTTCACATTTCCAATGCTAACACCACCCGGTACTGAAACAACACTAGAAGAGCAGGCTAACATATTGGGTGATCATTTTGCCACAGTTTTAAGCTCGTCCAACTACACATACACACATTCCAAAAGCTCGAAGTAATAGTAGAAAAACAAAAACTTCCCTTTGGAACAGGCATGCATGAAGACTAGTCAGCTTACTACACCACAAGAATTAAATACAGTACTAACATCCGGTAAAAAGATAGCACCGAGCCCAGACAGTATACATTATGCCATGCTTGCCCACCTTTCTGAGACTGCTATAGAGGATGTGCTAAAATATTTCAATAAAATATGGATGACTAGAGAAATTTCTCAAACGGGGAAGTAAGCAATTATAGTACCTTTTCTAAAACCCTGACAAATCGCCAACTAGCCTCATCAGTTATAGACCAATAGCATTCACTAGCTGTATAGCAAAATCATTGTAAACATCATACTTCAGTCCCGGCGACTTTTGGATATACACCAATGGGGATTCAAAAAGGCATATTCCAGAACTGATCACCTTGTTCATTTTGAGAACACGGTCCCGAGAGCGTTCATCCACTACCAACACTGTGTCGGGGTCTTCTTCGATCTGGAGGAGGCCTACGATACCACCTGGAGGTTCAGTATCCTCCGTGACCTAGCGGACTTAGTTGCATAAAGTTGGTGCGCAGGGATTGCATAAAGTCTGTGCGCAGCAAACTAAGAGCTAGGCGACAAGCTGCTTGGGAAAATGAAGAAAGCAAGCTACATTCTGTAAAGCCCTTTTTAACACTTTCTTGTCCATGGGAGAAGTAGGGGCTTTTGAGTGGTGTCATAATTTTTTTTTTTACAGCAACTTGCTTGGTACAGGAGTGTATGGTAGCAAATTATAGAGAAGGAAATTCTTTTCACAATGGTATTAGTCACAGTTAACATCCTTATTGCATAGGTGATGATAATAAATTATTGGAAAAAGAATTGCAGTTAAAATAAAAAATTTATAAAAACAGCAAAATTTCTTTACACTAATAAAACAAACAAAAATTTAAGATATGCGTTTTTTTAGAACAGGGACCGAGGTAACAATTATAAAAACAGCAAAATTTCTTCACACAAATAAAACAAACAAAAATTTGAGATGCGTTTTTTTAGAACAGGGACCGAGGTAACAATGCTGCAAATTCTAGCTTTCTAAGTACAGTATTACTCAAGTTAGGAAAGAAAACATTAGACCATGTGACTGCGGTGATGATCGGTTCATATGTTCAATCAGAGGCGAAATGCGGTGAAGCTTGCCATGGGATACTGCTTTGGAGTCTCCCGGATCTCTCGCTCAAGAAGGCGAGCAGTGCCTTGAATCGTGTCCTCGACATCATTTTTGCTGGAACGAGGACTGCAAACAAGCTTCCTGTGTTCCAGTATCAATGCAGTCTAGGGACTTGAACAATGACCATATATATTATCAGCGCAATAAATTTTTTCATCTCTTCTGGAGTGACATCTCGCCAAGATCAGTCTTTTTTGCCGTAAGAAGGTTTTTCCAAAATATGCATCTACGCATATGTGTTCGTGTTAACGCATATCTCTTTGATTATCTCCGTGGTGAAGAATAGCAGAAAGAAATCGATGGCCCTGGAGTAGCGCCGTGCCGTGCTACGGCGCGCAATGCCGAAGTCAACCCCTGGCTGTTTCCTAGGGGAAATCTGGACTCTCTGCGCTGCCGGCGGTAAATAGTCCCGCCCGAATGACGACACCCTACAGATAACAGTTGTGACCTTCAGAACACTGATTTCTACCCATCAGCGTGCTGCAGAAGCGGAACTTTTCGAAAGAGAAAACTAAGCTTGCCATTGCATGGCTGTTGGCGTTCCTGGTCGATTGGACACAGTTTCGCTGCTGGTGCGGAAGTCTGAAGAGCTAAAGTAATCTTCAGAATCATCACTGTTGCTGTTATCGTCCACAGATGAGCACTCAGATGCGTCGATATCCGTAGAAACTGGCAGCTTCCAAGCAGCAGCAGCACGCAATGTCGCAGCCATTTCGCAAGCAAGGAGCGCCAGTTACGTCACTCCGAAACTATAAGAACGAACGAGACGCGGCGGAAAAAATAAAACAAAGTGAAATTGAAAAAAAAAAAGGGATGTTCTATTACCCACTGGATGCCGCCACTTGTCAAGGAGTGCTTTGAAAGCGGGAAAATTGAAATTGTGAAACCATGACATATTGATGGGAATAGGCATGCACAGGAAAGTGTTAAGGGAATGGAAATCATGCTGACATCAAGAACATTTTATTGAAGTTATTTTATAGCTACACATAGGGCACACCCCCTTCACGCATAATTTCCTCTTGACAAAAAAACATACCGGTGTGTGAAATGTGCGGTGATGAGCTCGCAGTAAATCACATTTTTATGTCATGCCTGCGACTTGAGGATCTTAGGAAAATATATTTTACTGTATTTTATAGTGAACACATTTCATTTCATCCTGCATTGCTTTTAGGCGAACAAGCACTCATCGCTTTTTCTCGTTTTTGCGTTTCTTGAGAAGGGCAATGTTTTAAATCAAATATCAGTACCATGACTCTAGGCACTTCACATAACAAATCATCTTATGTCTGGCGCGTCATGGCCAAAGTTGCTTTCGCGGTGTTGCTATACTCACTTGCTAGAAGCGATTTCATGTCTACCAACAGAGTCGAGCAAGGATGACCTTGCTTGCCCGATGCTGGCTCGATCCAGTGATGGCAAGTCCATGTATAGGGAGCTTGCACGAAAGGCTGAGAGCACCATTTTCCTGTACAGTGCAGCAGTCGACCGTGGAACGGGCCGCGCAAATAGCGTCAAAGCGATGGTCTACTGTGCGGTCAAGGGCTGTAATAGCCGAACACAGACTATGTACAAAAAGTGAAGTCCGGACAAGATGACTGCGGGTTTTTCAAAGTGCTGAAGGTACGCTTTCACGAATACGACAACAAAACCAGCGATTGGAACGTCTCAGACGAGAGTTGGTGCACCTCGAATGTTGCACATTGAGGCACGGATTGCGGCAGGAGCTTACCAATCTAGCTTCACATGTTCATTTTGCAGATCAGCTGTCTAAACTTTTCGATGACTGCAATCCTGACACGAAGGGACTTGCACACACTTGGTATTTGTCCGGACTGTTGTAAATGCCACGTCTGTTGATGCGGGCAAGCCACTCTCGTCTGCGACATTCCGATTGCTCCCGGTCTTATCGCATTCAACATACCTGCGGTATTTTGAGAAACCAACAGTCGCCTCACCTTTTGCACTTTAGTCTGCTTTCGGCTATTGCAGCCCATGACCGCACAGTAGACCATCGCTTTGACACTTTGCGCGGCCCGCTCCACGGTCGACTGCTGCACTGTACAGGAAAATGACATTTTCAGCGTTTTGTGCTAGCTCCCTATACATGGACTTGCCAGCACTGGATCGAGCCAGCATCGGGCAAGCAAGGTCATCCTTGCTCGACCCTGTTGGTAGACATGAAATCGCTTTAGCAAGTGAGTATAGTAGCACTGCGAAAGCAACTTTGGCCATGATGCGCCAGACATAAGATTTGTTATGTGAACTGCCTAGAGTCATGGTACTGATATTTGATTTAAAACATTGCCCTTCTCAAGAAACACAAAAACGAGAAAAAGCGACGAGTGCTTGTTCGCCTAAAAGCAACGCAGGATGAAATGAAATGTGTTCACTATAAAATGCAGTAAAATATATTTTCCTAAAAGTCGCAGGCATGACATAAAAATGTGATTTACTGTGAGCTCATCACCGCACATTTCACACACTGGTATGTTTTTTTGTCGAGAGGAAATTATGCGTGAAGGGGGTGTGCCCTATGTGTAGCTATAAAATAACTTCAATAAAATGTTCTTGATGTCAGCATGATTTCCATTCCCTTAACACTTTCCTGTACATGCCTATTCCCATCAATATGTCATGGTTTCACAATTTGAATTTTCCCGCTTTCGAAGCACTCCTTGACAAGTGGCGGCATCCAGTGGGTAATAGAACATCCCCCTTTTTTTTTTTTTTTTTCTTCAATTTCACTTTGTTTTATTTTTTCCGCCGCGTCTCGTTCGTACAGGGCTACAGGAACAGCCATACACGAACAAGCCGTACCGCCTTGTATGAGCACTGGACTATGCCCACTTCCATTGCCACTCTCTGTTATTTATGCAGTGTAATTTTGTCAATTTACTTACAGTAGCCAAGGCCTGAGCTGCACTTTTGGCTCCATTTTTCAGTATTGGTGGGCAATTGGGCCAAAGGGTATTATTTAGGATGTTGAAAAAAAGGGACATGCAAGACCCTTGTGGAAGAGTAATACTACTGCAGTGTATTTTCAGCATTTTTTTTTTTTTTTCACTAAAAAGATCATGGCAGTGGTTGCTATCCATTTGAGCAAGCGCAAGTTTCCATGCCAGACAGACAGGTGACCAGTGAAGTCAATGCTTCCATTTTAGGTGCTTCTTAATATTTGCACCCCCACGATTGTTATCAGTTCCATTCTTACTAGTAGCTGTCACTGTTTGTTATTTACACTTAGGGTGGTGGGAGAATGTGCCTGTTCCTGTACAAAGGTTGTATAGGACCTGGCATTTTTGCTGCTCAGCCTGTTTTTTTGGTTGAGCATCAGAGTCGATGTAGCCAGCAGAGCGAATGCAGGGCAGTGATTACAGTGACGAGGGACGAGTTCAAGAAAGCAATAAAAAACTATGAAAAGGGGGAAAGCAGCTGGAGAGGATCAGATAACTATAGATTTGTTGAAGGACGGGGGGGATATCGTACTAGAAAATTTGGCCACCCAGTATACGCAGTGCCTGGTATCATCGACAGTACCGGAACAATGGAAGAACGCAGACATTATCCTCATTCATAAGAAAGGGGACTCTAAGGACCTTAAAAATTAGACCAATCAGCTTACTGTCTGTTACGTATAAGGTATTTACTAAGGTAATCGCTAATAGAATCAGGACAACCTTAGACTGCAATCAAGCAAAGGATCGAGCAGGGTTTCAGAAACGGTACCTACTATCGATCATATCCATACTATCAATCAGGTGATAGAAAAATGCTCGGAATATAACCAGCCCTTATACATAGCATTCATTGATTACGAAAAAGCATTTGACTCAATTGAAACCTCGGCGGTGATGCAGGCATTGCGAAATCGGGGTAGACGAGCCGTACGTGAAAGTGCTGGAAGATATATACAGTGGCTGCACAGCAACCATAGTTCTGCATAAAGAAAGTAACAAAATTCCCATAAAGAAAGGTGTTAGGCAAGGAGACACAATCTCCCCAGTACTATTCACAGCTTGCTTAGAGGAAGTATTCAGAGACTTGGAATGGGAGCAGTTAGGGATAAGGGTAGATGGAGAATACCTCAGTAATCTGCGATTTGCTGATGACATTGCATGACATTGCCTTGCTAAGTAACTCAGGAGATGAACTGCAAAGAATGATTGACGTAGACAGGAAAAGTGGAAAGGTAGGCTTGAAAATCGATATGCAGAAGACTAAAGTAATGTTCAACAGCCTCGGGAAGGAACAGCAGTTTACATTAGGTAGCGAAGTACTGGAAGTAGTAGGCGAATATGTCTACTTAGGACAGGTAGTAACCGCAGATCCGGACCATGAAAAGGAAATAACAGGAAGAATAAGATTGGGATGGAGCGCATTTAGAAAGCACTCGCAGATTATGACTAGCAGCTTACCGGTGTCGCTCAAGAGGAAAGTATACAACAGTTGCATCTTACCTGTACTCACCTATGGGGCTGAGACGTGGAGGCTAACCAAGAGAGTTCTGCTTAAGTTGAGGGCAACCCAGAGGGCTATGAAACGAAAAATGGTAGGGGTAACATTAAGAGATAGGAAGCGTGCAGAGTGGGTCAGAGAAATAACTCAAGTTACCGACATTCTAGTGGAAATTAAAAAGAAATGGGCATGGGCAGGACATGTAGTGCGAAGAGAGGATAACCGTTGGTCGCTGAGGGTAACAAACTGGATTCCAAGGGAATGAAAGCGTTGCAGGGGGCGGCAGAAAGTTAGATGGGAGGAGGTTAAAAAGTTTACAGGGGTCAAGTGGATGCAGCTAGCACAGAACTGGGTTAATTGGAGAAATATGGGAGAGGCCTTCGCCCTGCAGTGGGTATAGTCAGGCTGATGATGATGATGATGATGATACTGTAGACTAGCAAGTTAAGATGGTGTGGGGAAAATGGGCAGCTGCCTTGAACTGGCACTTATTTCATCCTGGTGACGAAGGAGTTACAGCTGGTAATGATATTTAAAAACTTCTCTGCTTCATTTAAAAAGGCCATCATTTTCACCTCAGTATTAAAAGTATATAGTGCAAATGCTGTCCTATTTCTTATGCACTTTGTGTCGGTACCTGCGTAAGCCAAATATCTCTTGCTCCATTTCATTCACATCTAACTTCATTAGCAGTGTTAGTGTGATGTGTAATAGCTTCTAACGCAACAGTGGTGTAGATTTTGATCTGGGCAGCAGGACACGCTCTAACAATTTTACCCCATTACTCTGCAGGTTCACAGACAGTGAAGAAAATTATTGTGATTAACAAATACCTTCTGGGAACCATGGCTGGTGGTGCTGCTGACTGTGTCTACTGGCAGCGTGTTCTTGCTGAGCGGTGCCGGTAAGACATTTTCATGTCACTTCAAGGCAGAGAATGAGAACTTGTATTCTCTTTGTTCTATTAGCATCAAGAGTTTTCCACAATTCTCAGGTTGTGGCAGGCAAACACTCAGCCTGTTGCACAAAACCAGCTGATGTTGATATATATACCTTGTTCACAGCTCTGTAGTAGCTTTAAATGTGTTCTCTGCTAAACTAGCAGAATACTGATATGCTTCTATAATCAAGTAAGCAGCTCTTATAGGTCATGTTTAGAAACGGGTTACAATGTTGTGTATGCTGATAGTTATTAGTAGGCATATGAAAAAGTCGACAAACTTTCAATTATTGAATCTGTTATAACTTCTTATTTTGAGCAAAACAAATTAGGAGTGTGAGAAGAGATCTTAATATAGAATCTGGCATTTGATTTGGGCATGCACAAGAATATGGATTATATGAACAGATATGCACAATCTTGCAGTGTTATTGGTCTAATTTAAAACAATTGTAAATACAGTAATGATTTCTTGGATGTTTTATATTGGCTAGTGCACTTCATCATCTTGGACTTCTTTCCATTTGGCAAAGTAAACATTTTCGCAACACTGCATGCCCCACCTACTGGCAGAACATCGTTTTTAAAGTGAGAAATTCAATTTGTGCGTGTGCGCACGCATGTGCACATGCGTGTGTCTGTTTGTGTGTGTGTGTGTGTGTGTGTGTGTGTGTGTGTGTGTGTGTGTGTGTGTGTGTGTGTGTGTGTGTGTGTGTGTGTTTGTAAGTCATGCATTCAGCATTTTATCTCTGACTGAGGGCTAGTGATGCTGACGTAGCAAATGAGAAAATAAGTCCGGTTAGCACAGTGTTTCTTTCATGCTGCAGTATCTGCTAGTTGCGGCACACCTGCGCACGGACAGATAGAGAGATGGGAGACATTTTCAAGGCTGGAATTGTTACAATTTCTGTTCTATTTATTGCAAATTGTGTGAAGAGAACCATTTTGCCATTTTAACATGATAGCATTAAAAAAGCCTCATGTCGCTTAGAAGTCACTGTTGCCATTGCTGTTCGTTGTTGTAATGCAAAAATCAGTGCCAGCAGGAAAGTCCACGATCATACACGCTGCTGTAGTACAGATGTGTAAGGAGTATAACTAGCATGCAGCGCCCACGGGAAAGCCCGCTATCATATTGCGCGCTGCTGAAAACAGTACAGATGGCCTGTAATTAGTATAAAAGGTGTGCCTATTATATGCTTTGCTGTATGACTGTATGCTAATGAACTGCTGTATCATTAGGAAGGAAATTCGCAGAATGAACAGTGGGTATTAAAGGCACTATCTTGTCTACAGTCAAATCTCGATATAACGAATCGCGCGGGACCGCTGAAAATCGTTCGTTATTTTGAAATGTCGTTGTAATGAAAAACCTCTGGTTATGAGCCTGTGGTCAAGCCTAGGAACAAAAATGACTTACCTTGCCAGTAAACACATGTAGGGACAAGAGAGCACTCAAATGAAAATGTTGCACTCACTTCAAAAGTGATTTATTTAAAGAAATCTGTTATTTTCTGCTGGTGCGTGCAGCACACACGACTGATCAGAAATGCCTCTACACTTTCAACTTTGCGCAACACCTCATCGGGCACATCACTACACCGAGCGATGAAAGTGCGGACTTTGTTCATGTGGATCAAAACGTCCAAGTGCGATATGGTCCCATATTCTTCAGTGTTCGGTGATCCACAGTCGTCTTCCGTCGGGTCGTCATCGTCACTGGACACGTTGCGAACGCTGTCAATGATCTCTTCGATCGTCAACTCCGCCGACGTTAGTGCTGCGCTGTCACTTTCCACATAGTCGTCGAAAGAAGAGACGGCGGGCAGCAGTTCCTCAACCTCGGTCCACAGGTCTTCCGGGCTGTTGTCATCTCCAGGTCGTCTTGATGCACAGGCGCTTTGGCAAGCCCTGCTTTCCGCTAGCAGTTGCTGATGGATGACGCCTTCAAATTCCACCAAGCTTCCATGAACATTTCCGCTGCCTGGTGAATGTTAACTACAGTTGGCTGCTTCAGGCGCAGACTGATAATCAGCCGCTGTACAAGGCGCTTGCGAAATTCTGCCTTCACATTCTTTATAATGCCTTGATCTAGCGGTTGCAGCAAAGATGTGTTGTTTGCAGGCAGAAATTCTAGGCGAACGTGGGTCAAGCGAACATTCACGATGTTAGTAGAGCAGTTGTCAACAACCAAAAGAATTTTTCTGTCATCTTTCCTCATTTGATCACCTAGTTTGATGGGCCACTCTGAGAACAATTCTCTGGCCATCCAGGCACGTTTGTTCGCACGGTAGTCGTACAGTGTCGACATGACATTCTTCATGCAGCGAGGCTTCGCATACTTGCCGATGACGAGTGGTTTAATCTTCTTCGTGCCTGTTGCATTGCAGCAGAGCAGAACTGTTAAGCGAAGATAAGACTTTTTCCCTCCTTTGCACTGCTGTCCTTTGAAGTGCATCGTCCGATCTGGCAGCAGCTGGTAAAAACACGCGGTTTCGTCTGCGTTGAAAATGTAGTCTTCACAGTACGACTCGGCCACCTCACAAAAACAATCATTTCGCCAGGAATCCGCGGTTTCTTCGTCAGCTGCCTTTTCCTCGCCTGACACTACCTGCCAAGTTATTCCGTTCCTTTGACGGAAACGGAAAAGCCACCCCGCACTTGCTTCAAACACAGTTATTTCAAGTGCATCGGCAAACTCTCGGGCCTTTTCTTGCAGCATTGGGCCAGACACGGGAACGTTTTGTAGTCTGGCATCTTTAAACCATGTGAGGACAGCCTGATCTACATCCTGAAAGTTTCCTAGACGCAGCCGTTTTCTCGTAGGAGCAAGTTGAGATTCCCGGTGAAGTTTTGTAACCTTGTCACGGTCCTTCAAAATGGTCGCGGCGGTAGATGGGGCAATGCCACGCTGCCTGCAGAGGTCGATTTGTTTTTTTCCTTCGTCGATTTCTCGCAAAATGTCCACTTTTTCCTGCAGTGAAAACTGCTTTCGCTTCTTGGCGCCGTCGTTGGCTGCATTAATCATCGGATTTTTCGCAGTAAGGTCACCAGCAACAAAAAACACCTGTTCGCACGTACGTGAACACGAACGTCCAACCAACAAACATCACAGAACACAGAGAAAAAGCCAGGCGACTAGGCCACTAGGCCTGCTAAGCCACTGGATATTAAACCACAGCTTTGCGGTGGCGCTAGGAGTTGGCGCTAAATATGGCGATGATAGCTACTGCCCATAGGACGTACACACAGAAACGGCAATTTCTGTTTCACGCGAGAGTTGCGGCGCTGTTAATTTTAGCCGAATTCGTTATACTGATGTTCCTTGATAATAGCGGAAAAAAGTATATATATTGAAATTCGTAGTACTGAAATATTTTTACATTGAAAATATTGAAAATCATTTGGGGATTTTAAAAATATTCGTTAATTTGAAAAATTCGTTAATCTGGTATTCGTAGTAACGAGATTTAACTGTACTTTTAAGAGAAGCTTGAGTGTTCTCCTCTTAAATCTTTTAAATGGTACTTCAGCATAAAACTGTCTAGCAGATTTCATTCATGGTTCGGAGAAAGAAATAAAGTGTCTATATTATTGTCGCGTGAGGGTAACAAGGCCAATGACACAAATGAGTCTGGGAGTGAGTGTACTGAAAAACTTTTTATTGGGCTGACTTGAACCCACAAAAGAACTAAGTGATTCGGCGGCAGCAATTGCAACAATCGTTCTCTATGGTCGTCGAGCAAAGAATGCCTGTCACCACACGTCAACCCACAATTTAAAAATGGCTCAGAACCATCTAGATAAAGTTGCAAACTGTTACTAGCACAACCTGGAACATTGCAGAAACATATGCGAGTGGCTGGAATCTTCAAGACAGATCTCTGCACATCTTGCGCCACAAAGAAACTGATAAAAATGCGTCTCGCGACATTACGCATTAACAAAGAATACAAAATTGATTTGCGTGCCAGAATCAGTGATAAGGCCGCATACAGCGGCGGTTAAAAAAACAACAAATACAGTTTTGAGGGTTTAGCAACATTAGTCCCCCTTAAAAAACACATCTCTTTGATGTTCCAAAATAAGCAAAGCAACTTAAACATAAGCATTACAAAGTTTAAACACCACGGATTCTTTAAAACGCATAATAAGGCTTCAGACGAACAACATACGATTTCTGGGCGTGTGTGTCGCCGTTGTGATCCTTTCGTACAGTCGGGAATTACTTTATAGTCGAGTTGTCCGACGCAGCGAAGGATTTTGTAAGGCCCAAAGTATCGACACAGTGGCTTTTCACTTAGTCCACGGCAGCGAATTGGAGTCCAAATCCACACTTGGTCTTCTGGCTTGTGCTCTTGTGTGTGGCGTCGTAAATTGTATTGTTGGATGTCGGTGCACTGTTGGTCTTTAATGTCTTTAATACGCAGCCATGCGAGTCGTCGGGTTTCCTCTGTGCGCTGCAGGTAGGCGGCGACGTCAAAGTTGTCCTCATTGGTTATGTGCGGCAGCATTGCGTCAAGTGTCGTCGTGGGCTCTTTGCCGTACACAAGCTTGAGCAGGGTCCCTCTGGTCGTCTCCTGGACTGCCGTGTTATACGCGAAGATCAAATATGGCAGGATGGTGTCACAGGTCTTGTGTTCGGCATCCACGTACATGGCGATCACAGGGTGTCTAGCAACCGGGAAAACCGGGAATTGCCAGGGAAGTTTCATGCACCAGGAAAAATCGGGGAAATGTCAGGGAATTTTTTTTTTTTTTTGTGAGCGCGCGGCCCCCATTGTGGCACGGCGCAAGGTGACGCGCGATATATTACTTTGACTCCAGCACATGGCTGAGCTGCCACAATAGAAGAAAAAGGCTAGCGCAAAAGGTGTTCGTTGTGACACTCCAGTGGTAGACCGCTTACATCTTCGCGATCTCGCTGCAGGTTTCGCGCTTCGTGTGCGCGATAAGGTTGTTTAACCCTTTTATATCCACAATTGCGAACTTAGTACCGGCATCGCATTCCGTGCTCTCGTTGGGCTGTGGACTTTCCCGACTGAACGGACTTTGCACCGACCTCTCAGTGCGCTGGCTCCACGTAGAGTAGTACGCGGCGGCGTCAACTGTACGGTGATTTGGGATGCAATTCGCGCTGTAATTTTAATCTCCGGTGTCATTGGACAGCATGGTTGATGTTCCGTGCACATCTAACAAGTCTGGCACCAGCTGTAACTCAACTGTTCCGACAGCACGCTTGTGGCCGACGTCTTCTGGTTTTTGTTCCTCACCCGTTTCTTACGGCTTCCAGCGGCTCATTGCGTGCACTGTTACAGCCTACTGTTTTCCAGCATCTCGATCACAAGGAAAAACTCTGCACAAAGCTGTGCATCGGGAAACACGAGCGCGAACGGAGACGCGCATGAAGCGGCAGCCATGACAGCGAACGTAAAACAGCACAACAAAAGACGCGCCGATTATGCCAGCCAGTGGGAGACGCGGAACGGCGTGCTTGAGAGCTGATCAGCTAGATGAATGAGCCTGCGGTGAAAGCTAGCAAAAAACGATTGGAAGAT
Organism: Amblyomma maculatum; assembly: GCF_055883805.1. Taxonomy (NCBI): domain Eukaryota; kingdom Metazoa; phylum Arthropoda; class Arachnida; order Ixodida; family Ixodidae; genus Amblyomma; species Amblyomma maculatum. Next base: position 68,218,420 of record NC_139344.1, on the reverse strand, counting down.
TGGTGACTTTAAAGCAGAAAAGCAGGCTGCCGTGACATTTTGAAAGCCGATTTTATCGCATTTCCTGACCGAATTCAGCGTTAACAGTTTGAGTGCAGGTGCTACATTTTTGAGCCTCTTCACTCGTCAGGGAATTTGACCTGTAATAATAAAGGAAAACTTGGAAAAGTCTGGGATTTTGAAAGTTGTAGTTTGCTAGACACCCTGGATCATGTCTGCGATTGTTTTGTTGAAGCGCTCCGTAAGTCCTTTGGTCTGGGGATGGTAGGCAGTTGTTCTACAGTGGCTCATTTGACTGTAGTACAAGATGGCCTGCGTGAGCTAAGCCATAAATGCAGTTCCTTTGTCCGTGATGAGCACTTCAGGAGCGCCTAGTCGCTGGAGAATTCGTTGGACGAAAAATTTAGCAATCTCTGCTGCGGTATCGTTGGGCAGGACTTGGCTTCGGCGTAGCGGGTCATGTAATGGGTTGCCACGGTGATTCATTTGTTCTCCGCTGATAAGTTGGGAAGCGGCCCAATTTGTTAAAAGGGCTTAATCGACGGCAGTATCTGGCCAATAGACCTTATGCAAAATTGCTGCCATCTATCGGACTTTCAGCGAACCATGTTACGCGATGCCATGTTAAAGAGTTGGGTGAGTCGGCTGCTGCAGTCGCGCTAGCCGTGTCTTCTTTGGGCTTTGGTTTCCGTGCTATTTGTTCGCATTAAGAGCAAAAAATGACTGAATAATAGACGGATTAACTTGTCCACGCTGCCTACATTCCAATTTTACTTCGTGAAGCGATATTGCACTGCCAAAACTACTTGCAAACGAGGGCATCAACGTAGCTACAAACGGCAGAACCTTCGTTGCTTCTCCGGCGCATTCTTTAATACACAGCTCAGATACGCGTCTATGAAAGTGCAAAACATATTGATATTGCTTCTGGATGTAAAACATGTCTGCGATGTCATTACGCTGCTTCGGCTGCAGCAAGATGTTTTAGAGTCCAGCGCGGGCAAGGCTTATCTTGTTACTGTGTCCAGCGCTTGGCCGTGATCATTGTCGTTCCATAGAGTATGTTGTTATGAATATGCGTACAGGAAGAATTTAATATGAAATTCGAGGGTCTCTTAGATGTCTTTTAAAGGTATACTGAACAAATATCCAAGAATATTGAGAAAGCACAGCAATTGCATTCTTAACACGATTAGACAAGTACAGACACATAATTTGGGTTAATTTTGAATGGATGGCTGTATTTTTGATGTTTTCTGAGTGGCCGCTGGGTCAGAGGCAGCGCGTTCCCTGTTGCGAAACCGAAACAAGACAGCCCCTAGTCGACAGACAAGCCAAGACCAAAAGGCTTCAAAGACAAAACCACGGAGAGACGCTTGGGGTGTCAGTCGTTTGCTGTAACCAAAAATAAACGGATGTCATTTGTGCTTTGTTACGAAGTTGTCTGATTTAACGAACGCGATGTAAAGAAAAGTTGGTGCCGAAACCCGGGATATATGCCGCGACCTAACGAAGACAACTGCCAGTCCTGGAGGTGACTAATAACGAAGAAAAAGCCAATTTCTACCCCGAAGCCGCCGCTTAGTGCTACCAGAGTGCAGCGACATGGAACGACACAAGGCGAAGAGAACGGCTCTTCGGTCTCAGGTGACCCGCCTCTTTTCCGATATTGACTCCTGCATGAAGAGCAGCATGGACAATGTAAAAGAACTCGGTGTTTTGTTGGCGAGACTTGGCGCTCTGCAGACCCATCAGAACGAAGTTAACGCCTCTGTCGAGACGCTATTGCCAAAGAAAGAAGCTGAGCAGGACTATGAGGAATCTGTCGAGTATGACAAGATGGTTGCATACATCGCGAAGCTCCAAGAGGAGATTAAAGAAGTTCAAGGAAAGAGGCAGCCGAAAGAAGCATCACCACCCAACAACGCAGCCGCGGCGAACGGGGCCTGCCAGGTGAAGCTTCCAAGGTTAGAACTCGTAAAGTTTGACGGCAAAGAAGTGTCGTCGCAAGAATTTTAAGAGCAGTTCGAGCAAAGGATCCACAAAAACGACCGTCTGACGACCTTGGATAAATTCGGATGCCTAAAATTGTGGTGACAGGCGAAGCAGCGAGAACGATACAGGGCCTCCCTCCCACATCGCAGTGCTATTACGACACGTGAGAAGAACCTAAAAAGCGAGAAGTACTGCTACAAACAGCAACGATATTGTGTGCCGGCGAATGTAAAGCTGTCTACTTACGCTCTCTTTGACAGCGGAAGCCAACGGTCATTCATTACAGAGAAAGCATCTGCAAAACTTTGTTGGAAAATCGTTGGAAAAGAAACGCTGAAAGTTGGTGTGTTCGGCGGACACTAGTCAGAACGATATTTTAGCAGAGTGCTGTTGTCGCTAACCGGGCACAATAAGATGTTTTCAGATCAGAGTTCATGAGTCAAACATAATCTGTGTTCAAAAGATCCTGATCCCTGATCTCAAGATTAAAGAATTACTTGGATCCCTGACTGCTGCTGACATGGCCTGCGATAACGAAAGAGGTGAAGTAGACCTGCTTATCGGCTCAGAGCACTACTGGGAACTTGTAACGGGAAGAAACAAGACACCCTTTAGGTGGTGTATTCGGGGCCCAGTAGGGTACAAGACTTGTGACTCGCAATGCATGCAAATCACTGCTCTTCGCGTATCACTTGCCGAGAGAAAAACTGCGAACTGCTTGGAACGATTCTGGACTCTCGAGTCGATCGGAGTCATGGATGATGACAGCTGTGTGGAGCAAAAGCTGCTTGATTCTTTCGAAGAGAAGATCAGGCGCAGTGGCTCTAGATACGAGGTAGCCCTTCCATGGAAGGAGAATATAGATTTAAGTGACAACAAGGAAGTTGCTGAAAAACGCTTGTCACAACTGGCAAACCGCTTTCGAAAAACTATCTCCTGGAGAAGTATGACGCTGTCATCAGACAGTATTGCATGGAAAGCATAGCTGAACCGATAGTAGAAAAAAAAGAGGGAAAGCTGATCTACATGTCCCATCAGCCGGTAGGAAACGAGTAATACGAGATTGTTAGTAGTTTTTGACGCTTCATCGCATGGACAGAATGCAAAATCCCTGAATCAAAACCTCGAAAGTGGTCCGAATTTTACAACAGACCTTGTAGCACTGTTACTAAATTTCAGAAGCCACAAAATAGCTTTGGTAGCCGACATTGAAAAGGCATTTTTGCAAATCGAGATGAGAGAGAACAACACTTTCTGTGGCACCATGCAAAACTGGATGTAAATGGAGCAACAGGCGAGATATAGTTCCCTTCGGAACCACCTCAAGACCTTTCTTGTTGACAGCGACTCTCCAGCATCATTGGAAGATAATGAAACGAGACTATCCGGAGACTGCTTCCCTACTGGCGCAGTGCTTGTATGTGGATGACCTCTTAACAGGAGCAGAAGACGAAACGCTGAAGATCTATGAAGAATCGAATACAATATTCAGCGCGGCATCTATGAAACTGCACAAGTGGGCATCCAACAATCTGGCATTGAACGAGCGCTTTGTGGCGGATGACTGCGAAGCAAGGTACCTCGGGCACCTCCCAGGAGTTCTCAAAGTGCTGGGATTGACATGGAACCCAAGCACAGATAACCTTACATTCACCCCACTGGCAAGCGATCCACCCAAGCTAGGTACAAGCACCAAAAGGATGGCTAGCTCCATTCATAGTCAGAGCAAAGGCTTTATTCCAGGAGCTGTGGCAGAGAAATGTTGAATGGGATGATATCCTACCGACGGCTCTGGACACGAAGTGGGTGCAGTGGTGTGAGGAACTAAACGCAAGTGCAGCGGTGCTACAAATACGACACTGTCGAGCCTACCACCAAAACAGTCCTACATGTGTTCGCTGACGCCAGCACTGTGGCATACGGAGCAGTGGCCTACATTTGCATAACAGATGCGGATGGGATTAAAACTTCGAGCATCCTAATCAGCAGGTCGAGGGTCGCCCCGATTAAGCAACTGACTCTTCCAAGACTGGAACTGATGGCGTGCCTCTTGGCTACCAGACTGAATCAATATATTCTGAAGAGCCTGAAAAAGCCACCGGAGACGACGCATTTCTGGACTGACTCGATGATAGCACTGCACTGGATTGTAGGAAAGCCGTCTCAATGGAAGCAATTTGTGAAGAATCGCGTCTTAAATTCCAGACCTTTAACTCATGTCTACGACGAACCCGGAGAACCGGAACCCCTTTGCCCTTCTTTCTTTTTGACAGGAAGACTCCTCACATCGCTGCCTAGCGTGGGGAAAATCGAAGCAGATGAGGTCAATGTATCAGTTCACAAACTATGGGTACGACGCCAGCAGACTGCAGAAGCCTTCTGGCGCAGATGGACAAGAGAGTACACAGAGGAACATGCAGTCGAAGCGATCAAGCTTTAAAAAAAAAAAAAAAAAGAAAGAAAAAAAAAAGAAAAAAAAAAAACTCCAGCAGCGAGCAGCTATAGATTAAGGAGCAGCGATGTTCTGGAAGCGGAAGCTGCTAGGCAAATAATATAGCCACGATCCAGCATCAGTTTAGCTGAGGAGCACCACGCAAAGCCGGCACCGGTTTCGAGGCTATCAAAGGAAAAAGTAAACATAAAATGGCGGCGCCACCGCTCAAAATGTGCGGCTGACGCTTGGAATGTCCGAAAAATTGAATAGGCCCCCCCCCCCCCCCCTTCTCCTAGAGTGTCCGAAATTTTGAGTCTCGTAATACATTGACTTTAAAGGTATGTCCTGGGGCTGGGAAAAAGTCTGAATAGTCAAGCATGTCCGAAAAATCAGTCTTGACTGTATTTTTCACTCATTTCTGTTCATAAAGTGGATTGGTTTGGTCATTCCGAATGCGCTAGCTACCACCTGCACTGGAAATCTCTGCAGCAATATTTTTATTCAGTATACCTTTAAGAGGAGAGTGACAAAAGCCTACCCTTCCTCTCCTGTCATTTGCCTCGCGTTGTTTGCCTTTTATCGCTGTTTGTTGCAGTGCTACATATAATTATAATTGGTTTACATGAAAGGAAAGATGCAATATCTGTCACACTTTCTCCGACAAGTGTGCGTTTGGATGGTGCACCATTTCTCATGTCACGTGGCTTTCCTTGGAGCGCGTTGAAGTGTGGGATTGCAGGTGGCTGGAACGCTAGACAAGATGGGACCTTTGGTTGGTTGCTTCGAATTTAGCGGCTGGTGACGTCACTTCTCTGTTCACCAATCAGGTGCGCGGCTCACGCTTACAGCTTTTGTCGACAGCAGTATGAGTCATTAAAGGCTTTCACACCCGGCGCTTGGCCGTGATCATTGTCTTTCAATAGAGTATGTTGTACGAAAATGCGTACAGGTAGAAGTTTATTGTTTCTATTTTATTTATTTATTTATTTAAGCATACTGTAAGCCTTGCTAGGCTCTTACAGGAGTGGGTAAACTGATGGGACCGTTATACAAAATGAAAAACATCAGAAACACACAAAAAATGGAAAACATACGCACTGCAACACTCTTAACGGGCATTCAATTTGTTGCATATGAAGCACTTCTTTTTTTAGTATAAGACTGATGCCTAATAAACACTGCGCTCTGATGGACCTTCACAATTCCCAGCACAGTGCGCGCACTACTGTTCCCATCCTGTTCCCATCTTCTGTCTGGACTTTTAGCCGCTGACGTATCTTGCTAGCCTGTAAACAACCATATCGCAGATCTCATACTCTATATGTTATTGACTAAAATCCCCAACAACTTGAATTTGCCGACGAAACGTAACATGTCAACAACGCGATTCTGTGCGGGCTGATCCTCCTCAGATATATAGCCCCTGTTGCCGTCACATTGCGGTTATATTTTGTGAAAATCAATATATTAGCAGATACTGCTGTCTATGAAGTCACATCGCCTTATGCAAGGACCCAATGTCAAGCTGCTTCATGGACTCGTATTTGAGCAGTGCTTTGAGCAACGCGCAGTGTTTGCAGCGAGGTCATTTTCATCTCCAAGGCCGCTTGCTTTTTTTTTTTTCTTCTTTTTTTTTTTTTTCATAGTCCCTGACCGAATTAAGTATTTCAATTTTTGTTTCGTTGCCCATGTCATGGGTGAGCTCGGTAGTGAGACGGGCACCAACTATCGGAGCCTATCTAGAGTCTGTACCAGTTTCTAGCATTTGAGAAAACCTGCTGTTTGTGTGTGTGTGTTGTTTTGTTTAAGTTTCGTGAGGGGGGTGAACAAGGTTTTAGTGGCTTTCTTTGCTTGTGAAGATTTTGAATGAAAAACTAATAGCACTGCATTCTTTTGCAAAGTCCGAATTTATGGGGAGTGCAGTCGGTTGACACCTGAAAGAGCATAATGTCATCAGTATGGAGATGTGATGCATGGCATTTTTTTTTTCTATATTGTAAAACAACAATCATTTGCCAGCAGTAATTCAGGGAAGTAGTAGAATGTACGGAGGAATGGACATACAAAAAAATGTGACTCATACATTTATAGGGCTGTGTATTTCTAAACACAATAAAATTAAAGCTCGCTGCAAACGATATTGCTCTGTGGATAGTCACAAATGGTTGGGTTTCAATCCCTACCTCTTTACTCTGTTTTGATGGCTTGCCATGAAGGTTAATGAAAAAATGGCATTATTCAGTGATATGAATGGGAGAAAACAAAACTGGCGTGGTCCAAATTAAGGCGTAACCCCTTTTCGATGCACCTCACATAACTTGAAGAAAAAAAATCTCGCACTAATAAAAGAAATAGTAAACAGCACGGTGACCGCTATCACTATAGCAACAACAATCATGCGAACTCGCGGTAGATGAGAACAGCTAAATGGTAGAGGCAGTTGCTTCCACGTGTACTTTGTGTCATACCTTTTGAGTCATGTTCTGGAGACTCATCTCAGCAACTGAACCTGGACGTAGTCGACTATACTCGATTCATCGATGAGTTTAATGCGTAAAGACATTAGATTAGAATGTCGCGCTGGAATTCAAGAGAACAGTCTGGTGCCTTTGAAGTGCCAGAACGTATTTTATCTGGATAGTTGTACGTATACATACGGCCAAAATCTGTTGACAGCTTGTATGCATGAAACCGTAAAAGCTGGGATGAGTTGGCGCAACAAAGAAATCGGGAACAATACTCTTGCACATCTTCGCGAAAAGGTGATACGCAGTTAGTCTACAGACAAATTTAACACACCGTATATATTTCGTCTGCTTTAGCACGGAATACGGATGCCACGACAGGCTCATTTGGGAGTTGAAGTCTTGAATGAAGTAGGGCTTGGGCTTGTTCCTGTTGGACGACACTGGCAAAAGCCATCAAAAACTCAGACTTGAATGTCTCCCAATCCTTTAAAGTGGTCTTGTGATTTTCGAACCGAATTCTGGCAGATCCTTCAAGAGCAAAATAGACTTGCCTTAGTTTTGCAGCGTCATTCCAGACGTTGAACCCTGCCACACGGTCGAAGAGGTCCATCCAGTCCTTTGCATCCTCCTCCGGTCGTCCTTGGAAACGGGGAGGGGGGGGACTCATGGGGTTGGACAAAAACCAAGGGTGCTTTCTGCTCTACGGGTGCAATCTTCAGGAGTAAGTCACGATGTCGGGATAGAGCACCTCCACCAGATGTCATGTAGTGATGACAAGGCCAATGGCACAAATGAAGTCTGGGAGTGCACTGAAGAAAAACTTTATTGGGCTGACTTGCGCCCGCAAAAGAACTTAAGTGATTTGGCGGCGGCAATAGCAACAATTGTGCTTGGCGGTCATCAAACAAAGAATGCCTGTTGCACACGTCAACGCTCAGTTTAAAGGCTGCTCAGAACCATCTAGATAAAGTCTCAAACTGTTACTGGCACAACCTGGAACATTGCAGAAGCATACGCGAGTGGCTGGAAATTTCCAGACAGATCTCTGCGCATCTTGTGCCACAAAGGAAATGATAAAGGTGTGTCTCGCGACATCAAGCATCAACAAACAAAGGATACAAAATTGATATGCATGCCAGAATCAGAGTGATAAGGTCTCATGTGGGCAGCTGTTAAAAAAACAACAAATGCAGTTTTGAAGATTTCGTGGCACTTTTTAGTGCCTCAAAGTTCCTCAAACTTACATGGAATTAAAGTCGTTTTGGGATTTTCATCTTAAGGCAAGGCAGATTTTCACTTGGCTTTTAAGGAGCTGCATGTGTAACAGTACAAAAACCATAAAGGAAGCTTGCATGAAGTGATGCATGCTGGGTAATCCGCCATGATGTTATCGCTGGCAGCAGACGGCAGGCAGCGCAGCCAGGCTGAATTTAGCAAGTGCCTTGTCGTTTTCTGCGGTCAACCGACCAAATCTGCGGATTTTCATCCGCTGCTCTTACGTGCGTGCAATTATTGGCAGATTACCGAGGAACGGACGCGTTGACACTGTGCCCAAAAAATCAGGCGAACGAAAAGTCCAAAGCAGTGTGCCGTCCGTGGGCCTGTTCAAGCTAGGCCTTCCCTTGCCTTCTCGCCCTTGTGCAGACATATTTTTGGAATCGTGAACTCTCAGTCGGTCTGTCCAATCGCACCAGCATCGTCTATGCGCACTACGCGACCATGTAGACGAGGCGGTGTGGTATTGCCATGCTGCTTTGCCTGCTACCAACGACAACATTATGGCGGATTACCCAGCGTGCATCACTTCATCCAAGCTCCCTATAATAATGCTACAGTATGCGACGATTTTGTTTGAAAAGATTATGTGGAAGCTGTGCAATGCCGCTTTGAGAAAATATTTGGTAAACTTTAAAAATGAAATGATCGGTATCTATTCTCATTTTATTCATCCTAGAGGCCCTTGCCAAGGCATTACATAGAAAGAAATATGTAAAAAATATGTAAGAATATAATGCGCTATAACAGAGAAAATTCTTCCAAGGACCATTCTTAGGTGGTAAAATAAGTATTCTTTTTCATGTTTTGGTCCCTGGGGGTGGCATTGAGGTTGGGTGTAGTATTCTTTTGGCCTTCTTGGTAAATCGTTACGCTATGCCTTAGACAACCATTTAAAGTTTTGATTAAGAAAGCTGCAGTGCCTTATTTTCTGTTTTGTTTTTCTTTTCAAAGTATATACGAGCTCAGAAATAGAGAGAGGATCTCTGTAGCAGCTGCGTCCAAGCTTTTGGCCAACATTCTCTACAACTACAAGGGCATGGGCCTTTCCCTGGTGAGTAGAGCACATTTGAGGGTGTGCCGCTTCTGCCTCTCTGTCCATGTGAACCTGTTTGTTCTGTGGCTTAAACAAAGCACCAGTAGCTGTGTGCTACACTTTATTGAAAAGCAATGAAATGCTTTTACAGAACCTAATTTTTACCATCATTTAATGAAATTTTTAAAAAAGCATTTTGTGTGTGGCATGTTTTATGTGAGTCCAGGTGCTAGCATGTTTGAGAAACCAGAACTTTCAGGGCTTCTAGAGGTTTTCATGACTTTATAAGTCAGTATTCATCCCCTTTTCATTGATGTAAGATGGCTACATATTGTTGTCTTTGCATAGGGAGTCAAGTTTATCAGATGCATCTGTTTTCTTAACCCCCTTTAGTGAACTTGAACGAGACTTGTCACAACAGGCCCTGCCATTTCTAGCTCCTCACAAGCCCAGCTTTTCATGTGCATTGTAACACTGTGTGTCCAGCTTGCAGGAAGTAGGGCTTGTTCAGCACAAATTTATATGTTCTGGGTACTCAAAACTCGTTTAATAGAACCTCTTATGAGGTTAATATAAGAGCACTGAAATTAACATGCTTTTGAGAAAACTTCTTAACAAAGTGTCTCATGGTAGACAAATACTCTAATAAAGTGCAGTCTTGCAATCTGTTTCTAACTTTTTCCTGCCTTCTCTTCGTCTTTTAGGGTGTCATGATCTGTGGCTGGGACAAACGAGTAAGTGGAACTAGATCCATGTTTCTCGTCATAAGGGACCTATGAAGTATTGAGCTGTTGTATGTATTGATCTGAAAAAACTGCAGTATCATAAGCATGGCTCTATTTTTTTAGCAATGCATTGTCATCAGCATACCGTTGTAAAAGTATATGTGCACTAATTAAAAATTTTTATTAAAATTGTTGAAGTTAGATTGCATTAGTTACGTTGTGTGGTAGACTTTGGGAGGGAGTTGGTGACCTGCATTCAGAAGCAAAAGTAGCACTATTTTTCATGTTTTTACCCGGCTCTTTCATTGATATAAAAAGTACTGTGATGAGTGCGTGAATCTTTGCTACCATTGCCGGACCTGTGCCCTGAATGAGGTATGGGAAAGGGGGAGAAAGAAGGGAGGTCCTGCACATCTATATATTTGTAGTTACTATAACCCTGTAGGCCTGCATTCGATATAAAATTCCACAAGGAAAATTGAGTGTTGCCCATATTGCCCCTGACTGTTTGTGAGCATTTGTGACTGTTTGTGAGCATTTGCATTTGTGGGAGCATTTTTTGTGGCCAAGGCAGTGGTACAATTTTGGCATTACACTAACTTCCAGACACAGTGTTGTTGTAGACGTTTGCCTTTTTTTTTTTTTTTTTTCCTATTTGGAATCTATGCAAAACAGATGCTCTGCATTGATGTTGCTGCATTTTAATGCAGTATATGCTTATGGCCTTTCCTTTGTTTCTTTAGCATGGTTAAAAGCAACTTGTGTGATGAAAACAGGGGACTGCATTGCATGCATTGAAATAAAAAAGTATATTATGAAATAAATGTTAAATGCAAATGTTTTTGGACATCTGGAAGCTTTTTGGAGGAGAATACATGACCTATCCCTGCATGCAGTGAGACCCGCCTTTGTGACTAGCATTTTTTTCTTCATTTTATTTTTTATTTCTTCAAATGTTCCTTGAATGGGCCCCCGAGTTATTGCAGAGGCTGTTTGAATGGGAAGGTGCCTTAGAATAGCCCTTATTGAGGCTGCAGTTTTTAAGGACTGTTCTTAATTTGGCTCCTTGCCAATATTGGGCACAATAACATGAAACAACTTGAAAAATCGACAATACGCAATGGAGATGATCTGAACAACAAAGCTGTAACAATTTGACTCCATTGCTCTACAAAAGTGCTCCTAATGAAAACGTTTCTACTAATACAGAAGTCAGAAACTGAATATATTTAGTACACCAAGGCACTTTTCTTGACAGTGTATATGCAGAAAAAAAATGAAGGAAAGAAAGCATGTATAACAAATGCTTTTGTGTGCCATTTTTTAATACCAGGATTCTCTGCATTTCACACAGTTCTTATATAGCTTGAATTGCTGCTCTACACTTGCCGCTGCACACGATTCTTTCTCACATTGTGCGTGTTTTGTAATACACTATTTTTGTCGATACATTGATGCTTTCACTTACGGGGGTATTCTGGCATATGATTTTGTTTGCACCGAAGACACTATTCCAAGCAAACCATTTCATTTGTTCTCTGAAGCATGCTCTAAAGATTCAGATGTTGCTTCTATCTTTGGAATTTGCATATTTTTTTTTGTTTCCCGGCATTAGCTTCGGCTACAAAACATGAGAAGCTGGTCTATATTTACATGCTTCCCGCTTTGTAGCTTGCCCAGAAGTGCTGTTAGCCTTTTCTGCTTCTGTCATAGTTTATTGTTGCTACAAGGTTCCTTTTGCATAGTTTATATTAAGCTCTTATGAATGGCTTATATTTGAGGTCCTTGTTTTGGTCAGTCACGTTTGTGCAGTGGCTATTGGTGAGCTTGAAGAATTCATTCAGGCTCTACTGGGCTTTTTATTTACTGTCTACAGTGTAATGTGTGGACATAATGGCAGTTGAAGTTAAACATACCTCAAGCTATATTCTCATATCTGTCTGCTGCATTTGCATTTCAGACTATCATTGCCCCTGCTCCCTCCATATATACTTTTGAGCTGCAAAGCTTGAGTTTTCAAGTTCAGTTCTGGCATTGATCTTTCAGTGGAGGAGGAATGAAAGAAGGCCTGTTCTCCAAGATTTTGGTGCACATTGAAGAACCCCATGAGGCTGAAGTTAATCCAAAGCCTTTCATTACAGCACTCCTTATAGCGTGTAATTTTTGGTCTGCATCTTAATTTTTTTGCAATATTGTGTTGGTTGAACAGTTAAAGGAAAGAAAGTTTGCAGTATAATTTCAAGTATCACTTAAAAATGCAGGGACCTGGCCTTTACTATGTGGACAATGAAGGCAACCGGCTTTCAGGCAACCTCTATTCATGTGGTTCTGGATCAACATATGCCTATGGTGTTCTAGACAATGGATATAGCTATGACTTGTCAGACGAGGAAGCCTTCGAACTAGGCCGCAAAGCCATTTTTCATGCCACGTTCAGAGACTCTGCCAGTGGAGGCATTGTACGCGGTACGTTTTTTTCATTGACTCCATGTATGTAAGTGACGAGCACATGTGTATTGCAATTATTCGTTAGTTTTATTGTTGCTCATTACATAACCCACATCTACTACTGTTAATGACTGCCAATTGCATTGTGCTTTTCATGAAATCGTGCTTGTGAGAATTATCAAATACAGTCGAGCATAGTTATAGCAAAGCCACTTATAGCAAAATAGTGGTTATAACGAAGGGATTTCAATTTCCCGCTCCCAAAAATAATCTATCATTGGAACATTTTTGTGCCTTTCAAATTTCTGTGCGAAAATCTGAGCAAAATCCAGAGTCTTCAGCACTCCCACGAAGTGAAAGGTTGCTCTACTGCATAGCTTGACTCGCTGATCCTTGATTTCTTTGCTATGTCGAGTCTCGTAGGTTGGTTATCGCTGCAGTAGCTGACACTGTACGGATGTTACTCCGGAGTTTGGAGTAAAACTGGGCTTCGCATTTGGACGACGTGGAAGCCGCGATCCTGCAGTCTGTGCTCACGAAACATGTTCAGGGAACACTGGACTGATGCTTCCAGCAGCGATAAATCAATTTGCCCACAGTTGACGACAGAGTTTTCAGACACTCTAGGGAGTGCGGAAACGTCTAAAAAAATCAAATTTTATAAAAAAAGTCACTTTACATAGCTTCTGATTTGGCACACAGTATAGGAGGGGGGTCAGCAATTTTGTGCCCATTCTGATGCTTGAAAGACCTGTTGCGCAGTGCTTACGCAGACAGGTGGCAACAGGCGCTCGATGGCTTTACTGTCGTCGACACTTAGTGGGCAAATGCGCGAGCTTAGACGAAGTACAGACGCAAAAGCAAACCTTCCGTGACGAGTTCGCTGAACCGTTCCGTTTTGAGGATGCTTCATCGCATAGTCCTCGCAGTCCATGTGGTGAAGCATCCTCAGAAAGTGGCGAGGCCATCTGTGAAGAAAGATCACTTCTGCTGCATCGCACTGCGATATGTGCCGCGGAAGCACTCACAAATTTAGAGCATTTCTTCGATATTTCTATCAGTGTGCGCATGACGAAGCACTTGATGGAACTGCAAAAAATCGTGGTTGTCGCACAGTTTTCACCTCAAATGTATAGCATTAAATCGATAAATACTATGGTGCAGAAAATATTTGGCAATTTTGGGCCATTTGATAATTGTAACATTTTTCCTGATCCCTTGAAGGTCTGAATTAATGATATTTTTCTGTATTTGGGAAGAAAGGACCTGGCACAGGCGAGTTCCACGAACTTTGACTAGTGCATTTGGTTCTAATCTGACTTGATTTTCACACCAAAGAAAAATAAAAATGGGAGCGGATTCAAACCAAAGATTACGTTCAGTTATACTTCAGTTATAGGCTCTATCACTCTCTGTTGGCTAGAAAACTTGAAAGGCCTGTCAGGAAGGCTCGCATGTTGGAGCCTCTATACCGGACTTAGTTTGAATTACATACACAAGGCCACATAGTTGTGACCTCACAAAATGGCTTAGCCAATCAGAGCGACGGCACAAAATAGATCTAGACAAAATTGTTGATCAGTGCTGTTCAGTGTATAAATGCTTTTGCACTGAAAGTGCAAGACGGAAACAAAGCCTCAGAGCCAGCTCATGCAGGTTCATCTCATATTGCGCTCACCTCACTGCAGCAATGGAACTGCATCCACAGCAGCATTAATATTAAACCTGCGCATAAGCCCGCGGAGTATCGTTCGAGGATTTTTCTCAAAGTTGCTGATGCTCGGCTCTTGGCGCTGTTGCGAAAGAGTACTTCGAACACCCTTGCGTGTGACCAGCACTGGTGTGAGCAATTTAAAGCATGATGAAAGTTTTTATTAGAAGTTTTAACTAACATTGAAAGCTATTAATCGTATCAGTCTATTGCAGTTGATGTGCCAAGAAAATATTACTCCTGAAATCACACTTCTCATGCTGATACAAGAGCACTAAGCCTGCTAAGTCTTGCCGAGAAGCCATATTTGGTCAGCGTGCAAGTGCAGCTCTCCAGGTTTTGTGAGGGAACTTAAAAGGGTGGTGCAGCTCTCATTGTAGTGGTTAGGGCGCTCGACTACTGTGCCCAAAGACGCGGGATCAAATCACTGCCTCGACAGCCGCTTTTCAGTGGAGGCAAGAGGCAAGGCACCTGTGTACTGTGCAATGTCAGTGCATGTAAATAATCCCAGGTGATGAAATTTCCAGAGTCCTCCACTATGCTGCCTCTCATAGTCTGGGTCGTATTGGGACGTTAAATTTCATAAACCAAACCATCAAAATTATTTTTACCAGTTGCTCATTCTAAGGTGTGTTTAGATAGAATGCCCTATATTGATGGCATATTTGTTTAGTGCATTTAATTTTTTTGTATTACTGTGATCATAGTAAATGTCTAAACTTTCCAGCTCCAGAAGCCAAAATATTGCTACAACTTCCTTATTTTATGTGGTGCAAGAACTTGAAGCTTGCTTTAAAAAATTTTTTTTTTTTTTTTTGTGCTACAAAAGCTGAAATGTGTGCTACTACATGTCTGAAAGCCTGCTACAAGAATTCTGTTCTCAATTCTGCCACTGAATTTGTTTTTATCTAGTATATCGTGTCAAGGAAACTGGCTGGGAGTGCATCAGTGAGGAAGACTGCAAGGACCTCTACTACAAGTACCAGGCTGAGAAGATGCAGTGATCCTTTTGTCCTGCAAATGTTTACTTCAGCAGTAAACAAACAGTAAAACTGGCTTTGTCATCCTTTGCATTTTGAATAGCTGACATTTCTGCAGTCATTCGGAGCTAGTGCTCCTACTCTCACCCCCACCAGTTCAGGGTGCGAGAGGCATGTAGCAAAATTACCTATTATAGTGCTCTTCATCTTGACTGCCTTTGCAGCACTGCAAAAGGCAGGGGCGCCTGGGCCCAGTCAGGATGATGCGCACTACAGGGGTGGAAGCACGCTTGAGCATTTCGGAGCAGCTCAGGGAGCAGTAATAAAGCAGTTTTGGAGTAATTTTGGAGCATGCTAATTATGTTTTGGAGCATGTTTTTAGGATTGGATGCTTTTAATAATTGCAAACAACTATTCTGGACATACAAAAAAATCCAATGCTTCTTTTTTTTTTTCTTAGTTTAATCCTCGGCTTGACTGTGCATGCATCTCTGACAAGGCAAGACAACCAACCAAACCATGCACAGATGCTTAAAATATCACAGCTGACCTGAGTAACAATTTGAAACAACGCTAGCCTATGGAATGCTTTTTTCTACATTTCAGTTAAAAGCTTTTGACTGCTTGATAGATTCAAACGTGGAGTTTACCAAAGTACTTTCTCACATTCACATCAAAGAGCAGCATATTTATGCTATCTTGTACATACCCTTTTCGATCCTGTGCTTGTGTAGATAAATTCCCGAGTACTGGTCAGTGCTCCCTGCAAAGAAGATTGGCCGCACTCATGGGTAGTCTTTTCTGCTCTTAGATTATTTACTTTGTAAGCTTCTGCCAGTGGCTCGTTTCTTTTTTTTGCTTTAGCGATGCTGAGGCTACCTTAAGTTCAATATGTTGATGTGCCCTGTATGGCTTTCCAACACTATTGAGAAAATTTATAGTGATTTGTACCTTTGTGGTATCGCCCTATAACACTTGAAGTGTGCTTTTGTCTCATGTAAGTTGGCACATTTGTTCAGAGGCTCAATGGTGAAGTATGCACTTGTTTTCACAGCATAATCACTACAAAAACTTGTGTAGTTCATTCCAGACAGAAACGTTTCCTAGGCCCACTGAGTGGTAAAACCAGATTCTGCTAAATTTGATAGCAAAATATTAAGGTTTGGAGGAGCTTTGTAGCAATATTGTATTTTGAAACAGGATGGAGCAAATGGAGCAGCGCTTCTACCCCTGGTACTATAATAGGCAATTCTGCTATCATATGTGCCTCTCTCACCCTGAACTGGTGGGGGTGACAGGAGGAGCACAATTGTCTGAAAGCAAGAGAGCGCAGTGCCATTAGATTGGCCGGTGAGCTTCCTTCAGATGAGTGCTGGATCTTGACAGGGGTGAAAGTGGCAGTGAGCAATAGCTACAAGACATGGCACATCACCATTTCCCCACTTCTCCAGCCTCCCTGGGCTGCAAACAGTGCAGGCTCTTGCTGCTTCAGCATGAGTGGAACACGCACGGTCATGTGACACTACACATTCCTGTATTTGGGAAAACAAGAATTTGTTTCACAACAGTGCCGAATACTGTTGTACTCATTAAATTTTGAAACTCTTACATGTTACTTTCCTATACATAAAGGTTGCAATGCAATTTGTCAACTTGAGATTGGAATTGATTAGGGAAGAACATCGTATCAGTCTCTATGCTTAATCATAAAATATAACATCACACCCAGCATGCAACTGGGTACGTCAGTGTATTGCTTGGCAGGTAAATTGGCAAGCGTTTGCATAACCTGGTGCATAAAGAGTATCATGGTTGTGAGATTTGCCACAGCCAGGGAATGATTTGCCACAGCCAGGGAAAGGTTTTGGAGTAAAGCAGAAATAGCAGAGAAAGTTGGCCTACAAAGGGTTGGTGCACTGCCTCCAAAGTTTTTGCTTTCCTTCATTAGAAGGTGGAGGAAGATACTAACGTGAATCACAGTGGCACTTCATCTGTGGACTTCTCCATCAATCAGAGACTCTAACCTTGCATGCTGGTTGTTTATATTGGTCAGGGAAACTCTTAACATAACCTTGATGGTGGTGTAATAAAAAAAAAATTGATGGTCTGATGCAATGCAGTGTGCAAGCAGAATGCAGTTATGGGGCGATGCTTTTTCCTTTTGCAACATTCTATTGCCTGTAGGGTGTGCCAATCAATTTACTTTGGCTGGATTTCATGGCTCGCCAGTGATTTTCTGCTTTAAATTTGCTGCATTTACACTCTACTTTGACTGGTGTTATGGTTCAGCTTTTTTTGTGCTTTTATTCATGTTGCATGATACATAATTCACCTTGGAGAGCCACATTGCATCAGCTTATAATGCATGCACAGGTTTAGCACTGCTTTCTCCTTTGCGCACCCCTTGCTTGGGAGTGTTACTATGCCCACCTCTCTGCTTCCAGTTATGCACATTCTCTCCTTATCTGGGGGAAGTGGTGAGGGGGTTCTCCCGCTCTGCTCACTGCACGTGGCAGAGGCTTCACTTGCATGCACTAATATGCTCACACAAGCACCATTCTCATCTGATGCCACTTGTACTGCTTACAGGCACGGTAAAGTATGGTTGTTTGTGTTCAGTGAGGCCGAAAAGGCTAGAGATAGAAACATTTAATTGATAGTCTCCTCAAGTCAGAGTTTGGGCCTGTATTGCCGAACACATAGATGATATCGGCAACAAGCTGTGACCACACCATTGTATGAAGTTCATAAGGAAGAATGGCCTAGCTCACCCAGGAATATGGCATGTGGGTTGGGAACTGCAGGTCATTACCAACCCACATACCCAGTGGAGACTGTGGGGCACGTGGGCGGAGACAGTATGTGTGTGGTCAGAATAGCTACTACATGCCCGACAACATGAGTGGCCTGAGCATATGGGTATGTAGTGATTGACTAGGTCATATGGCAGAGAATTTATTTGCACTTGGTCTGATAATTCATGGTGAGTAAAATGTTGAGAAAGGGCGGGAAGAAAGCGCTTTGTGTATCTTAATCCTTTAGTCTTTGTCTTATGCATTTTCGATGCATAGCCCGGTCATCCTTGGGTTTGTAATCATCCAGTCATTGATGATGATTGCTCAGAGACTTGTTGTGAGGGGCGTGTACCCATTCTTTGCCTTCTATCCCCTGGTGACTAGGGATCCATTCCAGGACATGCAGGCTTGGGTGCTGCCGAACGTAGCTGCTTAGCTGGCCATGAATATGCCTCAAAAACATAACATATTGATGGCGAAGTTACAAAGGGTGTTCTGGCTGTCCGTGCACTCTGCGATGGTTTAGTGAGAGTGGTGAATGATTGCTTCAGCAATTTTTATTTCAGCTCATGCCTGGTCAGGCAGACCAATGCGACGACAAACTTCCATGTGACAGGGGCCTTACAAGTGAAGTTGCGTTAGAATGCAGTCTTTCTCTTCGTTAGTTTTGTATGGGAACATTGCCACTCTTGCCACTGAGTTTTGATCTCATTGTTTGGCCTTCACTGATGTGGCACATCTCCCATGTTCTAAATCCTGTAGCTGGTACTCCAGCACCCAGTTTCATGTTTAACCCAGGTCACTCCCAACCTAGACACGGACCATGTATTTCACTCTCTCTTTGTACTGAACTAGTTTTCATTGTGCACCATGCTAGCAGTCTTATATCACATACTAAAATACACCTCAATTCTGTCATAAGCCAGCAGACATGGATTATTCCCATGTTCGGCACAAGTGCTCTGGCTAATAATTCTTATAATTTGGCTAAAGCTCAAGCTTTTGCAACTTTTCTTAAGTGCTTTTTACCATAAAGCAGTCACATAGTAGCAAATTCTAAAGCCTCTGACTAAACTTGTTGAGTTAGATAAAATATGGGCCAGTTGTGTTTATCAGTAAGCTGAAAACCTCTCCCATTCATTTGCTCTCAAGGTGGCTTGCGCAATAACTGGCTCAAAAGCATCGACAGAATCACGAGTACCCCGTCGGCAAGAGACTCCATATGCGTGCCAGCTATTGTTCCCATGCTTCAAAAGGTACTCTCAAGCCACAGGCTGCAATGGTGTGCAAGTGTTAGCATCACATCCAGAGGATCCCAACGAACTGAGGCTACCTTTTGCAAACCATGGAATTGTCCAGGTTTGCCCATCTCCCCTCACCCCACGGCAGAAATGCCTACAGTAGCAATACTAAATGCAAACCGTCAAAATGCTGCTTAGTTAAACTTTGCACAGAGACTTTTATAATTTAAAATATCACGCTTGGACGACATACTTGCCTGGTTGCATAAGAAAATCTGCATCACCTGCAATATCTATCATCCCAAAATAAGCGCACCAGTGGCACCATGCGATATGTACCCATGAAACGATTATTTTAGCAGGCATGAACTGTACCAAGGGTGGGAGAAAATCGCTCAAATGTTTTCTGCTCTCAACATTGCTACAGCAGTTGAGGCTAGCTGCTTAATGTTTGCTCACACCCACATTGATCTTCACGGCTTCAAGCTGAATCGTTCAATGGGTATGCACCAGCTATGTGAAGGCCGCTTTTGGTTCACTGACACTGCAAGCGATGTGGATTTTTAATTCTGATCGAGCAGGGTAAGCACATCATTCAAACTTGGTATTGAAAGTTAGACTGTCATGCGCGATCTGTGCACCAAATTTCAACTCCAATAAATGATCGGTTGAACGGAGGAAACCGTTCTGCAGTTCGCATTTAGCACTGCACAACTTGTGCATATTACAATATTGGCAAGAAACCTTGAATCACTGAAGTGAGGAAAAGCAATCTAGCAGCTGGAGAGCACCCCAAAGGAAGCCTTCACAGTATGCTTTGAGAAGTGGAGAAACTTCATTGCCATGAAGTGCATGAAGCCTTGACGGTGGTACCTACATATCAGAGGAAGTGAGACATGCTGGTCCAAAGCTGTCAGCATCAGGCAATATAGGAAGTGAGACATGCTGGTCCAAAGCTGTCTGCATCAGGCAGTATAGGATTGCGCCAGATTCAGCTCGGGCTATGATTGCTCGTGTCAAAGGGTGCTGCCCCATCGCCATAGCCAGAATGTGCTCCCAGTCACTCCCTCACCCAAACAACACATTTGTTTGACCACACTGTTAGTGCACGGTTATCAATTTGCGCACACCTGCAACACATTACTTACCCAAAAGCAGGTCCCTGGTCATCGCTCTGATGGTCCAGGGTTCATCAAAAGTTAGTCAAGGCACTCAACTACCGTTCACAAGGATGCGGGATCGAATCCCCGCCTCTGCGGCTGTGTTTCGGTGGAGGCGAAAGCAAGGCGCCGTGTGCTCAGCTATATGAGTGCACGTTAAAACCCCCTCAAACCAACCAAAAGTTCCCAAGCCACTTCGACCATGTAGCGGGGCCACTCTGTGGTTTGGGACCAATAAGAGCTTTAGACCTGTAAATTCACACTTCGTTTGGCATTAGCCATCAAGGCTTGCCTTCCAGTAGAAAAGCCTAGTGACAAGCACCACCAGCACGAAACCAGATTCTGCTAGCAGAAAATGGGCATTTGCTGCTCAGCAAACACTCCTCTCGCCCATCAACATACGGTGCAACCAGATGGGAGCATTGCAAAACTTGCTCCAGATTGCAAATGCACAAGGACAAATGTACCATGGTATTTTGCAGACTTGTCTGATATTACCATATAACCAGACTATGTTACAGCTGCACGATAAAACTACCATAAAGCATCGTAAAATATAGCTTTTGTGTTTAAAAAGCTGCAGTTCAGTAATACAAGTGCATATAATAAGGCATAATCACACAGGCTTTTATCATCCTGTTTATTGTTTCTATAACATGATTCCTATTGCAATGAAAAATGAAGATGGACATGCTTTGTCAAAGAAGACTTCATGAGAAACTAAAAACAACCCAACAAGGCAGCCTCTGCAATGTTGTAGTTTAAGAGGTAGCTAGAGGCATGGTACAAAGAAACGTTTGCAAATTACAAAAACCAGTTGTGATTTAATATGTTTGGCACAATTCTCTTCTGCAGTAATGCAAGCACCTTTTTTAATGGTCCATCTTTGGCTGACTGACCAGCAGAGGATGCCAAGGAGAGATCTTGTAATTCGCCTGCACTTGCTGAACAAATTTACAATGTATTAGCAGTAAGCATGAGCACAATCACTGACACTGTCAGCACAAAGCCTACAAGACCTCCCTCAAGTGCAAGCAGCACAGGCCCTGCTTCTTATTTGGTTGCACATTCAAAGAGTTTCAAACTGCAATTCCACATCCTCATTTAGTTCTGTTCTGTGGGCCCAAAGGATGCATCTGCACAGTAGAGGCACGCAAGATATGTTGAGACACCAAAAAACTGATCACAAGGAGCTATGTAGGCTACTTTTGAATATTCAGTCTCATGGGGTTGCAAAATATATTCCTGTCAACCAAAACAAACAAAATCTTACACAAAAGCACTAGAAATGAAGTCGTGCAAATATGCTTATGAGATTTATTTACAGCCCTATGCCATCGCAGTGCATACTGCGTGACCGACAACAGTGATGCTGCAGTAGTGTGGTATGGTACATCTTCCAGTCAAGGGCTCGAGATTAATTTAGATCTGACGTTCTTAATGTGGGCTGCCATCGCACAGCACAGAGGGGATTTTGTTTCACCTTGGGGCTCAAAGCCGCAACCTCCGAATCGGTACCCATATGCAAAAGGCAGAAGACTTTCTAGGCTCATGGAAAGAAATCCTATGTGCAAGAGTTGTGTGTCTCCTAATAGGAGGCGTTAGATCTGTGTGCAACATTCCGCAATATGTTTTCTCCTTGTCTAACATTCCTGCCATCTGCAATCCCATACTGGAACGCGTGCTAAGGAACACCACGCAGCAGGAGCGACAGTGTGCAGTCTACACTCACATTTGCTGGAGAAAATTCGAAGATACTATGCCTCTCCTTTCCTGTAAACCAATTATAAGAGGCAAATGATAGGAGAAGGGTACGCTTTCGCCATTTTCCTCTTGAAGGAGTATAGACACTTCATTTTATAGTTGTTTTATTTTCTGTAATGATGCATAAGACATTACATGAATCTCATGATATTCACCTACTGCCGCTGAATAATTTATATTCGAATTGCTTTTCTAACCAGTTTTGGTTTCAACAGTCGAGCAATGACTGTAACATCAAGTCTAGGTCACGTGAGAGATGAATAAAACAGCGATATAATAGTTCTTGTGTCAGTTCACTGGAACACTAAAGCCAGCATGCCTCAATGATAGGAATTATAAAAAGTGAAGAGTGTGATTATATTGCCATTTTTTTTCATGCCACACGTGACCTAGACTTGATTGTGGCATCACAGCCATCTTTTGGAGCTGAAACCGAAGCCGAAACTGGCGAGAAAAGAAAATTGAATTGAAGGTTACTTGATGGTTGTAGGCAAAAACCGCGTGATCCTTATACAGGAATGCCTTATGCATCATTAACAAAAATAAAAATGCCAAAAAGATTTGGTGTCTATAGTAGACATCTAAGAGACCCTCTAAGTTTTATCTGCGTTGCTGCACGAGGATGTTTGGTTTGGTTTTTTAGAGGCTTAACAATCCAAAACAAAAGTTATGACCAACACTGTAGTAGATGGCTGCAAATAATCGACTGCCTGGGATTCTTCTAACGTGCACTGACATTACATAGGTGTGACTATGATCAAGCCCGGGTCTCCCAAGAGTAAAGCATCCTTCTCCCAAATTCTGCCCAAGCCCTTCTGTATGCCAGATATATGCTGGTAACTTGTTCCAACCCATAGTCAAACCGCAGAATTCTAGTGTTTCCTTTTCTCTTCCTCCCATCACCACAGCAGCTACTTTTCAAAGGAGGCAAGAAAGCAAGGTGCCTATGTTCTGAACAGTGTCAGTGCTGATTAAAGAAATTTCCTGTGGCCAGAATTCCCGGAGCACTTCACAACAGCGTCCTCAATAGTTTGCATCGCTTTGAGGTGTTATATACTATAAAAACCCAATGAATCATCCATTTCTACGAGATAAATTTCAGTATTCACGAAAGCAGTTAACCCATCTTATCCTCAGTGGACCATCTGCAAATGTCTCCAATCAGCTTCCCTTCCAACCAAAAACTTTTGTTCCTAGATGACACTCTAGCATTCTTAATGAAAAAAAAAAAAAAGCAGGCACCCTTGAACGCATTCATTTGAGAGTCTGATGTGTCACACAGAGGGACAGTAACAAACCCACTAAACCAGCCACACACAAGGAGCAAGGACAGTCTGTTCATCCCTTTAATCTACTTATAAATACGTACTGCACCATTGTACCCTTTCAACACCCCTCTCGGGGCAGTCCCATTACCATTACGCTGAGATTACCGTGCCACAACAAACTTATAACTTATTCGGTTTATGTTTGAATCTCAGAATACTTGCATATAATGAGCGCCCACTCACAGATATTTTTACAAGTAGCAGAAAGCCACCAAAATGCCACAGCTGCAGCACCCGAGGGTCCAACTGAGCCAATCTCTAAGTAGTCTCTCACTGACAATAATAGTTTCAAAGCACAAGTTTTTGCGAATGATTCCTGCAGCACTTCCCTCAATTACGAATACTATATTTTGTTTTTAGCATTCTCTTGACATCCTAGAAATGCTTTGATCGAGCAAAAAATTTCATTGCAGTAAACTGGCAATATTCCAAAGCATGCATGAAGGAGAACTTGCCTCTTTTAATTTCCACAAAAGAGAGAGTGTCATCTGAATATGAAACCTTTTGGTTGGAATGCAAGCTTTGCAAAGAAGCTTACCAAGGAATTCTCATATATGGTCCATTCTACATAGCAGCACCACCACACATACCATAAAATGCTAAAGACACCTTTAGAAATATCTTGATGAAAATACAGGCTTCAGCTTTTTTTGTTTAGGATGAAATTTGTTCAGCAGCAAAATATGCACTCCTACCAGTCTATTCAAACTTGGGACATCTGACATCCTTACTGAAAAGGACCGGTCGCAGTCTTAAGGTCACTTGTGCTGAAGCATAGCCATCGACGTTTACACATGCATTTCACTTTTGAAATCGGCCAGTGATGGCAGCGCCTGTATTTTGTTTGCTGGCCTTTTCTAGCTCAGTTTTCAGTGGCAGTGGTTGGTCTCCATACAATTAGAATGTGGCACCTTAATAATATAGGCCAACTTCAATCTGTCACTGCTTTTTTGCACTTAAGCCTATTATGTACTAGCCTATTAAATGCCACGTTGCCTTTCAACAAGCCCAGACGTCATGCAGAGCTAGTTTTCAGTATTTTGCTATTTGTCATTACCGACTTTTGGTAATGTGCAGACATACACGAAAGCACCGCACAATGCAAGCATACTAAATGAGACTACAAACCACATTTCCACACTGAGTGCTGCCTACGTGAGCAGACAGGTGGACAAGAAATGTCAACAGAAGAGAAGGAGAGAGATAAAAATAATGCAGAGACTGCACTGACAGCAGTCTGGATTTGAGAACTGCCAGCATCGCAACAAAAAATTATCCTGTATGTAAAATTTCAGCAGGACTATGTCCTTGAGGGGACATTGCAGATAAATTCAAGTTGCCCTGTATAGATAATGTACTGCATTCTAAAAACAAAAAGATCATTTGCATGAAGAACAAAGGTTTTTAATCTAGAGAAGCGTCACCATATTGATTTCGCAAGTGAACTGCATACATCAGCATTGATTTTGGGCATGAATCCCAGAGGCTAAGAGACTACACTACCCTTCACTTCAAAACGGTGGCTACCACAAATTTTGACCAGTGGCGGGAAAATGTTGTGCAACAGCGCAAGGAGGCTCATCTGGCCATTTATGTTGATGCTGTGGTTTATGGAAAAGTCAAAATGATACCAGCATTACCTCTTGGCTACTTTCCAAGTCATTTCCAAATGAAGTTAAGGTCACCACGAGATTGCCATCACAGTATAAACTCAAGTATTTCCTGACTTGCCACGCACATTTTCCCCCTGATGTAATACAGATGTGCAGCACGTTTAGGCACCACGTCGGTAACATTAAAAAGCTCTGCTACTTGCTGGCACTTGAGTGAAATGAGGTAGAGGCTCTGTGCAGACAGGTGTCAGACAACGCTATGGGAGCAGCCAAGTCAGGGCCCTTAAAGCATGCCCCATTCAGAAAAAAGGTGCCATGTGCACCGTTGAGGAAACCCACAGCACAGTGCAACACTATGAAAACTAGTTCTGGCCAACTGAATACCTTCAGTGAACATGAATGTTGACCCAAGGACGGTAGTACAAGGCTGATCACCTGGTTTAAAATAGCTTGTTTACAGATATGTGCACAAAACAGAAGACAGAAATGAACAGGCTGTCCATGAAAGTGCAAGGTAAAGTGTTAATGAGCAGCAGCAGTACTTCTCATGACTCTGTGACGATGCTACAAGGCATTTTCCAGAATAGTCCAACTCAGTTCTGCAAGAATACCTGCACTGAAGCGGAAAAAGAGCTTCTGAAAAGCTGCTTGCTCATGCAAAATAGCCACTATGCAAATTTTAAAAAGTACAGCTGCACGTTAACACTTGCACTTCTACTAGCACTTGTGAGCCCTTGAATGTGTTGACAACAGTTTGAAATATTTTAATTAAAATCCCCAAACACACTGTGAAACGTAGAACACAATCACATTACAAGGTGCCATATGCACAGCGCATTCACTAAATCTTCTCTTATTCACCATAAATCAACCCAACAAACCTTTGTGGGCTATAGGCAATGTGGCTGTCTCACATTGTAAAAGTCCTGGGTTCAATTTGTGCTACCACTAAAATTTACTCTTTTCTTTCAGCTCAAGTGTTTTCCTCTTATTAATGAAACCTCCCTTAGAAATTTGGTATTAATCCAAACATTTGTTACCTGTTACTGAACTGCACTGTTCCAAGAGAATTTTTCACTTGTTTATCCCAACGCCAGATTTTGCACAAATTGGAACCCTTCGAGCTCCTGTGTTAAAATTGGTGCTGTTTACCTGCCCCACACTACATGGAAGGATACTTAACCGGGCACAGGCCATGGCAAGTTATCAGTAAGGCTGGATTATGCATCAACTATCCCTTTCAGAATTCTGATGCAATTTCTGGTGACAGCAAGAGCAATTAAAAATATTCAATCAAAACCTATACAGAAAGAAGTATGCCCTAAATGAATTAAGTAGATGATAATGCTGCTTGCAAAGGCAATGACTACACTCCTACATGGTGAACTCTTCCAAATCTTTACACACACTCGCACAGGCACACCAAGTGCAGAATGGGAAAGGCAGGAAATAAAAATTGGTGCATCTTCTACATATGAGTATGTCTTCAATGATTCATCCACACAATTACCTTCCATGGCAACTCTCTCTCTGACAAAATACAGAATACTAGGAAATGCACATATGCATATAAAAAATTGAGCATTATGAGGACTACACAGAAGAGGACAAGAGAACTGTAAAAACGTGGAGTTTAACACCTCAAAGCAACACATGTGCCACTTTGGGACAGCCTAGTGAAAGGCTCCAAGTTAATTCAGACCACTTGGGGATCTTAATCACGCTAAAATTACACAGCACACGGGTAACTTCAGCGTTTAGCCTCAATAGAAATGCGGCCACAAGGGCTGGAATGGTCTAAATTGATCCAGAGTCCTCCACTTACGGTCTATGCCCATGTGTCGCTTCGGGACATTAAGTCACACAATTTACTATTCAGAAGGGGGCATGAAGCCAGTCAGTATTTTTACAGGAGCATGACACTGCTACAAAACTAAAACAATAAAAAGAAAAGAAAAATAAAAACATGGACATTCAATTCTACATGCATTTCCACATATGTACTTGCATCATATTATGTAATCTGGCAGCACAAACTGTTCATCTTGTGCTTGCTTGGACGTGCTCACCTTTAAATGAAACAAAACTTGAGCAGACACGTACAGAACTGCAATGGCTGCAAGAGACCACCTACAGATGGCAGGGATCAGCCTTAGACTCTCCCCTGCCAAGAGGGGTGCAGGCACAGGGTGGCAACCCCATGCGCACCACCAAGACGCACAAGTCCGGCTAGTACGGGAAAATAGTATCCAAGCTGCAGCAAACTGCAACGCTGTGGGCGGCACTAGGGCAGTCAGTGGCGAGGGCTGGCCAGACTGGCAGGAGGCTGCCAGTCAGGCTTGAAGCTGCCGGGGCCGAAAGGGGTTGTCTGGTTGGGGCTGCCCAGCTGGGGGGGCATTGGCGGTGGTGGTGCTGGGGCCTTGCTGCTGGAGCCGCTGGTAGAGCCCCGCGAGGGGACCGCCCCCGGCGAGGAGCAGGAGGCTCTCGGCTGGCTGCTGCTGCTGCTGCTGCTGCTGCTGCTGCCCACTGGAACAAGGGGGGGCGGCGCATTTGTGCCGGCTCAAGTCCCGAGGCTCGAGGAACCGGCGGCCGCACTGGGAGCAGCCGAAGGGCCGCTCACCCGCATGTGCCCGCAGATGGCGCGCCAGCTTCTCCCGGCGGCCGTAGCTCTTGCCGCACACTAGGCAAACGTGGGGGCGCTCACCTGTGTGCACACGCCGGTGCCGGGCCAGCTTGTCCTTGCGGTAGAAGCCCCGCCCACAGAAGTCGCACGGGAACGGCCGCTCGCCCGTGTGGATCATGGCATGGCGCGTCAGGTGGTTCTTCTGCGAGAAGCTCTTCCCGCAAACCTCGCACCGGAACGGCTTGTCACCCGTATGCGTCCGCATGTGGTCCAGCAACTTGCACCGGTAGCTGAAGCCGCTGCCGCAGATGTCACAGGCGCAGGCCTTCTCGCCGTGCGCTGCCCGCACGTGAGCTCGAACCCTTTCAGCTGAGGCAAATAACTTTCCGCACACCTCACAGGGCACTGCCCCAACAGCTCGCTCTGAGCGTGTGTGCTGGCCCAAGTGCTGCTGCAGCTCTGAGGCTGCCTTGAAAGGCACCTTGCACGAAGGGCAGGGCCACAGCTTGTCCCCTTTGGGACTCTCGGAAGCCACAGGTGCTTCCACTTTTTGGGCAGCAGGCGCTGCCTTGTGCGGCTCAATGCCTGGAAAAGCAACAGGGGCCGAGCCCAAGCTGCGGCCAAAGTCGCTGGCTGGCACCTGCGGAATCTTGAGCGTTGTCAGGGAGCTGCGTGGCTGTGTTTTGACAGCCTTGAGGTGGGAGGCCTCCTCAGTGCCCTGCACCACTGGCTGGGGCACGCTGCTAGCTGTGGCTGCTGCAGGCGCAGTAGCGTGGAAGTTGGCCAGGTGTTGCCGTGGGTCAAATCCTGCACAACCCCCCAGTGGCAGAAGAGTCCCTCTAATGGGCACCTCACGACTGGAATAACAACACAGCCTGCCACAAATTGCAAGCGAGAATCATGTCATGTTTACATGAAGAAGCCTGGAAAATGCTCTTTGGTCCTTATGGCCTTATTATTACTGACAATTAAGTTTTTTTTACTTCCACCAAATGACACAGGACCTGACCGCTCACTATTAACATCCTTTGTTGCATGTGACATTTTTGTAACTGTGTATCACTGCATCTTAGTATCAAATTTATCTGAAATAGCCTCCCAAGCATACTATCAGGCTAACATCTTCAGACAACACTAATAGGCTAACAACTTCTATCACCATTAAAGTATGCTGTCTTTCATTCATTTCACATCAAATTTATTGCTAGCTGTTGGGAACAACCCTAGTTCTAAATGCTGCTTCACGACAACGCAAATAACGGAGTGCATGCAAAGTTACTTATGAACAAAAAAGAAAGACAAAAAGCCAATTCCAGTAAATCTATTTTCCCCACAATTCCAGCCCTTCAAAGATTCTAATAAATGGTCAACAGCAACACAATGGTATACCTACCTGAAAGCTGGCTTGTGCACTGCACAATCAATACCTAGATTTCCCATAGCATATTGCTCAGTAAACCACCTCATTTCCAACAAATTTAAGTTCATCTCAGCACACATTGCGCTTCTTTCAAGTGAGAAGCCCTGATCACAGATCAACCACAGCGTGTGCACATTTTCCCTCACATAACTAATAGAGCCTGAATTATTAGCAAGCTTTGCTGGAGATGCTGCAAAATGATAGAACAAAATAAAAACAGTGCGAAAACGAAGAAGACACCACACAACACAGGCGCCTGTGTTGTGTGATCTTTTCTTCGTTTTCGCGCTGCTCTCATTTCCTTCTACCATGCACAAACTAGTCCGCCAAAATGCTCTCTTGGAATGTTTCTGCAAAATGAACCAAGTCAAAAAGACACGATTAAAAAGAAATATGCGCTCCTCATAAAATGACTGCATAAATATGATTATCACTACACTAATTTATTTACCTTCCAGCTTACGGTCACAAAGTCTACCAGCAGCAGGAAGAACACTGAGGGTACAAAGGAATACAAACAGCTAAACTGTATTGCAAGTACTAACAGCTACCCATAAAGTGGTTTCCACATAAATGGAATAAATTTTGCTACACAAGCCTGTATTCCCAGCTGTGAACTCTAAAGCAGTCTGCTAAAACTACCACAAGATGCTGCCAACAAGCTACATATCAAAATAGAATTAAACAAGACCAGGCAAAGAAACTCTGGCTCTTTCTAAACAGCTGGGATGCACACTAAGCAAACCAAACAAGTACTATTCCTTACCTGCCAAATTATTGCTTCAAGAACCATGAGTTTGAAGAACTCTCTAACCCACCCTGGCAGCTACATTCATTTACTCAGCTCCTAATTCCTCACCGCTGGCACCAGGTTATGTACACCACCTTTTTCATCATCAACAAATTTTTAGGCATAGCGAAAGACAAAGCTTGATTTGATATGTTTACACTGGCATGCAGGCTAATTGTAAGGCATTGCTCTTGTACTTGAATAATAAGACAGGAAGCCTTTATTTGTGTGTGCGCACACACATGCATCTACAATTCCATGCACAATATAGATGATTCAAACTATGCTACACCCCCCACATTACTCGTAAAGCATGAACACATCAGAATGTACTGTGTTCCGTTTTTATCTGTCAGAGTTGAAAAAATTCTCCCGAACGAATTGCCAGACCATTTTAACTGAAACACCAACCACAAGGTCGCTTATAAAAGCCTACATTTTTCTATGAGTAATTGAACATTGGAACTTAGCTCACTTTGAAACTGGTGACAAACTGCAGTCAGCTGCTGCACAGAACAGCAGACTCTATAAGCTGTGCCATCTGGCAAACTGCAGGGCTCACCCCCTGCTCAGATCGGGACATTGGTTGCCACATAGTTCACGACACTGTGCAGCCAGTCAAATTCACTGTTCCACTTGCTTTGATGGAAAGTTCTGCTCCAGCCAAATGCAGTTTTCCATTGACTCCAGAAAATGAAAGCAAGTTCCGATGTTAAAATCACTCACTGAAATCTGTGGACCATCACAAACTATCTTGTGGTTGTTGTTCGAGCCCAAATAGTCAAGCAGTTTACACAGAAAAATTTTTTACATGCCAGAGAAATAACTACAGAACACATGGCATAAAAACCCTGCAGGTGCTAATTATTACCAAGCAGAGTAAAATGCTTAAATCTTCAATTTTTTGAAACATCTTCATACACTAGTTCCAGCATCCCAATACTTCTTTTGCTTCATTCCTGTCATAAGAGTGATAACACTTTTTAGGCATTTTGATACACTCGAGCTTGAAAAGCAAACAAAACAAAATGCACATTCACTGGAGCTGGAACAAAGCTACCAAAATATGCAGAGACATTCAACTCAATTCTGCATGCCTGGCAATGAGCCCAAAGAAAATATTTCACATTTTAGCACTTTTTTATAAAGCCCACATCTGTAGGCAATGCAACCTATATACAAGAATTTTACTGTGCAGTCCATGAAAACAAATGCAGATGCTGCACCTAAAAGGAATAAACATCATGCATAAAAATAAATAACAGCAAACTTAAGCAAAAGAATACTCGGGACACACCCCTGTCCAACCTGCTACTATTCAGCAGACAGGGCAAGATGGCTCAGCAGCGTGGAGCAAGTAATGGCCCAAGACATGGCTGTGGTATCGCTACCACATGCTAACTTTCCAGCACATTTCGCACGCTACACTTTGTGTTCTAACAACACCAACTCTAACAGCTCCACTCAAGTGGCAGCAACCGCTGATATATTCCTTGAAAGGGCCGCCTAAGGTCAAAAAACACCTCAAAAGCCTTCTTTGTGCTTGACTGTGAATCCTTCATAATGGGTCATGCCTACACAAAAACCAACAACTAGGTGTTGAACCATTTCACAACCCATATGCCTGCTATTTAATATTCAACAATATGCCCATAAAAGTAAATTACTTATTACAAACGCAACAAAACGCCCCAAAAAGTAAACAAATGTACAGTTCGGAAACGTGGTATCAATCTTATATGCCTTAGCGCTCACTACATAATCCTGTTCAGCCAAGGGAATGACAGCTGTTCGCACTTTGATTTCTGAAGCAAGATCGCAAATACAGCCCATACTAGAAATAAAATTTTGTCGGGGTCGCTATTCAAATTTAATTCAAAACCTCCTATCACCAACGGACTGGTTAGTGACAAAGTCCGGAAACTCCGTATATCACACACGTTTCCCACAACGGTTTCAGCTTAATATTCTAGCTTATTATCAGACATGGTTATTTATAAATCACTGCAAATGTTTGGAAGTTCCCCCACAAAAAAATAGATACGGGTTCAACCATCTAGTAATTACAACGCGCTCCCAGCTGCCAACAGAGCGAAAGGATTATAGTTTTATGCACTGTTCTCTCCTTTCAGTCTGTCAGCTTAAACGTTAGTAGAACAATTGTTTGATCGCACTCACCGTAACAGCTGCTCGCTTCGGCAATCAGCAATTTGCCGTATGTTTCTGCAATAGAAGCGCCCCGCATCTCCATCATGATTCACGAAGCGCAATTATGCTAGATACTGGCGACAGCCGTTCTTCAAGCGGCTTTCAGAGCGATACGCTCTGCGATGTAGTACTGGCACGACCAACTTGTGAAGTTACAAAGCAAGCCCACAACAAAAGACCCCAACAGCTAAGTGACTTCACTGCTCACAATCTCATTCAGAAGCATTCGCAGAGCAGTGATATGCGCTGTTTACGTTATCTCGCCCAGCTTCCAGCACATCGGACCACAAAGAAGGCACACTGGATGTGAGACCGCGCGTCGAAGCTGGGCCGGTGGCCCACGCTATGCCAGCACTAGCTTCAGCAATTATGACGCACCACTTATTCCCGCAAAAGTTATGTTTGCTCAATCTGCAAACATTTTACTATTCGCGCGCCTCTTTTCACAGAACAATTTCGCCGGCAGCAGTGGACAGCGGCACGAACGGCGCGGCTCCAACGGAGGGGGGGGACAGCAACGATTCGGGCAGACAAAGGAGCCATGGACGGGGGGGGAGCCCCCAAAAGCGGTTTCGCGCGTGCCTCTCCGGCGCACCGCTCACTCACCTGGGAAGGCGGCTGGGAACACAAAAGTCGGTGTGCAGACAACTTGCTCAGGCGTCGAGGCCATTTCATCAACTGCATACTGTATTTGCTAAGGCTTGTGACATCCCCTGCGATCGCTGGCAAAAAAAAGACGCTCTGCAAAGTGTCCGATAAACTGCTTTCGGCCACCCGCAACTTCGACAGCAGCGCCGCTAACGCCACCAGCGGTGCATCGGATAAACGTAGAAAACATGGTCATGGCCGCGCGCCAATTGTTTGCATGTTTCTCTTTCGTGGTTTGCGCGCGTTGTACCGGCAAATGCGCGGAAAACTAAAATTTTTGATGAAATTGTGCAAATAGTAAACGGCAGTAGTGTGCATATATCTAGTGGTGTGTGCAATATGTGCATATGCAGTGACGATGCTTCAACTCACGCACGCAGTGCACCTATCCATGCACCGCTAGCTTTGAGCGTTTTCCAAACTAGCCTTTGTCACAACGAAGCTTTCCTCATCACGTTTCAGCCTTTATGCGGTCTTCATTATTACGACTCTCTATAAGTGCAGCAGGTGCCATTAAAATTAGGGGCGCAAAATTTTATTTTTCATGCTGGTCTCCGACTCATGATCATTGTGCATGATTTGGCTGACTCTAGTCACAACCTGTCGCCTGTTAAACTTTAGATGGATATTAAGCCTCTCATTTTCTGTCACTGCTCTTTCAGCGTTTTTCTTTACCGTTGCCAAGCAGTCACGAACTGTTCCTGGCAGCCCCAGTTCATTTTGAGCGAATTTAAGGCAGGCCAAAATGTCTTTTCAACCTGGTTCTTTCCGATTAGCTCCCAACTACTGCACTGTCCCTTCTTGCGTTGTTTGCATATTGAAAGACTTCACGAAAAATTGAAAACTAATGCCACTTTAGCTACTCAGTTATAGCGACCGTGACCAATAAACCATCCCGCTTGTTAGCCTGATTACGTGTTTGCCATGACGGCACCGCAGTACTTTTTGTTTTCTTTCCTGTTTAAAAGCAGATCCACCGCGTTGAAAACATACCCTTGATAAAACACACAGGGATTAATACTACGAAAGAATGGTGTCGGCAGGAGCAAGCGTATAAGCTCAAGTTTAGATAGACTTTGCAGAGGAAATCTGGTGTTTTACAATTCTTCAGTTATATCGACTGAACCATAGGCTGGATCTGAGAAAAAGATGAGAGAAAAAAAACAACCAATACTTGTCAAATTCACGAACCACAAAATTAAAGAATGCAAGTATTTGATGCAAAGAACAGATGAGTCGAGCACCACATCTGGCAAAAATGTTTTTTCCGGCCACCAGGCATGCACACAGAAAGCTTGTGGAATTCACAGAGAAAACTCAGCCTGAAGAATCGTTCAGTCTTCGTTACAAGCTGATTTTTGACATGTGTTGCAGCTAACTCCAGTCCTCTTTCTCCAAGATAACTATATGAAAATGGGGATCGACCTGTGCAGACACTTTGCAACATTTGTTTTTACTCATGTACGTAGTGTCAAACTGTCACCATGACAGCCTATCCTGCACCATCAATACCACGGGGGTCGATATTGTCGTACTAATGGAAACTTGGCTGAGTGAATCTGAGCACAACAGTGAAATATTTTCCTCCCAAAAGTGTTATTGCACATTTCGCTGTGACTGTCCTGATTGCTGTGCTGGCATTTTAATTATATCTGTGAGTCTAGAATGCTTTGAAGGTAATATAGGAGTAATCACTTAGCGACATCCACCCAAGCGCAGCCATATGGCTACAAAGGAAAGCTATACAGCTTTCTCAAAAATGTCATAGTTAAAGAAAAATTTGTTCTGGTCTGGGGATCGAACCCGGAACCACCACCTTTTTGGGGCAGTCGCTCTACCAACTGAGCCACCCCGTAGATCAGTTTTAAAATTCATCTTGTTTAGTGCAAAAGGGCAGGACACACAGTAACTTTAGAGGCGTTCTTTATCATAAAAGCAGGTCAAGATTGTGTTAGTGACACCTCAGTTGCTTAGTACAATGCAAAGATACAATTTCTTTCGCGCCACGTGACAACTTTCTGCATGCTGTTCTCAAAGTACTTGCTAGGCTGTGTGTGCGCAGGCCTGCGATTATATATATGCGTATTTTAGGCTTCAATAAAGCAGTTGTGAGCAGCGCTTGTGGTGTATGTGTTTTCTTAGTGTGTGTCCTGTCCTTTTGCGCTAAACAATGAATTTTAAGACTGATCACCAACAAGCTCAACAATTATCGCTTTTAGGCAGATCAGTTGGTAGGGTAAGAGTGAATGGATAACTCGAAGTAGGAACAGTGTTGGTCAAATGTCTAGGTGAATCCCCCAAGTCAGAGTAGATTTGTAACAGGGAGTAATTACTGACATCCACCCAAGTTGAATTTAACTGATGCTACTCTATAGTTTATTTCCATAGATGAAAATAATAACGAAGTGCTACTCTTTTGTGCATGTTGCTGTGCGCTGCCTGTCACCATTGGCTTTTATAGCAACGTTTATGACATTCTGAACATTATTCAGATTAAACATTTTCTGATTGGCCTATTCTCTTTTTTGTGGCTTTGATTTTCTAGAAATTAACTGGTCAAACACTCCTTTAATCAATGACGAATGATCTGAATCGGCAATTTTCATTAACACAAGCAGACATACAGCCTACACAGGTGACAGTTACTTTGCTAACAAGCACTGTAGAATTTGTTTCTAACGTAAGCTTCTTGACAGGTTCAAATGATCATTGCCTACTCCTCATTGCGTTGAGAATTGCTGCCTGTTTAAGAATGCCGCACCTCCAGAGCCGCGATCACGACCAATCGCAAGTCGCCATGGTTCACCTGTACATTAAAATGCATTGGTAACAAAAACGGTGGTTATACATCAGCAAAGTCATTTAGATTTTTGCAAGGCATTTTAGTGTTGCATAGCTTACATCATTACAAGTTAACTAACCTTACCATTACCAGAATGTACTAAAATATGATAAATGCTTTTTGTCTAACTGACTGCAGTTGTAGTATGTGCAGGTTAATAATGGCTTTAACTCGGCATGTTCATGTGACCTCCGGCACACCACAAGGTTCTGTCATCGGTCTTGCTTTCCTTTGTATATAGTATGATTTGCCTAAAGATCTGCAACATCTTCGGTAGGACTGTTTGTGGATGATTTAATTACTTACCATAAAATAAAAAGTGCTAATTGCCATGGCAATTGACGCTTAACCCAACTAAATGCAAAGTAATGAGCTTTTCGCATCGTAGCAATTCATGTCCTGCTGCTTACACCGTTCGTTGTTCCCTGCTGACACCCATGGCACCTAACAATATGTTGGCATCATTCTAACAATAAACGTAACACGGAAATCAGACATCAGCTCTATCATAGCATCCACTAACTCATGCTCGGACATCTGAAACAAAATTTTTAATTAGTACTTGCACCTGTGAAGCTTCGTCTGCACATATCACTTGTCTACTCAAAATTACAATATGCTAACTCAGTACGCAACCTTTTCACTGACTCGGTTAGTGATAACAAAGCAGCACATTTCACGACATAGAACTACGATTCTTTGTCCATTATCACAGAAATCAAAAATACCTTGTCATTAACCCTTCCTGCTTTGGGCACAATAGTATCACGCCTGTGCCTATCTTTTTAAATTTACAACATGAATTCTACTCATAAACATGTATTGATTGTGACAGCAACATATGCTTCATCTTGCATAGATCATTTATAAAAATTTGGCGTACTTCGATGCCATACATTTTACATGCATTCCTTCGTTCATTTTGAGAGTAAATCACCTACCACCAAATATTGTAGCTGAAAACGATGCTGATAAGAGGTTATCATCATTATGGTTTATCATAGCCTTGGTTCAATTCATTTCGAATGTGTGTATTTATTTCATTTGCTTTTTACTATGCACTTTGTTATATTTATAGACTTCTGCCATTTCACACAGTCAGTGTTAAAGGGCCCATGAAAAGGTTTTTACAAAAACTAGAAAACGTGGATGACCAATAGGTATCCCATCAATCATCACCACAATGCAAAAAAGTTTAAGCTACCTTTATTAGCATTGAAGATATGGGCGATGATAATGATGCTCCTCCTCTCCCCTTCAACTCAATCCATGCTGGCACGCAAGAAAAAAAAAGTAAAAACCTCACAATGGTGCTCTATCATTCCCCGTCTGCCTGTGTAACTTGGGAGCGTCCAATGAGCAGTGCGCCTGGCAAGCCCTTGTGACATCACATGGAAGGTTTGTGCGCATTGCTTACAGGGATGTGTCGCCCCAATCGGTCACGAGCAGTCGCCAGGAGCACTTTTAGGAATTATTTGTAAATTATGTGCTCCACACAAAGCTTTCAAATTTATCTCTAATACTCATAAGGACCACCTCTATAGATTTCTTGCATTGGAATATTACTGTAACTAGCATTTCAAACCTTTTAGATATTCTTACTAACGCAAGGTGACATTCTCTTCTATTTTTGGTGTTTACTTGAAATGCTCTTCGATTGCTTCTGCAATTTTTTTTCTTTTTGGCATTGGTATACATCTAAATTATTTTTCACATTTTCAAATGATGCTTTTTGTTGCAGTCAACTTTTTTTGCGACAATTGCATGCACCATATTTTTTTCTTTTTACATGTGTGTGTACGTATTGTTTCTTGTTTTACCACCTTATTTTTTGCTTTTGATGTTCCACTTGCCTCAATAGTGCCCTGTGGGCCATGACAATATTGGAAATAGATAAATGAAAATATAAATAACCATATTTATGTATGTAAAAATTAATCTTGCACGAAGCACATAAATGCAGCTTGAACATCACAACGTAGGTGTAATACAATCCAGCATAAATTCTAAAGCATAGTGCTTATGCCTACAATAATATAGCACAGTCAAATTTGCACATAAAGTGTAGCACAGCTCCAAAGTTCTAACAACATGCTTGATTGCACCCAATGTTGTTTGGTTTTAGTTCCACCTATGCAGTTGTCATAGCACTCGAACACAGCATGGTCATAGTGATTTTGTATGAGAGCATAAACATAAGCATGAAATTTTGTATCAGAGCATAAACATAAGTTGACATGGAAAAAAAGATTAACCAGCATTGTGTTTGTGTTTTAATGTGCAGACAATTAAAACAGCAAAGTTTTGTATGTAATGGGAACTGAAGATATCAAGGCCCGCTACGCCTTACATGCTGTAGAAATGCCAGCTGTGCAAACGACCATGCCGGAGACACTTAACACGGGGCTTATGAGCAGTTGGTCAAGTAGGCCTCAGTCCTATGCCTCTGCTTGAAGATGAGGCTTTTGGTGCTGCATGGAGTATTCGATTCTGACTGTGGAAGCCAGATTTTGATCAAAGCACAGTGCAAAAGTGTTCATGTACCAAAATTTCAGCTCCTGTTAAAGGACCTCAAGCAGTAAGAATTAATCCAGCCTTCCTCATTGCTCTCAGTGGTGCTTTTGCAAATAAAAATAACTTTGTTTAGCTCATTGTCATAATGCGATTCCAAGTGCTTTCGTCGACATTATATTAAGGCAGCTCAGAGACATTGCTCAACCTAGTTGGGAACTATGAATCATGTTGACATAATCAATGCTGTAGCAATAGATTTGTTTGGATTGGGATTTTTTTGCATGCTACTAGCCTCTTCCGTTACCTGCCCGAGGACGTCCCAATTCCTCCAACATACACCCGGGGCCTGGCCAGAGCCCTATACACAGCCCGGCCAGCCAAGTGCATGAGCCCAGCTCAGGCCTGCTAACAACACAAGAGCTAAACGCACTTCACAAAAGCAAATATTGATACTGTGAATCTCATTAAAAAACCTAACTCGTTAATGTATAAGCACAAAATTATGTAGTTTTTCATTCAGGCAGCCTTGTCCTCTGCATTTTTTGTCCATAACAAGGTACATTGCCAGGGATACCACAGCTGCATACCAGCCTGCTGAAAATAATATAGTGAAGCCTATTTCCTGTCTTTCCAATTTCGGCCTCAATTTTCGAAACTCTATGACAAGAAGCTTCTTACTTTGTGGCCAGTAATTTGGCGCTGCCATTCAAACAGCCAAAGCCCATGGTTCTCTAACAATCACTTGGCATTATAATGGCCCTGTCTGGAAAAAGTGCAGGAGCATTTTACCTGACATGTCATGAAGCTGTCGAATTCTGCAGGTCTTGCGCTTTGCTGACACTGCCTTTACAACCACAAGCAATTCTCAGTCACTCATTCCCCTCAGTTTGACAGCGTTTTCATGTTGCCTGTTTAGCGCATTCCTCAGGTAATATAATTTGATAAATGGCCCAGGCAGGAGGGGAGAACAATGCCATTTTCCAGTTATTGTTGCAGGCAGCGGAGAGAACAGCCGCAAAAATATAAAGCAAAAAGAAACTAACTTTTTCATTTCCTACTGAAAACCTCCAGATGTCATTAATTCCATTTCGGTGTGTCTTATCATATGAAAACTAACCATTTGTATTGTCTTTTTTTTAAACGAGGGGCCAAGGAAAAGCATGCCAGAGGTATGCGGGCCTTTGTAATGCAGCGTGGCGGCTAATGCTTAGGCGATACACAGCAGGCAAACAGAGAGGTAACGGTCAATCTCTGGCTTTGAAATGGAAGTCAGCCCTCTGCGCGCCCTTGCTGGCATGGTACCGCTTCAGCAAGAAGCTTTCTTCCCATCTGCTCGTTATTCTTCACAGCCTGCCCTACCCATCTCTCTCAAATGTTATCAATATGGAGACAGCTGAAGGCTGTCACTCTTGACAATTGACACACTGTAAAATGTAGCCATTTTCAAGCATCAACCAACGCTGACATAAACAACGTTCACTGAAAGCAAGCATATCTAAAATACAACACACAATCATGAGCTTGGCCATAGCAAAAATTTTAATCAAGTCTATTTACTGTACAGGTATCCTTTTAGTCTGAACGAGGTTTGAATTATTCTCACAAACAACATGTATAAGAAAGCACAAATTTTTGAGGTCAGTGGTTATTGTAGTCTTCAATTAGCATAATGTCAGACAAACTTGCTTGGTTTTACGTGGCGAGAAATGAATATGTTGTCATAGTATTTATTTAGACAGCTCCACTCATCACCAATTGGAAGTTACGTATTCAAATACAGAAACAGTAGGTGTAGAGGAGCTATGCTTTGCCTGCTCTTATGTTGTAAATGTATACTCCACACAGAACTTTCTGCCAGTGTTGCTCCTGAAGCGCCAATTTCCACGCTCAAGGAATCTAATAGTCCATCATATTTTTCTTTAATAATGTTGTTTATTGTCTCCATAAAGGGAAACATAAAGGGAAATAAGAAAGGAAAAAAAATAATGGAGGTTGTTAAATAAATGAGAAAAGGTTAGCCGACTGAATGAAGTCGAAGAGGGAGCGGTGGTGAGGCCTGTGCGTTGTTGGGTTGTTTGGTGGCAGACCCACTGCTGTCAAGTGCTGAATTCTTGTTGGCTTGAGTGCTGGGCCAACCTACAAGTGGTGAATGTTTGCCTCAGTGTTTTCAGAGTGGCTGACAGCACACCCTGGCCAGGGATATAAGGGACGAAATTGAGGCCCATATTGTAGCGACAGCAGGAGTGAGGGCAACCTCGACCCTAATCCTCCGATGCACAACCTCCTCTACACGGATGGGCAAGGCCGCTGGGAAGAGTTATGAGAGCAAGTGTGCGACACTGGAGGCGTTCCTTTCTTGTTAGAAGGTAGGTAGAATTATCCATGCTGAGGAACTAAGGCATTGATAAGGGTAGGGTCTCAAGGAGGGTTGCAGAATCTGCAGAAATTTAACTCAGCAGGCCACGTGGGCCCCAGTCAATTCGAATAGGTTGCAGGACGAGAGCGGCTAGATGATGGATGTCCTGGCATATTTCTGGGCTGTGACTGACACATCAGAGTAGTCATGTTGCTTGAAGGGTGTCAGTGCGATCGACAGTGTGGGCCGTAAGAAGCAAGGTAATGGCAGCTGCAGAACAAAGCGCTTCTTATATAGCAACCAGCTCAGCAAAGAATAAAGAAATAGGTTGGAAGTTTTATTAAACACAGGCTTATAGGGAAGGTGGACAGCAGTTGCCATTTTGCAACTCTGGATGCTGGCATCTACATATGCAATGATCATGAGCATCTGTGGCAGTGTTGCCTATAGGAAACAGGTCCAGAAACAACTTCAAGGGCTGCTACCGTCATCCATATAAAATTCCTTAGAGGTCCCTCTTCCATGAACTTCATCTTCATAAGATAGTCCACTGATGAAGGCCTAAGTTTTGGACGAGAGCAAAAAATCGGCCTCATGTCGTACAATTTTTAACTAAACACATGTTGTACATGCACCTGCATGGCTGAAGAAAGAAAGAACAGTGCAAAGCGCAAAATTTGAACCCTTTGAGTTAAGAGACAAAGCTCGTCAGAGAGCTTTTAATACTCACAGTACAACTTGTACACCTACTATGTTGAAAAGTCCATGCTTCGTGCAAGACAATTAGATGAGCATGCCAGAAGATGGGATGCTTACAGACTTTGTCGACGTCTATGAATATCGCTTTAGATTTAGGATTTCTATTTATTCACTCATGCAGTAATATCGTACTGGTCTTCAATAAACTAAAGCACAGATTCAGTTGTCACCAAGAATAGATGGGGCATCTTAGGTGAATCAACTGATGGCATGCACACCTATTCGTTCTCAATCTCTCCATTAGAAGACTTTCAGTTTACAATGCAAACATTGCAGTATCGCAAAACCACGTCTCCAGTATTTGCCCTCCAGCTCATTTATCATTCATCCAAAGAAGTCGCACTACCTTTGCTGGGCAGAAAATTTGCTCAATACTCCACGTTTGCCACTTTCCAATGTCCAACTGATGGCTACAGTCCTTGCAAGTTTGGGCTTTGCGTTCAGGTTTTCGCCGATTTTGTAAACAGGGTCTGGGAAGCTGGAATCATAGCTGTTGAACATGCTTTTGCTTCTATGTTCGCCTTCACCGCGTGCAACATCTTTCATGGGCTGACGGACTTTTGTGAACATAGAAATAAGAGCTGAATCGTTCCTTTTATTCCCTTAAAGTATGTCCTATGACTGGGGTCACTCAATAACTGGAACAATGGCTGTGCTGTTCTGTCTTAGAAAATAGGCTTACAAGTTGCGCCATAAACATTATGCAAAAAATAAAAAGGAAGTACGCAATAGAGTGCTATTTTTCCTTAATGTTCTGAAACCTGGGTAGGCTAGCTTTTTCACAAAGAAGACAATGAAGGATCACTGATGTAATCTCCATGCTTTTGTATTTTCAAGACCATCTCGTCTATCCTGAATTTATTCTCAGCTCCATTCAACACACCGTTTCTTCAAAATCTAGTGTGTGTTCATAAATTGTTGAACCAACTCAAACACCCCAGTATAAGTTAAGCTCATTTTCTTTTTACATACCCAAATGTAACAGCACATTGTGGATTTTGTGCTCTGAATGTAGTAATAAAATTGCGCTAATTACCTGTTGACACCTGTAGTTATCGCTTGTTTACTCTTAGAGAGTTAAACAATAGGCTTTTAGGAAATACTCATTCAGTACACGAGCCCAACCCGAGCCTGCGGCCAAAAGCCCAGTCCCAGCCCTGGCCCACAAAAACACTGTGCTACCCACCATGGCCCGTGGGCCAGGTTGGGCAGCACTGTGCATTTTGTCCAATTTGTTTATTGGTATAGAATGTGACGTTTAACATCCCAAACCACACACTCATTATTAGGAGAGTTGTACTGCAGCACTCCAGACCAGTGTCAATTACATGGATTCGTCAATGGCCACTTTTGCATTTTACATCCATCAGAATGTGGTTGCCATTGCTGGTGTTCAATTCTGAGATTTTGGGCTCAGCAGCTAATTTCCAAAGCCACTATGGTAGGTTGTAATAAATTAAATACAACCTAAATTAATTAAATACAACCTAAGGAATTAAATTAAGAGCGGTGCCGCATCAGAAAAAATGAATACCTGGATGTCAAACAAAAATAACATACCAGTTTCTTTGTATGATCTCCACATATTTTGCATTTCTGTAAGACCAGTAGGAGAAAATATAACTTCTGATGCTATAGGCCACCAGTCGACAATATCTCTCGCTTAATGCTTGTACTCTTAGTATAGAAGCTTGTTCTGGTTTTTCAGAATTTCCTCTCTTTATGAATCATCTGATAATTATTTAACAAGCAGCAAGCTCCAGTGCACTTTGCAAGCTCTTGTTAGTGTAACTAAATGAGAATGTGAAAGAAAAAGGCAACTGTGTGCTATTGCTTCTTATAGATACTTTTGCAGATTTCTATACACATCATCTGCATTCTTCTTTATATGCACTGCCTTCAGAATGAAGTTTCTACACTTCTCCCACACATTATCTTTAAACAGATGCTGTCCATAATGCCAGAGTTTCTAAAACTTCTTTTCAAACCTATTTTCAGAGCCTAGACAGCCTAGCAAACACTCGTGTGAACTGCTAATTGTAAAGATAACATTAAACATATGTCTCCATTGTAAGCGATTAGCTTTTTTTTTCCAGAGTTACTGTTTCTGAACATGAATAAATTTTCA
Source organism: Amblyomma maculatum (assembly GCF_055883805.1). Taxonomy (NCBI): domain Eukaryota; kingdom Metazoa; phylum Arthropoda; class Arachnida; order Ixodida; family Ixodidae; genus Amblyomma; species Amblyomma maculatum. The sequence continues at coordinate 68,175,159 of NC_139344.1, read as the reverse complement.
ACTACCACAGTCCTACAAATGGTAGGAGCTACAGTAGTTACAACAGGTTTCCACTGCTTCCAGCCACAATTCTGAAGTTTACCCCTATTACAGAGAAGCAAAACACTTATCCAATACTCTCCGGCATTGAGAAAGTGCCACAGAGCATCTACCTAGAATAAGCATCAATCACCTGGTGTGGGTTGCCGTTTTTAATGTGCATGAACTATTGCTGAAAATATGTGTCGTTTATAACCACCACAGCAACAGAATAAGCATCAATCACCTGGTGTGGGTTGCCATTTTTAATGTGCATGAACTATTGCAGAAAATATGTGTCGTTTATGCCCACCACAGCAACAGCTGTACAGGAAGGAAACTTTCTCGGAATGCAATGGTATTAACATTGTTTATTGCATTTAAAACCAAGCTCGCTTGGGGCTGCATAGAATGTTATCTGTGTGTACCTGAACCAAAACGGACACGTGGACAAAGGTATGGGAGTTCTTAAGAATGAGCCACCGGCGGTCATGTAATCTAGGCGAGTCTGGCTGTGGGTGCATACAAGGGAGAAGAGGCAGGTGTGACATAGCTATTGTTGTCATTTCTTTGCTTGAGAAGGCAAAAGGTCCAGCAGCTCATTCTGGTGAAAAAACTAAGTTGCAGATGTCAAAAATGCAAATAAGCTTTACATGGTGCCATGGCAGGATGTTTTGGTAGTTCGAAAAATGAACAGAAGGCAGAAAGCAATACAAAGTTGTGAATTACGATACTTAACATCGTGAAGCGATAAACAGAAGGAGAAGGCAGAAAGCAATACAAAGTTGTGAATTACGGTATTTAACATTGTGAAGCGAAACATAGGCTATAAGGGATGCTTTAGTGGAGGGCTCTGGAATAATTTAGTTTATGTGGGGACCTTTAATGCACACTGATATTGCACAACACACAGGTGCCCTTTGCATTTAGCCCCCATTGAGACACGGTTGCTGCAGCCAGGGTTGAACTCATATCCTCTGGCCCATTAGTCAAGTGCCCTAACCAATGATCACCATGGCAAACAACAGTACAAAAAACAAACTGTAGAGAGCAAAGATATGCACTCTGGTTAGTTTACCTACTGCTGGGCAACTTGAGAACTGAAGTCATTCACATTCCAAGATCACAGCCAAGCCATCTGCTGCTGTGCATTTTTGTGCAGGCAAAGATGGAGGACAGGAAGAGAGCAGTTTTAAATCTCAGCAGAAGTTAATGAGTGATTGTAGCCTTTGGACTACATTTATCTTTTTACATCAAAAGGGTAGCATAGCTCTCTTCTCAGACTTTGTTTAGTGCCATTTTGCACTGATGACAGCTACAAGGTGACTCGTCTGAAGCTAGCAACAACAAGCATGAGCAGACTGAATTACCGACTGCACAAAGAAACACACCTGACCTGTCTATCAATGCACCCTCACATTTGACATTCAAGTTAAGCAATGTTGCTCAAGCAAAATAAACATACTGTCAGTGGATGGTGACCCACATCCAAGTTGCTCAGTCAAAGTCACCGCCCAAGAAATGCGTCTTGGAGAGGTACAGCAAGTGCATGCATGAAATGTTTTGATCCGACTGCTTCAGAACTCAATTTTTACTAGCTCTATGAGGTTGTCGAACGTGATCAATTTGGAGAGTCTGCAACCTGTGTGCATCTGAGATAAAAATGTGCTCAGATCTAAAACAAACTTTATGGGCTTCATCAGAAATAGCCACAGTGTACTCGCCCTACCAGGTAAATAAAGCACAAGTTCATTCCTACTAGTCCAGAGTCCTAATGGAGGTTTCCAGGCATTTTCTGAAATTGCATGGCCCATTAGGAGACATATGGACAGAGCACAGAGGCAAAATAAACACAAAACCAGCAAGCATTTGTCCTCTGTGCGTGTTTGGAATTTTTTTCTTTAATTCACTACACGAAATACTCGGCAGTATCACACCGGCAAGCCCAAACAGGCTGCCTTATCAGTCTAGAAGTTTGCGCTGAAATCTACATGGCAGAACACAGTTGTACATAGATGTTTGCTTAATATCCCTTTGCAGCAACACCCATATCATTTTGAAACATAAAACGAATTTTAAGAAAAGATACTCGTAGGGAGGAAAAAAAGCATGGATTTGGGTGGAATATGTATACAAGCACAGCACGTGGTGAAGTAGAACAGACTAGATAAGCAGCTTGGCACTCCCCCTCCCTGATATGCTGCAGGAGGACTTTTTGACTGGTTAGTTGATACATGATCTTAATTTTTACAGCGCTGAATAAACACCACAGGAACACCACAAGAAACACCACCGTTTCTGTCCTTTTGTGTCTCTCTTCCTGTGGTGTTTCTACAGCGCTATAAAAATCAAGACCCCTCCCTGAAGGATGCCAGCATGCTTGCTCACTCAGTTGTCTAGCCAGAGCTGTCAGTCTTGGTGCAATCTCCGGCTTCTTGTGTTGCTGCATTCCAACATTACACAACAGCTGATGGCACAGAACGTCAAAAGCAACCCTGATAACTCTATCAGAGTGTTGTTACGTCAACCTGAAATCGGTGCCCACGACACGTGTCGATTGCAGGAATTCTCGCAGGCATCGCAGGTCCACGTTGCTTTGTTTGGTGTCAGATGTTTGACAGCCATAACAGAAGTCAGAACAAGTTTAAAGTTCAAGCAAGCTGTAATCATGTTTGCGAAATTTGTTTGCCAAATAAAATGTTGTTTCTTGAGCTTGTCTCGTCAAGATATTGCTGTGAAAACAGGGAAGAGGGTGGAATAGATTTTTCTAATCTAACCCCCCCCCCCCCCCCCTCCCTTTCTCATAACTGGCATCACAATTGCAAAAAAAAAGGGGTGCGTAACCCTTTGACTGTCAAATATCCCGAAAGAAATTCACCCCTCAGTGTCAAATGTTTTTAAACACTATGCGTTTAGCACAGTACACGTACATAAAAAACGCCGTGGGACAAAATATGGCCGCAGTACCCGTACGGCAAAAACAGTCAAAGGGATAAAATAGAGTGAATACGGTATTCAAGAAGCCCACCAAATATAAACAAGTATGAAATTACACTGGTTTACTGGCATCACTTAACTGTACCAGCGAAATGACAGAGGCCACCAAAATTTTTTTTTTTACTCCTCCTGGGCAGCCGATAAGTCAAAGTGAGTTGTGGCATCCCAGTAGATGAGTGCATTGGCTTGAAGGAACTGTACACAAAACGAAGTTCAAAAAAAAAAAAAAAAAAAACACTGTGACTGACACCTCTGCCAGGTGGGGTTTATTCAACATCCCAGGAACCATCACTGTAACCATCACTGTGCTCAATGACTGGTCTTGACACTCAGAGCAATAATATTTAGAAGAAGAAAAACCAACTTCTTCAGCAATAACACAATTCTGTCCACACTCAAAGCCAGTAGAATGCAGGCAGCATCTGGCAGCTGCAAAAGAAGCTGTGCTGCTGTTCTGGTTGTTGAAGCAACTCTGAGCAAACGGTTTTATTGTAGCCACAGAATGAAATCCTTGCACTAGGTCGATGGCTCAAATGTACAGAAGTGCCAGGCTTCAGCCTTGCCTGCTGGGTGGAATCTTGCTGTAAAGAGATCGGTTCCCCTTTCTCTCAATTCCTGTACTCTGTGCATCACAGCGGTGAACCTCTACTGATGCCTACATTTCTGTGACCTCATTTGACTGCCTTCACCAGTGGGCATTTCCCTTACTAAATGCTCTTGCTTTGGGCCTTTGACCGAAGAAAGTTCTTGCAGTCTACTCAACCTGTTGAGCATGTGTTGACGACCTTGTCCATAGACAGGGTAATGGAATCTTGCCATCTCACCAAGACAGAGTCCCTGCAAATTAAGTTGCAATAACACATCATCAAGGGCCTAAATGAGATTGACTTTTTTCTTTTTGCACAAAAACATCCCTCGACTATGATTAAAATGTACTGTGATCGTTTAATGCCAAATTCTCCAGAAAAGTCACGTACTATATGGTAAACAGAGAACTACAGATAAGACTTTTCTTAATATATGTGTATGCCACAAGCACACTGAGTATAAACCTTACTACTGTCTCAGCTGCATTAAAGAACTCTAAATCAAAACAACAAAATTCTAATGAAATGTAAGACTTCTTTGCACTGCTTTTCATTAAAACCACTGTGGTATTATTGGTAAAAGCATAACATTTAAGTACAACATTCAGAGAAAAAGCAGCTATAACAGGTTCCTCACCATTCTTTTCTCATGGCAGCTAAAGAAAAGCATATCTACCTGTATCATGAGAATCATACTGTGAATTATCTAACACAAGAACCCCAGTGACACTGTTAATCAGCAGATGTACCAAGAATTAAGGAAACATACTCTTCAAAAATGTTTTCCCAATACTGAGGCTAGCTGAATGAAAACTGCACTATTTGCATCCAAATATGCTTTAGGTGTAAGATAACTCAATGCTTTTATGCTCTAAATGAACAGTGAAAAATAGTGCATGCTCATGCAGCTCCTGGACATGACAGCAAGAATGATGGAGCACTGCAGAATGGTTTTGAAGTGAAAGCTTCACTACGCCGTCTATCATTCAAGGTCAACCTGGCAGGCCACTTGACCTTCAAAGAGCCAGAGGTCACAGTGTGGCTATTAGCTATGCCATGATACCACCACTTGACCTTTGATGGCAGATCTCTTGTAGTTGATGGCATCCTTGACTCTATGGTCTTCAAGTTCAATCACTGCAAAACCAGGTCTGCCCATGTTTAAACCTAAGCCTAACCAAAGAAAAACCAAGCAGCGCCAGTGACTGACAGGTGCCCTCACTGTGACGCTAGACCTGAGATTTGTGATGTGCGTCACTTGTAGTGGACATGCCCAGCAATGGCTCCGATTAGAAAATGGCTACTCATGAAGGTGGGCCTGCGGTGGAACCACGACTGTGATTATGAGAAGTGGCCATTGGACAACCACAATACCGCCAACCTCTGCGACTACGTCAGTGAAACTGGAGTTCACTCCTTTCAACTTTCTATCTTCTGCATTCCATTCCCCCTTTCTCAACTTATGCCTTATGGCAAACTTCTTGAATACAAAAAATAAAAAAAGCAAATAATGCTTTCACTTTGCCCAACTAGGTCTAGCAGGGTTAAACCTCAGCCATTTTCCTTGCCTCCCACACTCCACTGTGTATAAATGAGCAAAATAATGTTATTCCTTTAGCATGTACCATGTTGAGATAGTTTAATAATTAGTGCATTGTTTCAGTTACTGGTGATCGAACATTTCAGGAAATTTGAGTCATAGTACTTCCTGATACTTCGAAATGGTGAAGCGGTGTAGCTGGCCTAAGGAAGAAAAAATGAAGGCCTACCATTCCGAATAGGCCTGATCGTGGTCAACACCATGATTTAACACATTACGTGTTTGAAAATGGGTCAGACCTCCCATTCTCATAGCAGCCGCAAAAGTTTAACATGGTTTCTTTGATAATTTCTTAATATTTCTGCCTCTGATTGTTTCTTTACATGTGAAAGAGTAAGGAGTAAGGTCAAGGTTGCTCAGACAAAACAACACAAGTATTTTTTAAAAGAAAATTGCTGCTTTTTAATGTGCTTGTACCCATGAAGACTACAAAAATCTAAATTGCAATGTAAAAATGAGGAACAAGATAACATAGCTAAATGAACATAGTTCAAGTATTAGTTCCAGTTCTGAAGCAATATGAAAGATCTGATCCACTACAAAGACCTTTGTTATGAAAGGACAGTATGTGATACAACCGTGCTTAACTGTTGAAAACATAAAACTACCTCAAAATTACTGTCATTTTAAAAACAAATACTGCAGTGAAAACTATCCTAATTATTCACTGAAAATAGAGAATACTCTCAAAAGATTGCATTGCCATTACTGGCAACAGCTCAAGTCAAATCACACACTGCAAGATGTGATGTGTCAATACCAGGAATCATGTATGCAGAAGGTAGTTGGTAGAGATTCGCAGTCATCAAACAGATGAGTGATTACACTAAGACTTTTCAAAACTTTTAGCTGGCCTTCTCAATGCAAGGATCATTTACAAGAACAGTAATTTTCTGTGCATCTCTAGGCAGCAATTGTCAGCCTATTTTCCCTGTTATTACAAAGCTCCACTATTTTTACATTTGCACAGTAACAAATCTCCTTTTGGAAAGGTTGCTAGTGATAAAAAGTATTACACCCATATAAAAAATTGTTTTAAGAAAGCTTAACCCACTAAAAACTGTAGGATCTTTAAGGGCACAGGGTAGGCCCTATAACGTCCATGAATTTTAGCTATGTTTTTTACCCTTTTCCATAGGATCTACTAAGTGTAAAGCTGTCACACTGGTATCATTGCAATTACCCCTTTGTGCTCTTTTTACTTAACTAAAACCATTGCTTAGTAGAAGGTTTTATTTTTGATGAGCCTTTTACTTGACCCCAAAAATAGGTAACAAATATCCTGTGCAACAATATTCTCCGAGCTGATTTTCATAATTCTAGTTCTGCAGACTCATCCTTTACCTTAAGAGTAAATACAATAGTAGAGTCTTTAATGCATCATTGGCACATGATAGCCGCAGCTGCTAATATGCCATAACACTCCATATAACTAACTGCTTTTTCATTCCAAGAATTTTTTTTTTAATAAGTCTTGTTTAAGTACTTTTGTGGGGACAGGAAGGCACTGTATCTGTTTCACGTTTTGCTGGACACCTACACCTCAATTGTAAAGGCACAGTATCTGTCACAGCTATCAATGGACATTTTGAATCTCGCCGTAAGTGAAGGGATGCCATCTCAACTACACGGCTCTTTTTCTACCACGCTCCAAACACTACTGACAAAACACAAGCTGAAAACGAGGTACGATGATGGCTTTTCAACCGAACAAGATGTATACGTTCTCATGTAATAATGATTCTTGCACTTGCGGTTAACAGGTCATTTGTTGAGATGATTTGTTTTCCGATAACCTGCTTCGAAGTAAAAATGCACTTCACTACAAAGTAACATGCAACAAGTGCATTATGCAGAAAATTGAGAAGGAAATGAGATGCTCATTAAAATACAAATTAAAGAAGCAAACAGTCTATGAGTCCTAGGTAAATGTATGGGGATATCATTATCATTATTATTTATTTATTACTGTTTTGTAGTTGAGCTTGACCAGAATTAGTTTTGTGATAATTTAAGGGGAAAGAATACAAATGCAAAGCAGAAGGAAAAACAATGCACCAATGGTGGCGCATTGTTTTTCCTTCCACTTTGCATCTATATTCTTTCTCCCTAAAATTATCACAAGACTAATTCTGGTCAAGACGGACTACAAAACAGTAATAAATAAATAAATAAATAAATAAATAAATAAATAAATAAATAAATAAATAAATAAATATCCCCATACATTTACCCTGAACTCGTAGACTGTTTGCTCCTTTATTATGCAACAAGTGCAGTTTGATATGCGATTTTAATAGCCAGGTATTCATCTCCACAGTCACTATTTCTGTTGTTTATTTTCTCCATTTACATCTGGGCCTCTTTTGTGATCAGCTGTGCAGTCCTTTTCCCAGAAGGAAAAAGAAAGGGCCAGTGCTGGTCCGCTCCAGGCAACCATAGCACCATACAACAACCCTGATGAAACAGCAAGTGATATGAAAATGTTTGTCTGAGCAATCCTGCCATAACTAAATGTGGGTACTGTATGTACTTGGATGTTCTCACTATTTAAAGACGAATCAGCATATATTATTCAGTATGCTCACTAAAGAATTAGACCCATTTGTGTTCTGTGTCTTCCCATAGAGGCATTTCGTTTTCCTTCACAATCAATGCATGGATAACACCAGAAAGTGGCCCTTAGCTCATATGTGCACACTATCAACAGCAAGATTTTGAAGAATAAGAATCCATGGAATACAGCAGCTACAATATGCAGTCTAGCCCGGTTATAGCAAAGCCACTTATAGTGAAATACCGGTTATAACGAAGGAAGTTCAATTTCCCATTCCCATTTTTTTAATTTTCAATATAATTTGGGACCAGCTTTAACAAAGTAAATAATCGCACGTCAGCAGATATAGCGAAGTGCTTTTGTACCAAATGAAAAATAGTGTATCAATCTGAGACTTTTATGCCTTAGGCAAATTTTTGTGTGAAAATAAGGATAAAATTTGGTTGGTGGCCGCATTCGCGGTTTCGTCTGCACTCCCACGAAGCGAAAGGTAGCTTCACTGCATAACTTGGTTTGCCGTCTTTGTGATGCGGTGTCCCGTCATGCCGTCAAGTCGGCTGTGCGGGAGGTAAAAAAATAATAAAACGCAATTTTTTATGACGTCACGAAGCAGCAGTTGACGTGGCGAATCGTGGTTCTTGAATTTCTCACCTCTCGGTTCTGAGTCTGGGAGATGGAAGGGAGAAATCATCATGGAAGAGAGAGAGAGAGAGAAGCGAGAGTGTTTCCTCGTGGAACTTTCGTGGATCTTTGTCTGCGCTGCTCTTGCAGACACCATTACGCCTTCCTGCCTTGTTCTGCTTCTTACCTTTAATATCTCGTGGCCCCTGACTTTGGTTGGACAATTTTTAAACAACGGACCTACTCAGTTATTCCCTTCCTCGAACCTGACCCTTCGATTTCTCAGCAATGTTGAGTCTCGTGAGCCCCAGCACCTCAACAGGCAAGCGAAAAGTGTTGTCTTTGAAGAAAAAGCGTGCAATTCTGGACGAAGTAAGCTGAAACATAAAGAAGAGTGATATTGCATGGAAGTATGAAATCGCAGTCCACACTCTTAATGATAATCAAGAACAGCAGCGAGATTGACGTCATTTTCGACGATGGTGTTGGCAGCGGTGACCGAATGAGAATCCAGTGCGCCACACGTTGACATAGAAGCTGCACTGTACAGGTGGTTCTTGGATGCCCAATAAAAAAACACATCCCGCTCAGTGGACCGATCATGCTGGTGAAGACTAAGCACTTGGGCTTCACTCTCGATCACGATGACTTCCAGCCGGGAAATGAGTGGTTCCAGAGATTCAAGAAGAGACACAATATTATAACAGTTGTTACACAGAAACAACTACTGTGGCCGCTGAGTGAGAGCACCGAGACAGCTGAACCAGCGCACGAGGGCACCAGGAACGGGGCCCACACCTGAAAGTCGTCTGCTTCGTCCCATTGTGCTCCTTCTTCTAGCTCTAATGCACGTGTAAATATTAGGTGTATAAACATTGTTGGGGAGGAAGCGTCCGTTGACGAGGGATCACTCCAGCAGTGGATGGCCAAGCATTGCGATCGGAATCATGCGTATTCCGACAAGGACATCTACAATGCAGACGAAACAGATTTGTTCTTCCAACCTCTCGTGGCCAGGACAGACAAATGCATAGGAGGAAAAGCCAGCAAAAACTGGATCACAGTGCTTATCTGCTCCAATATGGATGGCTCGCACAAGCGAGACTTGTTGGTCATTGGCGAAGCCAAGAAACGGCAAAGCCAAGAAACCGCGCAGGTGCTCTTTATGCCAGTGACTTACGAAAGCAATAAGAAAGCATGGATGATGAGAGACATTTTTGGCAAATGGCTTGTTGAATTCGACAAAGAGATGGTCCAGAGGAAGTGGAAGGTGCTGATGTTGCTTGACAGCTGCACCATGTATCACATCAATGCACACTTGATCACTGTCTAGATTTTGCCCCTGCCTCCAACAACTACTACCAAACTGCAACCCATGGACCAGTGGTTTATTGCTAACTTCAATGTCCACTACCAGCGTCATGTGATTGATGCTCGCTCTGCCAACAATGTGGTCGCGATGAAGGTCCTGTTTGTGAAAGCCATCTATATGCAAGCGGAGCCTGGAGCAACGTCAAGCACCGGACTATCACTCACTGCTTTAAGAAAGCTGGCTCCTCTCGTAGCAGCAGCGCGGACACAGCGCCTGCCAAAGACGAAGCTATCATAGTTGACATCACTGAAACAGCTGATGGTGCCGCCACGACGGCCTGCTTAGAGCAGCTATGGGAGTCCGCTACAGAGTTGGACCTTGTAACCTCCAGGTCCGTCCCAAATGGACTTCATTTTCACTGAACACGAACTTGCTGCCACGGAGAACTTCATGATTGACGAAGTTGCCGGGAGCATCATGGAAGGGACGGATAGCGCCTTCGAGAGCGACTACGACGATACTGGTTGCACCCTTAAGCCGGTGACCTCCGCAGAGGCAATCGCAGCTGTTGACACACACTCAGGATGTTCCTCGGGGGTGCAGAGTAGACCTTCGGTTCGCAGTTGGACGGTATGGAGGTCGCAATCCTGAAGATCGCACTTGCAAAACGGGTTCATTGAACACTGAACCAGTTCGTACAGCGACGATAAAACAATTTACTCAAATTTGTGTCTTTTTTTCATACTCCAGATACAACGAAATAGCAGATATAGCGAAGTGATTTCCAATTCCCGCCGACTTCGTTACAACTAGGCTAGACTGTGAAAGTGGCATTCTATATCAGGCAGTGTTGTGAGAATCCAACTGCATTATGGCCAGCAAGGGCTGATTAGCATAGACTCCATGCTTCCAGAACCACTGCTTTGGCATTACTCGTTCCAGCAACTGTTATACACGAGCCCGCGAATGAAAAAGAATCACTACTTCGAGTAAAATCACGCTGAAGCAGCACAACATAAAGTGCATATTTCAAGTAAATTTCACCATACAGTTTAGTTCCCTAAAAACAAAATGGTAGAAAGCTTTCTTTTGTTGCCAAATGAACATTAAGAATGTCTCTAAACCTGGAGAAAATCAGTGTACCTGTTTTGTGATGTCTTTTCAACGCAAAAGAACTACACTTTGCAGACAGTTGTAAAATGGGGCATGGTTGGTCATTATCCAGGTTTTGACAATGTCACTGTTTGTCTTGAAGAAAATTGCTAACATGCAAGTGACATCAAACCCTGTCTAGGAACAAAAAAGTAAATTTCAGACTGTGAAAAAAAAAAAATTCCGTGACCACAAGTACAGTTATACAGGGCTTATTAAGACACAAAGAGAAAAATGCAAAGTCACTGAAAACGATGTAAGTACAGTAAAAATGATTTTTGTTGGAGAGAGAGAGAGAGGAACAACTTTTATTGCCAATAGAATAATAATTAAGGCATGTCGGCCTCGCGTGGCCCCCAGGTGGGGGCGACGCTCTGGGCCCATGAGACAAGCGCAAGCTCAGTCTTCTTGTCTGAGTGCGTAAGAAGTTGGTCCCAGCTCTCCTTGGAGGGAGCTGGCAGTAAAGTACGAGGGGGTGGTCTTCCCCTGCATCCCCAAAGGGTGTGCGTCAATGTGGCCGTTACTGCACAGTCGCAATTGGGGCATATTGGGTCGTAGTCCCCATCCGTAATGAGTGCCAATCTCGAATAGCTGAGAATAGAATTTGTTTGAAGTTTAAGCAGCATGGTGGCCTGCACTCTGTCAAAGTCAGGATGGGGAGGCGGGAAGCATCGTCTCGTCTCTCTGTGTAGAATGGTGATTTCGGCAGAAGTCAAGGGGGCGAAGGCCTCTGGATCCGCCCGCCCCGTTTGTTAGACCTCGGGCTATTCGGTAGACCCCTTCGTTCCCAGAGTTCTCCACGTGGGCGGGTACTCAGACTAAGTGGATTGTATGATCGGGAGTGCGGCCGCGGAGTATGTGTGCGGCGGTTGGGCAGATAAGGTCTTTCGAATAATTTTGTATCACACGTTTAGAGTCACTAAGGACTGTGTGCGTACGTGGGTCGGCGATGGCCAACACTATCACAGTTTCCTCCGCCGCGGTGGGAGAGGTAGTGCTAACCGTGGCAGCAGTAACAAGTGTGGAGTGTGGTGTGGCTACGCATGCGACATAGATATTGTTACTTTGTCTCAATACATCCACTTAGCATGCGTGGTCGTCTGTAAGGTAAGTGGTGTCAAGTGTCTCGGTGTGCGTCGTGGCGCCCAGCCAGCACATTCTTGGGAATGGGTTTCACCGTGAGGCGGCTGTAGACGCCTATAGGAAGGGGGAGCTGCGTGATATGTATCCATAGGAGTTACATGAAGGCAGTCAAGTATAAGGCGACCATATCTGATGCGTGAGAGGCGGTGAATTTGAGCGATTTTATGTGCTTCGATGAGTTCTGCAAGAGTGTTATAGACGCCCAGGTGCAGCAGTCGCTGTGTACTAACATAGTGGGGCAGTCCTAGTGCTGCCTTATATACGGAACAGATTACGCTCTCCACTGCTGCCACATCCTTGTGGCGTAGGTGGTAGTAAGGGAAGGCATAAACAATGCTGCTAATTAGAAAAGCCTGGGTTATCCTACAAAGTTTCTCCTCTTTCATGCCTCGGCGGCGAGTGGCAATGCACCGTATGAGGCCGTTAATTTGATGGGCTGTAGACCGGAGACGTTTGATAGCCTCCGTGTTTAGGATGTTATTCTGCACCATCATACCGAGGACACGGATGGTCGGGACTGAAGGTATGGGAATCTTATCCAGGTGGAGCGCGATCGGTTCAGGTAAGCGTTGGATGGGCCGACGCACCCTTCTGTCTCTGGTTATCAGTAATTCTGATTTCGTGGACGAGCAAGAAAGACCATTGGCTCGGACAAAGGCCTGGACAGTGTCAATTGCCATTTGAGGGGAGGTCTCTATGTCCCCGTCCGAGCCAGAGTTTGTCCAGATGCTAATGTCGTCTGCACACAGCGAGTGTTTGACGTGGTATGGCATCGAGGCGTGGTGGGAGGCCTCGCATTGTTGTATTGAAGAGGAACGGGGATAATGCTACTCCCTGCGGTGTGCCACGAGTGCCCAGCGTGATTTTATCGCTACGAAGGTCTCCAATATGAAGCTCAGCTGTGCGATTGTGGAGAAAATTAGCAATGTAAGTATAGGTGCGGGTGCCGACATTCATTTGTGAGAGGTTGGTTAATATGGATGCATGCGACACGTTGTCGAACGCTTTGCTGACGTCAAGGTCTAAGATGGTGCGTGTAGCCCAGATGGGATCTGGATCGAGTATATCATGTTAGAGTTGTCACATTACGTCTTGGGTGGAAAGGCCAGCGCGGAAGCCAATCATAGTGGGAGGAAAGAGGTTGTGTTTATCAGTGTGTGCGTGAAGGCAATTAAGGATGACTTGTTCCATAACCTTGCCCAAACAGGACGTGAGTAATATAGGCCGGAGATTGCCCAGCTCCAGCTTCTTGCCTGGTTTGGGTATGAAAATGACCTTGGCATGTTTCCATGTGTGTGGTAGATTACAGTCATGCCAGTGGTGATTGAAAAGGTCCGTAATTGCCTCGATTGAGTGATCATCGAGGTTACGGAGCATTTTATTGGTAATGCGGTCGACACCTGCGGCCGCAGTGGTCTTAATGTGATTCAGAGCAGCACGAACCTCTGCTACTGTGATGTCACAGTCCATGTCCGGGTTCTGGGTGCCCATGTAACCAGAGGGGAGAGGGATATCGGTAGAGGTATTGATATATTTGTCCCGCAGAGTATTGAGAAGTTCGTCATTTGTGCCCTGAAAAGGATGTACGACGCGGGTAAGATTTTTTTGTGAAGCGGATTTGGTTTGGGCAGGGTCTAGCAGATGTTTGAGCAAGAACCACGGGTTCTTGCATCCTAACTGCCCACTGAGGCGGTCGCAGAGCTGATGCCATTGCTCTTGACTTAAATGGGTTGAATATGACTCGATCTCGCGTTCCGAAACCCGAAATACCGAAACGCGTCCCAGTTGACGTGTGTAATCGTGCGGCGGGGGACCTTACAATGTGTAGCTGTAAAAGTAGTGCTCAGAATATAATGGTCGCTACCAAGTTTCAAACCAAGGTTCTCCCAGTGGGCGTTCGGGATGTTACGAGCGAATGTGAGATCTGGGCAAGTGTCTTGCATTACGCTGTTGCCGAAATGGGTGGGTTGATCGGGATCGAGGAGTAAAGTGAGGCCCAGCATTTGAGCCGTCTCCCAGACCTTGGCTCCCTTATGGCCACAAGCATTTCTGTACCCTCATTCTGCAAGCGGTGCGTTAAAGTCTCCAAGTACAAGGAGCATTCCCGTTTGGGCTGTCATGCAGGCCTTTCTAAGTAGAATGGTTACACGCGTGCTTTTGTCACTGGGGGCGCTACAGACGTTAAGAATGTACAGCGGAATCTGGGCACGAGTGTTTGGGAGGACCTGCACGAAAGTGTGTGGGACATCGGGGTAGTCTAATTCGAGCTGGTTGGCTGTGAGATTTCGATGAACGAGAATGGCGGTTTGAAGGCATTGGCCCTGTGCTACTTGCTGATTATATGCCGTGTAGCTAGTGAGTGTATATTTCCTGAAGCGCGACAATGTGGGGAGTTTGCAGCTGGGCCTGCAGGGTATGCTCCAGGGCCTGCCACTTAGCCCTGAAGCCCCTACAGTTCCACTGCCACACTGTAATGGGGGAGTTAGCCATCGCGTTTACCGTACGGCTCGAGGAGCTGCGATAGCGCTACTGGTGATTTGAGAATGCCGTCAGCACGTTTGCTCGCGGCCGCACTCTCAGACATGGCACCAGTAATGGTGGGGAGAGGAGTTAGTGGGGGTAGAACATTTTGTATGATAGGAAGAAGTCGATGCTCCCGAGAGCGTATATAGCCTGGCTGTAAGGTTCTGTATGCTAGCCGCCATTGTAGCACAGTTTTCAACGAGACGTTCGATGGTAGGGGTGAAACGCTGAAAGGAGTCTTCAATCTTAGATATTGGAGCATCAATAGCGTCAAATTTGGCCTCTGCGTCCGAAAGGGCAGAAGGTGCTTTGCGCTTGTTGCGCCTAGGCTGATCAGCATCTGTAGTAGAGTTGCTCACAGGGCCAAGGGCTTGAGCGCGAGCCACCTGCTGTGATAGTACTTTAGACATTGTATATGCAAATTCAAGGCCATGAATTTTGGCGTTTGCTTTTTCTAGTTGAAGCTGAAGGTCTTTGATCTATCTGCCAGCTTCGTTACCTGTGAGTCGGGCTGTGGCGATGTGGAGCTTGAGGGAGTGTGCCAGGCGACTTGTTTGATGGGCTTGGTCTCGGGCCTAGACCGGAAGTTGGCCCGAGGACTGCGTGCAACAGAGGAGCGGCTGCTACTGCGAGCACTGTCGCTGCCAAGCGGAGGGAAAGAGTCATCTCGTGGAGGCTTTCGGTCTCGTCTGCGTTCACGGGGGCGGGATTGGCATTCCTGTCTTGCTGAGGTGGAGTTAGTGTCCACGGTGGAACCGGTGCTCTTCGATCGGCCTTCCTGTTCTGCTGAGGTGTAGTCAGTGTCCACGGTCGATGCGGTGCTCTTCGATTGGCCAGAATGCTTGAACCGATACTTGCAGCTGCGGCTGCCGGTTGGATGTGCTTTCTTGCATACTATGCATGTGACTGCACAAGCGGGTGGCTGATCAGCTAGAGAGGGCTCATGAGCAGCTCCACAGTGACGGCAAGCGTTCCGTCATGGGAGGGGGCAGACGTCGGCCCTGTGGCCGAGCTTGCGGCAGTTGAAACAGGCCTCTGGGCGCTCCTTGAAGGGGATGACCTCAAAGGTGAAACCAAGGAACCTCAGGTGGCGAGGCAGCTTGCTGTTGCCAACGGTGACGACGAAATGTCGAGTGCGCCCCATGCAACGAGTGGTGACAATGGGAATGTCTGGGTTGCAGGCTCGAAGTTCTGTCAGAATTTCAGCGTTAGCCTCATGGCTGTGGGCTCTGTATATGATGCCTCGGACAGAGTCGTCCGGTGTGGGAACATATGTGGCCACCAGGGCGGTGACAGAGTTGAGAGTAATACTCTTAATTTTGGTTTATAGACGCGCCCGGTCAGTGTCCGGTGTGCTTACCGTTACTGTGTTATTTGTTGGATGGATACGGACTTGATCAACCGTAACTGCAAGGTGCTTGTCAATTTTGTTGGAGCACTGGTGTTATAACAGATAACACTTTCATGAAACAAAAAATTACTGTATGCCTCTACTCACTACAACACAAGGTATTACAAAATATATAGGTGTGTGCAAATATTCAAAATTTCGAACACGAATTGAATATATTTGTTATTCGAGTTGTACTCATCCTTGCAAAAGTGATACTCGAAATTTCAGAATATTTGATCAAATTACTGAATACACAAAACATTTCCGAATTCACCGCGGTTTTTCTCACACTACATGTTTCACTGCAATGCTTGACCGCGTGGGCGGTACAATGAAGCATCCTCAAAATGCGACAGGGCTGTTTTGTGAAGAAGGCCTTCCCAGCAGCATGCACAAAGAGAAGCACTCGACGAAGCCAGGAAAGAAACATCTTTCGTATTTCGGTGTCATCTTGAATGCAGGCAATCATCATACAGGTATTTATCAGATAAACAATTTTCATAAATTTTTTCAGGCCCATTCGATAATTTGAGATTTCAGTTAATTTGGACATTTTTTCTCGTCGGACATGTTTTCTGCCTTTTCTGGTCCCTTTAAGGCTGAACTAACGAGTTTATTGCATTCAGCAGCAATATGACAGCTCCACATGATTCCATGCAGGTCCTTCTTGTACAAAAATTTGGTATAAAGCGGAATCCTGTATAAAATTTATACTGTTTTTTTTTTTTTTTTTTTTCAGTAGGGACACACTTTTGTGCAGCTGTAGTTTAATTTTATTTGAAAATACCATGTGCATTCTGAAATAAAGAAGATGAGCAGTGTAGGTTATTTTATAATTTTCCATTTTTTCCCACTGAACAGAGATCTTCATTATTCGTATTCAAAATAATTTTTTTTTCCCCATATTTGTATTCGATTCGCATATGAAAATTACAATTTTCGCACCCCACAAAAAAGAAAATGTAAGCATCCAAAGTGTCCTTAATATACACGTATTAATATACGTAATGATATGGAGTACGCTATGGCAATAAGAACTTATCAACTATTACTAACGAGTATTAGGAAGCATGTTATATGCACAGTCAATCCTGGATACATTGAACTTGTAGGGGGTCCCGAAATAGTTCGATATGTTCATAATTCAGTGTATAAAACATGCCAACGGAGGAGCTTCTCTGTAGCCAAGTGCAGATACAGCGCACCCATGCTAGCGATGCGCAGCAGTACACAGTGCTTTAGGAAAAGCCACTGCCAATAATAATAGTGAAGCAGTATAGTAAAAACCATTTATTCAAAAAAAAAAGAAGAGTTAGAAGGTAAGAGGTTGGTCGGTCCTTCAGTCTGGGACTTCACTGGCTTAAGCCACTGTCCAAGATTTCCCAATCAAGGATCCTTGGGTTGGACCATGAGGTTGGAGCTGGACATGGCCACCACCCAATCCCCTCACACTGGGTTAGCTTTACGGGGTATCATAAAATGTTTAATGCTTTTAGTTGTACACTATAAATGCAGTAATACTTAAATTAAATATATAGAGTACAATTGGTTTCTATGTCGCCTTCAGCAGCGAAGCAGGCCACGAGAGAACCGGTGCCAGTCGTCGACCAGTTAGGCTTGCTTCACCACGACAAGTGGATTGATCACCGGCTTCTCCACACAACAGTGTTGTTGCTTCGAAAACGAGCACGCCACACCAAGAGCCGCCTTAGAACTTGACGCTTATCTCATCATATTCTTTTAGAGCGTTAGTGCTGCCAGCGGATGACCAAGGCCGCGCACAGTTACAGTGGCTAGAATATACTGGCTAGTGTGCCGTGCAGTGGCAGTTTCCCATGGAAAGGTGTGGCGCTGTTTACAATAACTGCCACCAGCCGCCAATTGAGCACATTGTGCACAGTGAGCATGCTAAGGCATCATCAGCATCATTGTAAATCAACACACATTCGGTATAAAAGTTTTTATATCTTATTTTTATATTTTTTGCTTGGCTATAATCTAGAACTTTACAATTTTTTGCTACAAAGGGAAACGGCCATATCAGCCTCAGTCCTCAGCAGATGACCTCGCTTAGCAGACGCTTAGCCAGCGTTGCAGTGTGCATGAGTGCGTAATTTCGTTGCTGCATGTCACTTCTCTGGTGCATGTCTTATGCAATGTGCATTCATTTGTGACAGTGATTACCCACCGGAATGCCGCATTGCAAGAATGTTCACATAAAGTAGCCTTGCAAAGAACGGCATGTTTTGCATCGATGTGCTGCAGTGGATGTCTTTCAAGCAGCGAAAATGTGTCTTTGTTCATAGCCCTGGTTGACGCTGCATGACTTGCAAGTGCGGTAAAGGCTTAATTAAGTGGGCAGATGGAAGATGCAGATATGCCAAAGAAGGCTCTCGCGATTCTGTTGAGAGCACCTCGGCCAACTTCTTAGCAGACATGCAGACTCCTAAAGCCGGTGTAAAAACCTTCCGCACACTTGTAGTCCGCAGCGCCCTTATGCGGGAGCTGCTGGCAGTCATTTCTGTCGGTGCCACCTCGGCGCTCTCGGTCAGCACACTAGGCGGTGGTATAATCTAGACACTGTAGCTCAGCCCACCTGGCTCCATGCATGAAAAGTGATCATGGCAATGTTATTAGGAGAAGCACCCCATACAGGGGCGCTGCGCGCAATACGATACTGTCACTATCATCAGGTGGCAATATACCAAATGTCATGCAGACCTGGAATTTGATAAACACGAACACTGCTACACTTTTGCACGGGATTTTCAAGCGAAGATTCTGGGAGTTTAATATGAGCAATAATAAGTGGTGGAGGTGAGACTTTATCCCCTTGCTGCCTTGTGCCCTGCCTCTCGCTGGAGCTACGTTCTGGTCGCTGTTTAGTACCTTCCACCATCGTTATGTCTACCAAGAGTACCTACGAACCGGCCGGACCCTCAACCTCGGCTGCACCACCCTCTCAGACTGTACCCAGCACCTCCACCCCTTGTGAAAAAAAGCCAAGTCGAGACGGCAAAGCAAGGGATGCTGTGTCTGGCGTTTATTCCAATGGGCAACCGAAGTATGTGCTACCGGCAGCACCACCACGGGATGATGATGATGATGGTATGTACACGTGAAAGTAGAAGATCCATGGAAGGCTCACAATATCCAGGTTCAATATAAATGGGACTGACTGTATTTCACTAACACTTTCCAGTCATGAGCACAAATGGACCCAAGTACCCACTGCACCTTCTCTATAGAACTCGCAAGAAAATTTGGAACAGCAGGAGCGTGCTCGGTTATATTTTGGCCATACCTTCAACAACAGCCAATATCCTCCCTACAATAATGCTCCATTAAGATTCTTAGGTTTCAAAAAGTAAATGACAAACAAAACAAATAAATAACCAAACAGACTATGAACTCTTCCAAAGTAGAGCTCGACAAAATAGATCAGCCATGCGCTTATGAAGAAATGTGAATGGCTTCTATGGTTGCCAAACAGAATATACACAGCAACTCCCTAGAAACCTCAAAATAAATGTGCATGATTCGTAACAATATACAATAGAATGTGCACACTGTGACAGATGATAGTTATTTACATTTGAGTAATGACGAGAACAGTAATCATGTGGACCTTTCCATCCTAAATTTTGTTCAGCAGATGTTTTTAGAATAGGCAGTAACGCATGCCCACACTATCAGTAAGGTTGCCAAAGCTTGCACCATGCCGCAGGAAACTGAGGACCCATGCGCTGTTCCTACCACACCACTGTTACTCCCAGATTTCTCCGACACTCTCACTGCGTCAATAATAAGGCTGTCCATTCTGATTTTGAAAGACTACAAAGGGACAATGAACTAGCATGAAGACAAAAATGTAAAGCAATGAGAAATGCCAGCTTGTTTCTTTGCGATTACTGCGCAACTCTCAATTCTATATTTTAACGAATCATTGGAGAAATTCAACTCACCACTAGTCCTTGGTGTCCCTACATAGCGTCCAGTGGCTCCTGCTTGATATGTACACCTGAGGGCAGGCTGGGTTCCGATGCAGCAGCGGCGGCAGCTAGTCGAGGTTGAAGGCATAGCTGCCGAAATGCAGCGTAGCTCAGGTAGGGGTCACTGTCAAGCCGCTCAGTTTCATCCGTTGCACTGCGCGACACCTCAAAACGTACCCATCTGCCAACAAAAAACACATGCACAACAGACTAAGTAACAGCACTATACTGATTCATTTGTCAAAGATAGAAACCAATCTTAGGGCTCAGTCGTAACGTCATGCAGACTGCAAGACATAAAAGTAAACCCCATTTGATGCGAAAAAGCTATGGCAGCCATCCTTCAAGACAAACTTGAAGAGACCAGAAAAATTGTTCGTCAAATCAGAAAATATGTGAGCATGCTAGCTGGTTCCAAGAATGTTACATAAAAATGAATAAAGCAGTCTGCCTGACAGGATAATCGCAAGATAAAGCATGTACTGCACTGCGCATGAAGTGTGCTAAAGAATGATAATATGAAACAACCTCACAATCTCCTATTTCCATTTTTTTCACTGTCACTCTTATCTCACTTCCTCCAACAACAGCTGCTAATTTTTTGCGCTCTATTTTTGTTTTGTTTTTTTGCTTTCAATGCATGACATACTCTCACTTATCTCACTCCTGCCGGTGCTGGTGCCTGGCCTCAGTGTGCTGCAATAATAGATGCTGTGACACAGCGTCAGTTGAAAATGAAACCCTGGAGCTTCTAAGCCTTAAGTCAAGTAACACATTCATTTTGCACATACACGCCATTTTGCACATACACATGCGCGCAATACCAACATCTGACAATGTCAGATCTCTGTGCCAGCTGTACCAAGGTGCCCTGCCTTTTTCACACCGACAACAACCACCCTCCCAACCCCCTCTAAAAGAGTACACTCCCGCAAGACGGCATCACCACAGCTTTACACAGAAGTATGCACAAGCCATCTTGTGGGGATGTGTTTCCTTGCATAGAATTTATTTTTCTTTAAGGATGCCGTTTCATAAGGTTATTATGGCTCACAATTACGTTGCAAGTTACCTTTAACCAAAGGAGATGCAGAACAGTTCATTTTAAGTGCTTTTTTTTTTTTCTACATGGAGCCCAGGAAGCCAATCAAATGCTCTCACATTTTTCACCCTATCAGAAAATGAGACTCCACTGTAGTCAGTTCAAGGCACCCTTTCAAGGACAGCTGAAATAGCACATCTATAAATGCAGCAAACATTAATTGGGATAAAACAGAAAAAACAGCAAATTCCAGTTTTGCCGGTATTTCTTACAGCTCTCTTAAGTGCCTCAAGGAATATTTCATTTCAGTGAACAAAATCTTTTTCTCTTTCAAACTTTTGCTTCATGAACTACATCATGGTACCTGGCTAAGTGCACATTGCTTGCTAAATAGTACAGCTTAAGTATACCGATCAGCAATGTAATAGCAATATTTAGACTGTCTGCCACAGCTACACAGCCGAGATTATCAATTGATTGCAAAGTAGATACATCCACATAACTAATAAAGCACCACTGTGTTTGGGAAACTGCAGCCTTTAGTACCCTCACAGGCAAAAGTACCAGCTAAAGGAGCTAACAAGATAAGTCTAGCTAAATACACAAATATAGTGCTAATTGCTGAAACTTTTTCAAGAACTACCAGTGTTAACAAATATAAACGTTTAACATCTGGAATTTGATAACACTTCAATACTAAGTATGCCTAGGTTTTGTTTATTTTCACTTCAGCAAACTTTTTCACATCTTGGTGGTGGCCGCGGGTTCGATACGATCTGACACTGGATCTCTGCAGCGGCCGTCACCTCGGAACCGTCACAATGACAACCGACGCGGCTCCATCTGCCTCCGCAACTCCGACTGTCGTCGTAGCCCACCCCCGTGACCCTGGTCCATTCTGCGGTACAGATGAGGTCGATGTCGAGAACTGGCTTTCGCTTTATGAGCGTGTTAGCCAGTGTTAGCTTATGCTGGCCAATGTCACCTTCTATCTCACTGGCAAGGCACGCGTGTGGTTCGAAACGCCGAAACAGATATTCCCTCCTGGGATGTTTGCAAACAAAAACTCTGTGACCTGTTCGGAAAGCCTGTTAGCCGTCAACTCGCCGCCAAGAGGGACCTCGCCACTCGGGCCCAGACATCTACTGAGCCTTATATCACCTATATCCAAGATGTTTTGGCCCTGTGCCGAAAGGTTGATAAAGACATGACATAACCTGATACGGTGGGGCACATTCTCAAAGGCATAGCCGACGATGCCTTCAATCTTCTACTCTGTCGGGACTGTTCTACGGTTGACTCCGTTCTGCAGGTTTGTCGATGTTTCGAGCAGGCCAAACACTGATGCATTGCACATCACTTTGACCGGCTCCCCAACACCACCCCTAGCTCCACGTGCGAGGACCTGCCGACCCTAAGGCAGCCTTAAAACGTGACCCGCATCGTGCATAGTGAACTGGAAGCGCTCGCTCCTGCTGCATCCAACCCGCCCTTCTCGGACAGCAACCTAGCGATTATATCTCTCATTCAAGCCGTCATCCGTCAAGAGGTTGCCAATTTGGCGTCCCCTGTAGCCGCACTGTGGAACACCAGAATTCGAGCCCCGTCCCTCCCATGGTTGCTTCCGCTACACCCCGCAACACTTACACACCCCGCTACCAATACCACAATCCTGATGAGTGGCGCACCCCTGACGATCAGCTGATCTGTTTCCCGTGCTCGTGTATTGGCCACATCTCTCGCCACTGCCGCAGCCGCTGGTCTTCACTACCTCGACGTTTCACTTACAATGACCGCTACTCCGACTACGGCCACCGTCGTTTCTCGCCTCGTTATGAGCAGCCCCTCACAGAGACTCAGCCTCCTCCTGTGTCCAGTAGCTCCACTTCCCCGCCAGCCCACCGTTCCGTTCACCTCTTCCTCGCCGCAGTTCCTCACCGTCCTCCGCCGGCCGTTCATGAAAAACTAGCTAATGCAGCTTCCGGAGGTGACGCTGCATTAGTATCCCGACATGGAAATTCTGTACTGCCCATTTCTTCGCTCTGTAACCTCTTCTCCCTGTTCGTGGATGGTGTTCCTGTCTCTGCCCTCATTGACACTGGCACCCAAGTCTCGATCATGAGCTCATCTTTTTGCAGCCGCCTCAAGAAAGTACAGATCCCTGCCGCTTCGTCCACGGTTCGTTTAGCCGATGGCAGTACTGATGCCATCAGTGGCCAGTGCACTGCCCGAGTCACGTTACCCTATATGCATCAGTGGCAAATCCATTACCTACGAGAGAAGCCACCTATTCCTTGGAGTTGTCATTGACAGAAACCTTTCATGGAGTTCTCATCTCCGAGAAATGAGAAGCAAACTTGTAGCGATTGTCCAAGTTCTCTCCTTCCTCGGGGGAAAGTCCTGGGGCACACCAGTGCACTCGATGCTCCAACTGTACCGGTTACTGTTTCTGGGCTACCTGCGATACAGCTTCCCCATATTTAATAACATTAGAAGAACGAACCTCAGGACCCTTCGAAGTCTGCAAGCTCAAGCTCTTCGTATACGCCTTGGACTTCCCAAATGTGTCTCAACAGCTGCGACTGTTCTTGTCGCTCGGGATCATCCTGTTACCACACATATTGCTGATGACATAATGAGAACGCATATTCGGCACCTAACCAGGGTCAATAGTCATCATCTAGCAACCCTTCCAATAGTTAGGCCAAGCACTGCATTCGCCAAAGTTATAGAAGCCCATCGCACCTACAGTCGAACCTCGATATATCGAACACGGATATATCGAATTATTGATTATATCGAACACTTTCTATATCACCCGGAAAATCGCATGCATTTTTAATTTTTTATTTCGAACGGCGTCGGTTGCCAAATGGATAAATCGAACTCTGCCACCCCAAACCATGTGCACTCTGTTGACAGGAGGCGAGCTTTCCCTCAACGCCCTCGAAGATAGCGGCGGCGCGATGGGCGTTCCCGACTGCTGCGCACGATCGCTGCATACATCGGTCGCGCCGAGGGCGCCATTTGAACATAGCGGCGTATGCACGCGGCGGCTTGGCCGGGCTAGGGTGGCCAGCCTGATTTAGTTTGTCAACGACTAACCGCGTCTCGGCGCCATAGAAAAAGAGATTGGTAAAGAGCGGTCACTCGGCGAAAACTGGCCCCAGGAAATGACGCGCGACTTTTTGCGCTGCCGCTGATTGATGGATGGCGGCACCAACGTGCGCATGCGCGGACGTGCGCACGACGGCACTCGCTGCAACGGTAGCCCGCCGGAGCACTAGCAGACGACAAGAAGTTTTCGAAGGGCGCGGTTTTGCGCTCGTGCCTCGCCGCGCTTGTGTGGCACAGACCTCTTGTGGGCTGCTGCGCGGAACGACGACAAGGTGAGCAACGTTTTTTGCTTAACTACGCTGCATTTCAAGCAGTTTACGCTGACCATGCCGGCCGGGGCCAATCAGTTTCGCAGCTCGTGAACAGGCGCGCAGGCTGTTCAGGCGCAGTTCGTTACGGCGTAACTCTAGCGGTTCCCAACCACGGCAAGGTGTAATATGTTGTGTTCCCGGGAAACAGCTTCATTTCGAACAGTTTAGCTCGTCACGCTTGACAAAGTGGCATGTGAAGGCACCAAGGCAGGCCGTTGTGCCAAAATGGCGTGTTCGCCGGCCGGTGCGGCCATGCTGGCGCAGTTTGCTGAACGGCTAGTTTTGCTAAGTGTCGCGTTTAGCAGAGCAACGGTAAAGTGAGAAACGTTTCATTGTTGACTTTCTTGTCAAACTGTGCAGTATTTCAGGCAATTTAGCTCAGTACGGCGGCGACTGCGCTTCACAAAGTCGAACGTGAAGGCCAAGCTAACAGGCATGACAAGGCGTGCAGACCGCCGCAGTGACGTGACATGGCGATTTTGCGAACGGCTAGTTTTGTGTGGTGTCGCGTTTAACAGGGCAACCGCAAGGTGTGAAACGTTTCATTCTTGTCAAACTGCGAGGCATTTCGGGCAGTTTAGCTCAGCACGGTGGTCTGCGCTTCACAAAGTCGCGTATGAAGGGCAAGCCAACATGGCGTGCCCGCCGGCCGCGGTTTTGCGAACGGCTAGTTTTGCGTGGTGTCGCGTTGCATGTAACGGGACGGGACAACGTTAAAGTGAGAAATGTTTTTCATGCAGCAAGCTTCATTGCTTCAGCTGTTCAGTGCTCTTGAGGAATGTTGTTAGTTTAGTGGCTGGTATTTCACTCACTGTAGAAATGCATTTTCAGATAGGTTCGGTTAGCCTGCATTTCCTGACCTCTACGTTGCAACAGTAGCTTTTGTATCAATTTTACGAATCACAGCTTTTCTGTTCTGGACCATAACTGCTGCTCACCAAGTCTTCAGTACGCACCCACATGCACAGTTGTGTGCGCGGTGCAGTGGCCTTACATTTCATTGCAACCTTCTGCATCATGTTCGTTCCTTTTCCAACAGCACTGAATGGACCCACGGACTGCAGCCGAAGCGCGGCAGATGCGACGAGTGAACGGAGTGGCCTTCCAAGCGTCAGTACTTCTCTCTGCCCTGAACAATACAAGTTACCCTTGCTAAGGTAGCCGCGACTGAGACTGTGTAGTTTATGTATAATGCCTGTTTTGTTACATATCATTTGCCATAATTTGGAAATCAACGTTACGCTATTTTTTGTCTCTACCTAAGTGCTGTTTCTCGCCTTGTGTATTTTTATATTTCTGTATTTTGCACATCGCCTAATGTGTGCCAAGTTTTGTCAATGCATCCGTCTACATCTGTTGCGTCTCTTGTGTGTTTTATATGTGGCAAAATAAATGTTCATTTCACAAAGCACTTGGCGTCTTTTCTGCAATACTGTTTTGCAAAGGCTGTGGCGCTGCTGCGTTGATGGCCAGTTTAGAGAACTGGAAATATATTTTTTATGTTATGCATGCTGAACATAAATAGAAACACTAGCAGACCGTGTAAAACCAAAATAATGCACCAAAAGGGGCAGGGAAGGGCGCAGCGCATGCTAGCATTCAAATAATGCGCCTTTCAGCAAGACCGGAAGTAGTTGCCGCCGGCCGCTTGGTGCACTACAATCAAATGGGCCGCTGGGCCCTATGGGAGTGTCCGCTCTTTACCAATCTCTTTCTCTATGTCGGCGCCGCCACTTGAGCTGCGCCAGTCGTTGTTATCGTGTGTGGCCTAGGCAGCCTAGGTGGCCTAGGCCTGTCACGGCGTGGCCGGTGTTGTGATGGCTGCAAACGCGAAGAAGCGGACGACCCTGACATTTGCTGCGAAATTGGAAGTGATCCGCAGCGTTGAAAATGGTGAAAAAAAGTCAAGCGTCGCCGAAGCTTTCAGCATACCGAGGAGCACTTTGAGCACTCTGCTGAAAAACAAGAGTGACATAAAGGCCAAGGCGGAACAAAACCAGCACTCAGGCGCGCGGCGGGTGCACAAAGCTGCCTTTGAAGACGTTGAGAAGGCGCTGCACAAATGGTTCATCGACGCAAGGGCCCGGAATATTCCTGTATCGGGACCGATGATACAACAGAAGGCCAAGAACTTTGCGTTCATTCTTGGTGCCGAGAACTTCAATGCCAGCAGCGGTTGGCTGCAACGTTTTAAGGCCCGCTTTAACACTGTCGGGAAGACAGTCTCGGGGGAAAGTGAGGACGCCAATGAAGGCGAGATCAAGAAGTGGCTTGAAGAAGAGTGGCCAAAGATTCTCGTCAAGTATGAGCCCAATCAGATATTCAATGCTGACGAGACGGGCCTGTTCTGGCAAATGCTTCCGCGACAAACGCTCGACACGCGCGGAGACAAGTGCCACGGCGGCAAGCAAGGCAAGGCTCGTATTACAGTTCTGTTGGCTGCGAATATGGACGGCAGCACGAAGCTGCGGCCACTTGTCATAGGCAAGTTCCAAACCCCGAGATGCATGCGCAACTGCCCCAGTGTTCCGGTGACATACGCATGGAACAAGAAATCGTGGATGACTCGGGAGATATCCCAAAAATGGTTGAAGGCATGGGACTCGGAGCTGGCGCGTCAAGGCCGGACGGTTTGCCTCATCGTTGACAATTGCACAGCACACCACACTGATGTCCAGCTGAGCAACACTGAAATTAAGTTTTTGCCGCCGAACACGACGTCGAAGCTGCAACCATTGGACCAGGGCATTATTCGCGCTTTCAAATCCATTTATAAATGTCGGCTGATCGACATTTTGCTTCTCAAGCTGCGGATGGGCCAAGAGCTAAAGATAGACCTTTTGGGTGCCATTCAAATGCTGAAAGCCTCGTGGGACAGCGTCAAGCAGTCGACAGTAGTTCACTGCTTTCGGCATGCGGGTTTTGTAAGCCGCATTGAAGAAGCTTCCGAGCAAGCAACTGAAGAATCAGCGTTGGACGACGGCACAGAGGAAGAATGCCAGCTCGAGGAAACCTGGAGCCAGTTGGAGCGCTTTGTCGGTGCTGAGCCACACAGCACGTGCATTGATGACTTCGTTTGTGGTGATGACAGCACCGGAACAGTGGCGGAGTTGACAGATGTAGAGATTGCTGCGGAAGTTACTGCTGAGCGGCCAAACAAAGATGCTGCCGAGGTTGATCCTGTAAGCGCTGCCCCGCTCCCGACTGCAACTGAGGCTGTCGCTGCTTTGGACCTTGTACGCCGCTACTGCGGCACAATAGAAGGCGCTGGACTATCGCTTGTGGACTGTTTAGACTACGTTGAGGACGCCGTGGTTAAGCACGCGGTTGCCAATTTGAAGCAAGCTACGCTGCTACAGTACTTTAAGCCAAAGGAATAAATACTTTGTTTGAAACTTCAAGTGAGTATTTATTGCGCCACTGTGCCACAATTGGTTCATTGATTGATTTGTACTAGTTTTTGACGCGTTTTCTACGTGATTTTGTATATCGAATTCCAGCTATATCGAACTATTTTGCAATCACCGCGCTGTTCGATATATCGAGGTTCGACTGTATATTCCTTCGCAGTTCACCCCCGCTTTAAGACCACGCTCCCCCATATGAAGCCTACATGAACCAAAGAAACAAATTAAAATTCTTGGAATTATGAAGAAAGACGGAATGTCATCACTTGCTCTCTTAAACAACTGACATTGGACTATCTGCACTTCAAACATCAAAATCGCATACATGTCTAAACAGATGGCTCAGTTAATCTAACCAGTTCCGTGGGGTCTGTGGTCATACCAGCCCCCCCCCATGTCAATCCATATAAAGGTTAAAACATCATACCTCACGTCTTCAACTGGTGCTAAACTAGCTGCTCTACGTGCGGCAGTTAAATTCATTTACGAAGAACGTCCACATTACCGGACTACAGATTCTAAAGCAGCCCTTCAAGGCCTGCAAGCAGCACTATGCCGCAGGTGACATGAACAACTCATTGGAGAGATCCGCCAGCTGTACCACGATGCAGTATTGAAAATCACAATATTATTTTTCAGAGGCTGCCAGGACACTGCGGCATCAAGGGAAACCACCAGGCGGACGAGGCTGCCCGTTCTGCCCACAGTGATAGCGTTCCAGTTAAAATCCCCATAATGAGGGCTGATGCCGCATGTGCCCTACACTGTTTAGTCCTGGAGATCACAATTTCAGCGTGGAATACGGGGGAGTTTAGCAACCGCCACCACTGGGCACTGGATCCTGAACTGCGCCTCCGCCTTCCCCATCAGATTGCTCATTGAGAAGCAACGTTGCTGTGCCGTTTATGGCTCCATGTTGCGTTCACAAACAAGTATGCTTTCAGGATTGGAACTGCTGACAGTCCTGCCCGTGAAAATTGTGGCTGTGAAGAGACAATGGAACCTCTCTTATGTGAATGCCCTGCATTTCTGAGTGAAAGACATAAGCTGCGTTGTGCGCTGTACTGCCTCGATCTCGCCCTTTAACGGCGGATAAGATTTTTGGTCCATGGCCACGGCAGTCGATCGCCTTTAACCCTTTCACTGTCACGAACGTACCGGTACGTATTCGCGTTTCCTCCCCGCAGTGTCAATAACGTACCCGTACGTATTCTATCTTGCGTTCAAATCTTCGCGCCTCACCGTAAAGCTACCGCGCTTGGACTTGCTCCGCCATCTGTTGAATCTTTCTACAAGCTGATATGCGCGCTCCGCGCCGAGATACCACATATATGGAAGAGTATGGTGCGACCGCGCCCGCCCGTTCTTTGCTCGTGGGAGGGGGCGTGGTCGCTCCGTGACACTACTCTCTCGAGCGAGCGATCCTTCAGCGCGCGCGCGCGGTTATGGGTTCAAAGTTTGTTCTGCCATCTGCGGCAGGTTTTGAGGTTTTTATTTTTATTCTTTGTCGCGCTTCCGCTACGGCGTGGCAAGTTCAGGGCTGCACGCGGTTGCCTCTCTCTGACTGACATATGACTCGATTGCTGCATTCGCTCTCTCCACGCGCCCTCGCTTGAGGACAGCTTGCCGTTAGCAGCAGCAGCACACGAGTGTTTTAGCCTCTTTCCATCTTTTTCTCTTTCGACTTCACTACGCACCGTTTCTCTCCCGTGTGCTGGCCACTGAATGTGCGCCCTCCACGCGCGCTTACTTTCGGATGGCGGACCGCGCGGGTCCTTCGACGGCTGACTGGAGCGATGGCTCTTCGGGTTCTGATTACCAGCCAAGCTCGGATTCAGACTCTGACAGCGTCTCATCGGAGGAAGGGGTTAGTTCCTCGTCATCAGATTTGGATATTGCAACGGCGGGGCCATCATCCCGGAAGCGTGCATGGCAAACCGAAACTATATGGAAAAAAGGCGATTTCACGCCGAAGTTGTTTCCTTTCGACGCGTTGCGTTCCGGACCGTCCGCTAGCGCAACTCTTCAGCCAGATGCGCAAGAAGTTGATTATTTCAAGCTGTTTTTTGATGAGTCGATTGTTTTGCACATCGCTAGCGAAACGAACAGATTCGCGCGAGTGAAGACAACCGCACCAGGACTGGCGCGCACATCGCGGCTGAAAGCTTGGGTGGAAACAAGTGTGCCAGAAATGTACTGTTTTCTTGCGGTCGTTTTGCTGATGGGCCTGGTCAGAAAGAATGCCTTGCAAGACTATTGGAGTACTGACCCTATGTTGCAGACACCATATTTTGCAACAATTTTTTCATTCAACCGGTTCGCGCTCCTCCTGCGGCTCCTGCATCTGAGCGACTCCACAGATATTGCTCCACAGATATTGCCGATCGACTGAGAACGGTGCGGCCATTTATCGAAGCAATTCAGAGCAAGCTAGGCAGTCTACTAATTCCCCACCAAGACGTTTGCATTGATGAGTCTATGATGCCATGGAAAGGGCGGCTGTCATTTCGGCAATACATTCCTTCAAAGAGGCACCGCTTTGGCATCAAGTTGTTTGTTTTGTGCGACGTCAAAACCGGCTACATATTGAAATTCGTTAAGTATACTGGTGCCACAACAAAAATGACCATGGTCACAGATTTGGGATTTTCTGGCTCTATCGTCCTCGAGCTACTGGAAGGCTACCTCGGAAAAGGACATTCGCTATTTGTGGACAATTGGTATAGTAGTCCTGCATTATTCAACTGCCTTCAAGACAAAAAAACTAAAGCATGTGGAACTTTTCGGTGCAACAGAAAGGGACTTCCAACTTTCTCAAAAAAGATGAAAAAAGGCGAAGTGGAGTCATTTCACACCAAGACGCTTCTTGCGCTCAAATGGCATGACAAGAGGGATGCACATGTCCTAACGTCAATGCATGATGCACATCTGGAAGACACAGGGAAAGTGGATAGAGTAACAGGGGAGAAGAAGTGGAAGCCCGCATGTGTCCTCGAATACAATATGAAGATGGGATTAGTGGACAAGACTGACATGATGATGAGTTTCTCGGAAAGTATTAGGAAGACCCTCAAGTGGTACAAAAAGATTTTTTTTTCATATCATGAACATGTGCCTCCTCAATGCTTTCATCCTGTGGTGCGAAAATGGTGGACGCAAAACATTCGGTGAATTCCGATTGAATGTCGTTTACCAACTCATTCAAGAGTTTCATACTGCTAGGAGTGGAGGTAGGAAACGGAGTGGTGATGACCTGACAAGGCTTACGGCACGACACTTTCCCCAGATGGTTCCTCAAAGCGAAGCGAAGGGGAGCCGCACTCAACGGAGGTGTCACGTCTGTTGGAACACTGTTCGAGGGCAAAAGAAAAGGAAAGACACTCGTGTCATGTGCCCTGTGTGCGACAAGGGATTGT